>NC_049198.1:38518884-38850134 GCF_009769625.2 Cygnus olor
TTATTCCCATTAACATTTACACTTTCTGATCTTTTGTTTCACTTGGTACACTGTACAAAGCCAGAATTCAATGCCTTGTTTCAAAGTTTCAGAGCACATAAGGTGATCCTGCAAATTCTGAGAAACAAGAAAAAGGAACTTGTTTTTCCCCCCGCTTTAAAAAAAATAGTTGATCAGGTACATGTCACCACACAAAAGCTTCTATCTATAGGACTCTGCTGAGATAAGTGCTTGCAAGGCCTGAGCATCAAGGGTACAATAATTATTGTTCTAATACAGAAGTGATTGTTCTTATTTTGTTTGATTGTCAAAATGTACCCCATATATAATTTGTAACATAGCAACTAAGTCAATGGTGAAACAAAATATAATTGATTTATCTGCTATTGAGTGATTTTTGTCCAAAAATGAAAGTGCTGAGTATGCAGCAAACACTTGGAGCTGTTCAGAAAAAGAAAGAAGTGAAGCATGAAAAGTATCAGAAGGAGGGCCAACTGTATTCTGGGGTGCATCAAGCACGGCATTGCTAGTCGATCGAGGGAAGTGATTGTCCCGCTCTACTCTGCGCTGGTCCAGCCTCACCTCGAGTACTGTGTGCAGTTCTGGGCACCACAGTACAAAAAGGACATTAAACTGCTGGAGAGTGTCCAGAGGAGGGCAACGAAGATGGTGAAGGGCCTCGAGGGGAAGACATGTGAGGAGCGGCTGAGGTCACTTGGCCTGTTTGGCCTGGAGAAGAGGAGGCCGAGTGGGGACCTCATCGCAGTCTACAACTTCCTCGTGAAGGGGAGTGGAGAGGCAGGTGACCTATTCTCCGTTATCGCCAGTGACAGGGCCCACGGGAACGGTGTCAAGCTGAGGCAGGGGAAGTTTAGGCTGGACATCAGGAAGAGGTTCTTCACCGAGAGGGTGGTTGCACACTGGAACAGGCTCCCCAGTGAAGTAGTCACTGCACCAAGCCTGTCTGAATTTAAGAAGCGATTGGACTGTGCACTTAGTCACATGGTCTAAACTTTTGGGCAGACCTGTGCGGTGCCAGGAGTTGGACTTGATGATCCTGATGGGTCCCTTCCAACTCGGGATATTCTGTGATTCTATGATTCTATCTACTCTCAGATAAGTGCAAAATTAATTTGGGAGCTAGAGTTAGCCCTGTACAGGCCAATTCAAACACCTCATGTTCCCTGAAACGTCTGTATCATCAATATCAATTTACAATACCTTACTTCTCCAAATCCACCTAAAGCTGAAAATTACCCCACTCAAGACGAGTAAGAACAAACGACCTTACAGACAAGGTCCCTTTCATCTACCACTGTGTGCAGAGCACCCCGCGTGTCCTCAGCCTTGGGTTCTCAAGTCTACAGAGACTCGGGAAGGCAAGGCTCAGACATCTGCAAGGGGTGCCAAAGCTAACTTCGGTCACTTTTCACCTCCAAAAGAGGCCAGTGCTGGCATAGTACTGTCATAACGCATTCCGTTATTAGAATCTAAAGATCATATGTGTTACTTGTTTGTTGATGTATGTTTATCTGAAGAGCAGATTAGCTATGTTTGTCTTAACACTGATAAAGATTTTCTGTTTATTACAGAGAGGCTTACAAACCTTACCAAGGCTTGTCCCTAATAGGAGGTGCTGTAACTAGGCCAGAGGAATTTTTAAGAAAAGCCAGGAAATACTACGTGAATATCAGTAAAACTCATGAATATCAGTAAAGCTCATCCTTTACTAGAATTACAAGCACAAATGGGTGAAACATGTCAAAAGATTTTGGTTTTATGTTTCACAAGATGTACAGGATGGATCAATAGACTTGCTGGACTTTACCTCTGATTGTGTTAAGAGGGAATAGAACAAAACCTAGGTGTCTGCTGTTGCAACCGAAGCTTACTGGGAACAAATTGGACCGGGGCTAGATGTAGTTGCCTGAGCCCTTTCATCTGGAAAATTCGACCTGTAGAATACCATCATCTGATAAATGCAACACACGTAATAGAGAGAAAAGGATCAGCTGATTTCTAGTCGTGACATCATCATAAACCTCTGTTATTAATTGTTTCACTTGTTAGTCTTATTTTCAAGCTCAAAACCCATAAAACCAAATAATATGCTTCACCATTTTATCAGTGATAAGTGAGACTTTTATGTATCATTGTAGAGCTAGCAGAAGATAAAACCATTAAGACATGTAAACAAGAAATAAATTCTCATAAGGGAATTGAAAGAAGCAGTTCTTACTGTTTTTCTCTTTAACACTGTCCCTGCATGAACACCTCTCCTGCTTGACAGAGGAGCAAATGGCTGCTTCTCTAACCTTGTCTGACAGTGGTAACTGATAATCCTGAGGAGCTCAGCTGTCCAATTCTAGTTAAGGCTAGAATTAATTTTCTTCTCAACTGATTTGTGATCTGTGAACCAAAATGACTCATCTAACTTCCAAAATAATTAATAATAGTAATTAATAATATAGGCATAGAAACCTACTCCTGTAAAATTGCTTAATAATTGCAATATGTTAACCAGTGGTTGCATGTTAATCTGTACAAAGGATCTTTTCATGTGTACTAGTATTTAGAGAAGTAGTAAAATCATTCTGAAAGATTTTGTGATCAAGTTGAAGAAATTCTACAAGAAATATAAAAATAATACCACAGTATGGTGATTTCATCACTTTGTCTTAGGTTAAAATATATATCTGCTATGAGAATCTAAAAAATAAAAAATAGAAATCAGTTATTGAATTCCAGTGTTGACAGTGAAGTATGTACAATGAAATGACAAATACATGCATTCACAGGTACATAGATTAATGAATTACCAGCTCTGGCATTGAAAAGGATTTTATTTCTGTGCCCCATTGTCCAAAAGTTTCTTTCATTCAGAGGAGGGGATTTCTCTAAGTGTCAGTCTCTTATTTGAGGTACATACCATTTCCAACTTCTTGACAGTTCCTCTTACCAAAGCAGAGAGAGAGGGAAGAGGGGAAAGGAGGAAGAGGGGAAAGAGAAAATAACTTATTGATGATAACAGTTGTATACATAAGCATGTCCATGTTATTTACCTATGATCAATCTGAGACGATAAGAGCCCTCTTACCCCCCCAAAAAAACAATTATGCAGAATGACAGGGAAAAACTGGAATTTCCATCACTTGAAGGTTAATCAAAAATTGCATTGTCTCACAAATGTTTTGCATCCTTATCTCCTTCCTAACAGGCCTTTATGGGATGCTGCCTACTGACTAAGAAGCCCTACAACCCAGAGCACTGGTCAGGGTTCTCCATGGGGTCATGTGGACCTGTCAAAAAGCATGATTTCCTAAGGCTGACAATGAACAGATGCTGACTGGCCTTAACCTTCTCTGTATCCATTTCCCTAGTTCTAGTTTTTGTCTGTTTTGCTTGTGTTTTGCTCTGTGTTTTCACTGCCATGAGACTTAAAAATTACTGTTTGGTCTTACTTGCTGACTCTCAAGCACTCAGTGGTATAACATGAAAGTGCTACGTGTGTATGCTATACTGGCACCTAGTCAATGTGTTTGCATTAGCAGTTTACTGTGCTGGACATGCAAGTTTCCTAGACCCAAATTCATTTTTGATGCAGATTTGTCTGGTGTCTACACTTAGTCTTTCAGTGTCCATTCCATGCACCGCTTGTGTGCTTGGCATAGTTTCCCTCTTGGTGGGAGGGAACCCATGATGACATTGTATGCATGAAGGCATACAGAGGTCCCCAGCTGCAGTGTGTCTACAAGGTCCTCCAGGAGTTTAAGCTCTAAACATGCACAGGATTCTCTTAGCTATAACTAGACAGCCTGGGATGTTCCTACAAAAATCTGATTTCACTTATCAAGTACAGACATATTGAACTGGGAATCACCTACTAGGTGTGGACATGTGGTGTGTACCTAGGACCAGCAACTGGCATGAACTCTTGCTGGAAATACATGTTTATGTAATCCTAGAACTACAACAGAGAGTATCAAACCAAATTTCTGTTCCTTTTAGGCACTCTGGTAAACTGGGATCCTTAAGCCATTAATTATCTGCCTGCTTCTGGAGATACCAATCTTTTTTTTTTTTTTCTTTCTTTTTTTTTCTTCTCTCCAAAGGGAATAATGGTGTTCAGAGTTTTAGAGTGTACCATTTCCCTTGAATCTCAAGTTCATGTCTGAGTAGCACAGTTGTACACCCCACGCTGTTGTTGACACCTCCAGAAGGGAATCCTGACAGAATTCAGAAAAGCATCACAAGGCTTCTCCCAAAACCAATGCCAAGGCAAAATAGTCCTTCTGGAAATGCACCTGCAAAAGATGGAGATGCCATGCTGACTGGAATGTTATGTACACAGACGTGTACACAGACAGCATACTACCACACAGCAGAATGACATGACATGGAGATGTGTTGTGGCAGCTGTGTACCTGTGATAGGATTAGAGTTAGGGTAAGGGTTAGGGTTAGGGATTGGAGAGAGAGAAAGCACAGACTCCACTTGTGACTGCTTAGGGTTAGGATTTAGGGTTAGGGCTCCTTTTTAGCAAAGTCTCGTTTTGTTATGCCTGACATTATTTTTTTCATCATTTTATAGATGAACATGGTAAAAATATCTATTTTCCAATTCTGTTTTTATATGGCTCCTGTTTATGATGCAGTCTTTCTGCTGCTTATGGATATTATAAGATTAGGGTTTATTTTCAAATTTGTCATCTTGCAGTATTCAAGGATTTATGTGGTTTCTATAATGTTTTCTTTAGACCTTTTTAAAACTTAAAGTTTTTACTTAAAGTAACATTTCCATTTAAAAAATAAATAAGCCTTTTAGTTTTTTCATATTAGAGATACTAAGAGATTCTTTTTGTAATTGGGACTGTAAGCTGAAGCATGCTATACTATATTATATATATGACAATTCCATGCTTTCTCTTCACTGATACATGCAGATACATTTATAGGGTTAAAGGAGAAGGGATAATTGCAATTATGTAGTTTGATCATCTATGTAATATGTACTATGAGCTTATGCATGTTTGGGTATATCTCTAGGAAGATCTTCATAAATAACTTGCCAGTAATGGAAAATTAATTACGACCCTTAATAAGATATGCCAAATTATTATTATTGCCAATTACCCTTCATAGAATAAAAATAAATAAATAAATAAATAAATAAATAAATAAAAGCCTCTTATTTGCAGTTTGATTTTTTTTCCTTGTATTTCAGGACACGCAATATTTTTATACTGCTTGGAAGAACCCATTATGAAAGCGGTGCTTTTAGGTTGTGACGAAGCATATCCCTTCACTCTCTCTTTGATAAGCTAAATGGATTGCACTTCTTGTCTCTCACTGTATAGTTTGTTTTCCTATCCTTAAATGTTCCTAATGGCTCTTTTCTGGATTATCTCTGATTTCAGTGTCTTTCATGGACATTGAGAACTGGACACAGTATGCCAGAAGCAATCATGCTAACGCCAAATGCAGAGGTTATGTAATGTTCCTATTTATACATCTGAAACAAGCATATTTACAATTTTGCTTGTGCTACTGCACTGGGAAGTCATATTCACTTGATTATTGATCACTATCAATCCTAGGGCATGATTAGCAGCAGAATAAATACACTCTGTGTTCTATATTCCTGAGGTACTCCTAATATCTTAGATTTATGTATGTTGAAATACACATTTTTGGTTTGAGATGAGGCAGTTTTGTGGTTCAAGTCAGGGAACTGTACTCTCTGTCATTTACTGCTCTCCCTACTTTTATGTCTTTTACAAAGTTTACTAATGATGATTTTTTATTTTCTTCCAAATGGCTGGTAATAATAATGTAGAGCAAACCACCAATATCTGCACAATTGTAGAAGAGATGCACCATAATGTACTGCTATATTTAGAGTACAGCTAGAGACCTGTCTGGTTTATAATATGAGCTGGTGGTCAACAGCAGACTGTGTATGGTATCCCACATTGTGTTTTAGCTGATAAAATACATTTGCTAAACATTCAGTGTGAAGCTTTTTTTTTCTGAAATTTTAGTATTTTGAAATCAGAGATTGCTTTCTTTTTTGCTTTTTATTACTTCACTATAGCAGAATGTACTTAATCCAATAATAATAATAATAATAACTATAATAATAATAACCAAAATAGCAATAACAACCACAGGGGATATTGTTTTGGGTTTGGATTATTTTTTCATCACTTTTTTAATATTTGTGTAAAAGAGCAGTGGGATCTCCTCTCCAAAGCATGTGTGTGTATCAGCAGGCACATATTTATAAATGTCAGCTCAGAAATTCTTTCAGAATCAGCCAAAAAAATCTATGGAGCAACCTGTCAAGCTGTCACAAATGAGGCAAATTAAATGGCAATCTGTAGTGGAGCTGAGTACAAGATATTTTAAGACCCAGCGGAAGTAAGGCTTCCTCACACACTCACTCCCTCACTTCCCCCAGCACTACCAAGATCCAACCTCCCACCCCACTAGAGATGTCACTGATGACCCTGTATGGTTGGGCAGAAAGTCACGTCAGCACTGCTGCTGTCTTGGGTGCAACTGACTGAGGATGCTGGGCATCCCTGGGATTTGTCTCTGTGCATCTCACAGATATCCAGGCTTTTTCCCCCACCTGGATCCACAGATCCAGGATCTTCAGCTGTTCCATTCCAGGGCTGAACAGTCTGTGTGTAGGAGCAGGACATATGATCAACCTCTTAATTGGTGGTTCTGGCTTGTGTTCCTTCATCAATGGGAGGATTCAGGAAGTACCACTTTTGTTTAGGCCAGGTGTTACCAACATTTACAACTGCCTCCCACGCCAGTTGCAATTAGCAAGAGGCAGGCTTCTGACTGGGAATGAAGTTACATCCACTTGCATACACATACACACGTAATTATATGCTGCCTTCTAGCATTCACAGGTAAGCTATTTTTTTTCATCCATGACACAAGCAAGATTTTTTATTTATTTATTTATTTATTGGTGTGTGATTCAGAATGATTTTTCATGACTCATAGGCCCTTTTGATATGTAAGTGTGGTGCCTGAAATAGTAAGCTGTGACAGAAAGACAGAGCAGGCAAAGTGGCTTTTTTCCTTCAAGCATCTTGGTCCCTGGTAGGTCACACTCATTCACAGACGCAACTGTTAAACTGCTGTATTTTTGTAGATTTTAGGATTAGATGCAACAGATAAAAAAATATGTCTTCATATGGGCTCCTGTTCCTCAGTCCTCCACACACTCAGCATTGCAGGCACCGACAGGATTATTTGTGAATGCTTCATTGTTCAGGGGAAGAATTTAACCTATCACCTTGTCAGTGCAAGAGAAATGGATCACTAGGATAACAAGCAAGTACCAACAAACAGAACTGTTTCTGGTCTGGCTGCGTCATCTGAGGAGCATTTCTACTCTTTGACCCTAAAGCCAAACTAGTTTTGATATATCCCTATCCTACAGGTCTCAAAGCTGGCAGAAAGACCTGCTGCGCTGAGGAAGAAAAAAAAGGAAACTCCCATACATTCCCAAGAGGAGTTTTGTATCTCTCACAACATCAGTAAAAACCTCTAGTTTTCTTCTCAACATGGTAGAGATGGTAGAGAAAATGCTCAGCTTTCCCTTTTCCTTTTTAACTGGTTAATTTTCAAATGATTTAGGTTAAAAAAATTCTTGCTAAAAAGCTGGAGAGCCAGACAAGGAGCTCACAGTATAGCATCTATATACCTCCCAAGGACCAAGATGGTAGATCAGGTGTCACATACATTCCTCAATCTTCAGTGGAGTCCCTGTGTAGATGGATTCCAGGAAAAAGTTGGAGAGATTTTGAAGCTGTAATATGCCTGGACTCCAGCATTGCAGCAATAGTTTACAAGAAGGAGGACAATCTTCATCAGGCAGCATTGCACTGACAATATCCACTGGGGGGCTATAGTGAGGTGGGGATCGGTCTCTTCTCCCAAGCACCAAGTGACAAGACCAGAGCAAATGGCCTCAAGTTGCACCAGGGGAGGTTTAGTTTGGATATTAGGAAAAATTTCTTCACTGAATGGGTTGTGAGGCATTGGAACAGGCTGCCCAGGAAAGTGCTTGAGTCACCACCCCTGGAGGTCTTCAAAACACGTGTAGATGTAGAACTTAGTAGCATGGTTTAGTGGTGGACTTTAGTACTAAGAATGGACTAGATGATTTTAGAGGTCTTTTCCAACCTGAATGAATGATTCCGTGAAACAACCATCACAAGTAGCTACCGACTAACTGGTTGTCTGGTGAAGTGTGGTAAATTCTAGTCTTCTAGGCAATGTGTTGTATATTTCAGAGATTTTCATTCAGCACAGCCAGTGTGCCAAGGGACACTGAGAAACTAAAATGTCAGGAGTGTCTGGGCTATTCCAGAGCCATGTGCAAGCAAATTCTTGAGTGCTTTCAGCAGAGGAATTGCCGTGTTTCCAGTAATGCCAGACTTGGTGGGTCACACCAAAGGAACAGTACAGAGAAGTAAAATATCCAAGCAAGTAAAATATCCAAGTTTCTAACTGGAAAGTTTCATGCACTTTTCAAGCTACTCCTACAGATCATTTGAGGTGAGTCTTCTCCAGACCGTGACCTATAAGTATGCCCTGTTGTTGCAAAATATAAGATCTAGGTACATTTGGAGTTCTTGAGGCATGCCGGAGATGACCAACCTAATTAAATGGTAGCGATTTGAAATAATTGCGTTTATATCTTCTGTTTTACCCTTAGCTATGTAACTACAAAAGTGAGTTTAACGAATATAGCTGGAGGGGAGTGAGCAAGCAGCTGTGTGGTGCTTTGCTGCCTGCTGGGTTAAACCACAACAATTGCACACCTGAACAGTCAAACTTGAACTGAAAAAGCCAGTATGTTGCTGCTGGTAAGCTACAAAAGAAGAGGAAATGATCAACTGAGGATGTTTTTAATCACAAAATGAAACTGGGGAAGGTTACATGCATCCGTACTTTTGGGGTGAATGGCAGTAAAAGAGAGGTACAAGATTTTTTTATTTTTTGTTTAACGGATAGACACCAGAATGTTTATACTGTCAAATGATTTTGTACAGTGAAGGACCTAACCAGAAAGGCCAGCTTCTATTTCATATTCCAAGAAACTTAATTGAAATAGTTTTGAGATTGAGCAGAGACCTTTTCTAACAATCTGCAGTGGTTAAAGATTAAGCAACTGACCAGTTGAAGCTTATATTAATACTAACAGCAGTCTCAGTTCACATCCCTTAAACAAAAATAACAATACACAAATATTCTTTAACTCCTCTCCCCCAAATACTTTCATTCACTTCCCACATGCAGCCACCCACTCTGTTCTTAACTCATTCCTTGAAATCATGCTCAGATGCACCCGCTTAAATAGCCTTACGGTTTTCTAAGAGTTATAATGCATTATACACTTTTCAGTAGAAGTCTGTCTGGTAACAAAATTTATAATTTCACAAAGGGCATAGCCAAGCTTGCACATGCAAGCCTAATTTATGTTTTCTGGGATGCTTTTTATTTCTCCCTTTTTTTTTTTTCCTATATATATTCTGATTTAAACTCCTGAAATTACATGTTTCCCATAGCAGTAATTAATTTTGTTGGCTCTGTTCAACATTCATTGGGTGCTAGCTTTCACCAATATATATATCTATATTTATATGGTTTTAATATTTTTTTGTTTAGCAATAGACATATAAAAGTTAGAGGTGATTTCAATAAGGAAGATGTAAAACAGTTTACTATACTAGCCCTGTGATTCCTGCTACTGGAGCATTTTGTTAAAGGATTTATGAGGTTTCTGCTTAAGAATTTGAGTTTCAGTTTTGCCTTAGCAAGAGAGTTCAAAGACTGTGTAGGAAGACAAACCGAGGTCACCTTGCCCCATATAATGTAGTGGTCTCCACGGTTAGTTGTTCTTTCAGCTAGTTCTTTCAGCTAATAAGTTGTTCTTTCATAGTCATTATGTTCCCTTGGACTCAAAAGCTACAGCAATTTCTGCCATGTCAAGATCTGGCTTCAGATCACGTTTGTTCCCTAAGCGATTTCAAGGCCCTAATTACAACCATCTGCCATTGGGTGAACTTTGGATTAAGATTCTGCTTTTTCACTAACTTGAGAAGCGGGGAAGGAAGAAGAGAAAAAGCTATCCTTGTTTTCCACATGCCAAATAAATGCCTTATTTCCCATTAAAATTTCCATATACAAAGGTTGCAAAGCAATTCTCTCAAATGTTATGCACCTGCAGCAATGACAGTAAGAGTTGTTTGATTAAGACTGCGTTTATAGGATCTGTGAATAGCACTATGAATAGCACAATGAAGAAGGACCAAATAAACAATCTGGATGCATTTTTCTGGAAAAATCAGCCCTATGTCCTCGAAGAAATGGAAGGGAAGTTTTCTTTATTAAAACATTTTCTTTCTTTCTCAGAACTCCAGATAAAACTGCTTCTACTTTCTTCCCCATCTAACTTCTATATATGAAGAGGTAGATATTTGAGTAAGCAGTACCTAATACGTTAGGTGCTGCTTCTTGCAATAACAAATCACCCTCTAATTACTGAATATGTAATTTCCATTAAATGGTATTTCCATACCTTTCTTCTATTTCACAGTAACATCATTTTAGGTGTTTTTTATTTGTTTGTTTGTTTTATTTTTTATTTATTTAGCTAACTATTTAGAAGCATGATTAGATTTTAATTCAGTCCTTAGTAATGGGGAAAGTTAGTCCTTCTTTATATCAGGTCATAAAAAGGGATCATTTTCATAACTATACTGAACTTCCCTTCAAAAACCCTCAGAATTGCATATGTACTAGATTGACACCTGCAGACCACCTTGCCACATAGATGGGTGCTTAATGGAGGGGAGCTGCCTCCCACTAGTTGAAAAACAGGCCTCACACGTCCTGTCAATCAATCTGAAGGTTCACTGAACACTAAAGGATGCATGTATATTCAAGAATCTAAAATATCATTATAAGTCTTTCCTTTGGGGTCTCAGTCTTCATTATAAAAACAGTATCTTTTATTGAATCATGAGTTTGCAGTTCTTATTCAATAGAAAGAAAGAATGGAAATCCACTTTGCCTCTTACTGTCTGTAACTAGAAATGAGAATGGTTAGTGCCACTGGGATGGTACATATTGACTATTCTATTGAACGCTCATTCATTGTATCCAGGGAAACTTGGTAGAAAGTAGCAAAAGAGACATTCTGCACAATGTGAACCCTAAGCATTCATACATTATGCAAGTGTTTCAGCAACCCACATAGCACAGTCTGCATACAAAAGAATACAATGAAGAAAAAATAAAAAAATATATATAAAAAATCCCTTTCTGTTGAATAAAAAAAAAAAAAAGAAAAAAAAAAAGAGTCAGGTGATCTAATGTCTAGTCTTGGGAGCTACAAGAAATTGGCATTGGTTTATAGCTTCCAGCCATGCAACCTCCAATTAAAAAAAAAAAAAAAAAAAAGTATTTTACAGCAGAACTAAACATTATATATCAAATTGTGTGTTTACTTCAGTACCTTATTTATTTCTGCACAAGATTTATACATGACTACTTCTGAGTTGTTCCACTACTGACCTACATTGAAAGGCAGAGCTGACTCTGCTGTGTGTTTGTATGGCTGGCTTAGACATAATTTGGTAACTGTTCAAACCAGTAGGAGACTTGATATGTGAAAGTTATGACCCTTTTACAGAATCACAGAATTACAGAATGGTTGAGTTGGGGAGGGACCTCTGGAGGCCATCTGGTCCAACACCCCTGCTCAAACAGGGACACCTCGAGCAGGTTTCCCAGGACCGTGTCCAGGCAGCTTTTGAAGATCTCCAATGAGAGAGACTCCACAGCCTGTCTGGGCAACCTGTGCCAGTGCTCTGTCACTTGCACAGTAAAGAAGTGCTTCCTGATGTTCAGAAGGAACCTCCTGAGATCCTGTTTATGACCATTGCCTCTTGTCCTCTCAGTGGGCACCACTGAAAAGATCGTGCCTGGCTCCACCCTCTCTGCACCCTCCCTATCAGTTTATAGACATTGATAAGATCCCTCCTGAGCCTTCTCTTCTCCAGGCTGCACAGTTCCAGCTCTCTCAGCCTTTCCTCATAGGAGAGGTGCTCCAGTTGCTCGGTTATCTTTGTGGTCCTTCCTTGGGCTCTCCAGCAGTTCCTCATCTCTCTTCTGCTGGGGAGCCCAGACCTGGACCCAGTACTCCAGGTATGGCCTCACCAGCACTAAGTAGAAAGGTAAACCAAGCAGCGAAGGGGAAAGCAGCACAGCTCATGTCATTATTAAGGAACAGGGGGAGGGATTAACTAAAAAAGTTAGGAGCATCGTCATACTTCGTCATCAATGAAATATCTCAGTTAGGTGCTTAAAGACAGATACTTCCCGTTGTTTGTTACATCCATGAATATCTTTGTACTAATTTTTAGGTGGAAACAGTAAGCTTCTTCCTAACATATCTAAAACTATTATTTCAGATTTAATTCTATAATCACTTAAATAAATATTATTTTTATGGTAACGTAGCAGCAGGAAGGACCTCCTCAGTCACTGAGATCAGCCACCTGATACCACCTCATGAAGTCCAATAAATCCTTGCAATATCAATTTCCATCTTAAAACTAGGTAGCATTTCTCTCCTGACTCCTGTGAAGTGGCAGATGTCCCAAGGCCTTATTTCTCTAAGGGAAAAGATTCTTCTGATTTCTAGCCCAAATATATTCAAAGACATCTCTTAGGTCAAATGAGCAAGGTTTCTTAGTTTATGAATGAAGTAAAATTCTTCATATACAGATACAAATCTTTCCATGCACCAGCAGGTTTGAAATCTGAATGATTTCTGTTAACATTTAATTAAAGTATTTGATTTATATTTCTCTGTTGTGGGTTTGTTTGTTTTGTTCTTTTCGTGTTTTTTGTTTGTTTGTTTTCAATTCATGCAACACAAAAACTGTAGTTAGGTGTCTCAGCTATTATTACTGTATTGATACTTGTCTTTTATACATTTCCAAATTTAAACATTTCTATCAATACTCACACATTTTTATTTTCTTTAGTTATTACAAAGGAAAGAGTAACAGAGATCTAAATGTTCCCAAAACATGGTACCAAGACAAAGAGCCTCTGTAACTCAGTACTAGGCTTTTAACAGCACTCACAGAAAGAAGCATAGTGCAGAGTCGAATGGGAATTTTAGTGCTCAATCTCCATGATTACAGATACTATATAATGTCACCACTCAAGAGGCTGCAGTAAAGGCTGAGTAGATGAACTTTTATTGCTACTGGTCAAGAAATAGTAGGAGATTTGTGAACTGTGAAAGAACAGTGGCAGTTTGGCTCTGCCTCTATGTACCATGTATTTATTCATCTTAGATTTTGTTGGTAAGCCATACATATTTTCTTAAAATTTTGTGGAGTAGATGACTTCTACTTGCTGGAAAGAAGTGGAAGAAAATTGTTCACTTTTTTTTTTTTCTTTTTCTTCCTATGTTTCTTACATACTGAAACTTAGAGGCTAGATGAAAACCAGTACGGCCTGTAAGCATGAAAAGAGCATGCTATCAGATTATGCCTTCAGAAGCTGCACTGTTTTATGCTGCTGCCCTCAGAAATGCAGTTCTGTGGCTGCAGATGTGTGACAGGCTTTCCATCTGTTTTCTCCTTCTGGCTTGTGCAGAGGCTGAAGGCACAGAAACAGGTCCTCTTTTCATTTGTTTAATAGCTAGAGGGACAAATAGTTACAACTGCTAATATAATAAACAAACATAGAAGCTGAGTAGACACAGAGGCATTTTGTTTGATCAGCAGTGTGGGTTTCCATGGTGATAAAAAACGAATAAAAATGGAGGTAAACCAGTCAGATTTAAAGAAATAGTTCTCACAAGGACATACCTAGATAATCGTCTATGGAGAAATTACCAATGTTCCCAAAAGAGTTCCATTTTCTGGATGTGCACAGATCCACCTTCTTGGATTCAGGCAGTTCAAACACAGTTTGTGCTCTGAAGAGTTGCTCAGCGGTCTGGCTGGGCACTTAATAACTTTCAGGTTCACAGCAGTAATTCCCTTTTATTGATGTATAGTGATGCTTGTCAGTCTGTGGCAAACTCTTTCACAGTTTATCATTCTTATTTATCCATCATATTAATGGGATGCTTGAATGATAAGAAGTCGTAATGGGGCTGAGAAAGGAGATAATGGACAAAATGGAGTTGAAATCATATTTATAAATGGTTGTGCTCATGTTAATCAGTACAGACAGTTTTCTCCCATGATTCCTCCACTGGGATAGCTTCCATATTGCCCCAGCTACCAGGATTTCCACAGAAGTCTGAGTCTCATACCTTCTGGAGAACAGTTGTGCACAGTGTGAGCCATCTGCAGTGTCAGACCAATGTCAGAATCTGCCCCTGCTGTCACTGCAATGATAGCCCAGTTTTGTAAATGTCCAGCATGTTATCTAGTTTTTTCCTGAAATAAACAGCTCAGCCTGTATTACTGGCCTTGAAATTGCCTGACTGCTCAGATGTAGAACAATGACTTTTAGCACTTCTGTCTGCTTTGGCTGACCCGTGCCCATGCTCATTGTGATCCAGGTGTCCACCAGGTCCTGGCAAGGTCCTACCTGAAAATGTACGCCCAAGTTTCTTCTCAAGGATTTTTTAACTGCTATACTGGTTGTATGAAACTGAACGTGCTGAAAGCACTGTGTGACAGAAAGAATATGAAAGAATGGCGAAAAAAAAGAAAATAGGCAAGTCTTCCTTGCAGGACTACGTGCTTTTGCTTCTGTGTGAAGGACTGCAGACTCATGTTTGGGGCTTTTGTGCTAACACAGCAGTTAAAATATTAACCATGAGAGGGGGCATTTCTCCAAACACAGAACCTGCACACAACATAGGACGACAGGATCTTGGGAGATTCAAACGGAAGGGGCCTCAGGAGTTCTCGTGTCCAACCTCCTGCTCAAAGCAGGGACAGCAACAAGACCAGACTTTATCAGGGCTTCACCCAGCTGGGACACGAAACCCCCAGGCTGCAGAGTCCCGATCTCCCTGGGCGCCAGCTCCATGGCCAGGCTGTCCTGGTGGGGAAAAGGCTTCTCCTCGTCTCCATCCTGAGCCCGTCGTGCCTCAGCCCATGCCGTGCCTCCCTCCCTCCTGCCAGGCACCCCTGGGCAGATCTCGGCCGCGTCTCCTCCATCCCCTCCTGACGGTACCAGGGCTGCTGCTGGGAGCCCCCGCAGCCGCCCCTTTTCCCAGCTGAACCGGCCCCGCTCCGCAGCCTCGCCTCTCAGGGCAAAGCCTCCAGCACCACCGCCTTGGTGCCTCCCCTCCCTCCTGCTTGTTTGTGGGTGTCCTCCTCCCAGACTGCAGCATCCCAGCCCAGACACCAGGTTCTGGGGAGCTGTGCCTGGTGCCCGGCTGGAGTGGTGTAAACGGCATCCCTGGCTCTCCTCTCATTCCCAGGGTTTACCACACAGGGGGCAGTCAGGTGGGACAGGCATGATTTATCCTTGGTGAGCTCTCGCTGACTGCTCCTGGTCACTGCCTTCTCCCTCAGGTGCCCAGACATAGGCTCCAGGAGGACTCGCTCCATGATCTCACCCAGGACTGAAGGGAGGCCAGCTGGCCTGCAGTTCCAGCTGTCTCCATGATCCTTTCAGAGCTGATGGAGAGCAGCCGTACAAGGGCATCAGCCAGCTCCATCAGCACCCCGGGGTGCAGCCCAATGGGTCCCAGGGACGTGTGTGTGGATTCAGTGCTCCCAAGCAATCCCTGGCTTGACCACCAACCCTGACTGCAAGCTCCTCTCCTGCTTGAGCTTGTCACCAAGTACAGAAGCCTGGCTGACTTCGCTGGTGATGACAAAGAGGATAGTGAGAACCTCTGCCTTATCTGTCCGCTCACACTAAATTACACCCTGCAATGCACCCACATTTTTCTTGGTCAACTTTTTATGACTAATGTAGCAGCAGAAGTTCTTGCTGCCCTTGATGTTCCTTGCAGATCCAGCCAAATTTTGGGTTCCCTGACACTGTCCCTATACACCTGTGTTTGCTTGCCGTGTTTCTTGATTTCACTTTTGTAGCCTCTCCTTGCTTCCCATCTTGTATGCTGCCTTTTTGCATTGGTGCAACTTCCTTACTTAGCCAAGCTGGCCTGCTGAGACATCTTGTTCTCTTGAGGATGGACCATTCTTGCACTTGGAGTACGCAGTCCTGAAGGGCCAACCAGCATTTCTGGACTCCTTTACCCTTCAAAGCTGTCTCCTATAGGATCCTACATACAAGTTCCCTGAATAAAGAAAAGTTTTCGTGCTTGATGCCCAAGGTCTGTGCCTGGCTGTTTACCTTCATGCATATGGGAAAAAAGTGCTATTAATGTCAGACAGGCATTTGAGCACTTTTTAAGAGCTCGGCCAGTTATAATAATGCCAAAATGCCAAAAGAATGCCGTCTTCAAAGTACTTAGCTTTGCAATTTTCAGTTCCTGGAAGAAAGGGAGAACATACTTTGTTTCTTGAGAATTATTTCCTGTCTGTTCTTTCTGCCCTCCTCCTCCTCCCCCCCTCCTCCCCCCTTATAAAATCTGTCCAATTCACAGTGTGAGAAACAGTTATACAGAACATTAAGCACAATCACTACCTAAAATCAAACTGGAAAATATAAGCACATGCATTTGTCCTCCACAAGAAATTTCTGTGAAACAGCCAACCAACTAATTTTCTACTATTAGCTTGTAAGTTCTACTATGTAGCTTATAAGTTTGTCTAGGAAATAAATCTGTGCTTCACACTTTCTAGAAGGTTTGAAGTGATATAGCCACTGCTTAGATAATACTAATTTACCAGAACTGAATAAAATACACATTGAACACGCACAATTTGTCAGCTTGACATTTTCCTCCCTTGTCTTATTTTAACACAATAGAGGATTGTTTTCTATTTTAATCCTGAACATATAAATGTAAAGCATAATCACTGAGCTACTTGCTATTTCTATTTGTTCATTTGTATGTACATGACAGGAGTTGCACAGTCACATGGAGTTTACTAGATTTATAGTACTGGAAAAAGACACTCATCTTAAAAATACTATTTTCCTATTTCTCCTATTTCTTTACTGAACATGACAGTGTAAAACAGGAACCCTCCTTTATTACATGAGCATCTTCTAAAGATAATTTGGAATCACACTGAAAATTTTATACAGGACAAGGCTGAGAATTATAGTAATATAAATTTTGGATTTTTTTTCCCCCCAAAGGGAAAATGTTGCATTGCCATTCACAGTGCTTGTTTTATACTTGTAATCATAAAGTCATATGTGCCAAAGATCAATATATTCATCCTATTGTCTCAGGTTCTGTTTCTTCTCCTTGATGCAGAGCTGGAGTGTCCAGATAGATATATACCATTGTTGCTTCTTGAGACTAAGCAAAATATCTTTTTTTTTTTTTTTTTCCAGTTCTAGTGAATATCTTTGAGAACTGTTACTTCTCCCTTGTTCAGAGCTTTACGAATGAGGGTGCTTTTGCAGTATTTGGCATTTGGCTTATTTAAGGTAGTGGTGGCAGAAATGTGGAGTATTCCTCTTTGGAGATCTTCAAAAGCCCTCTCTAGAGGGCCCTGCTTGAGTAGGGGTCTTGACCAGGTGACCTACAGATGCCTCTTCCAACCTAAACTGTGATTCTGTGTAATGGGATCCTCCCAATTGGCTTGGATGAGGTGAGGTTAGGAAGTTATGTGCCAAAAAGAAAACCTTTCCTTTTTTCTAGTTATGATACCTGAGTCACCTGTTTCATGACACGTGGGAACTGGAGAAGATGAATACTACTAATAAAAACTGTAAGGTGATCAGGAATTGGTTCTAGGAGAGAGAACCAAGGTCTGAATTAATAGATCCTCCTTCATGCTGGGGTAATGTCATTAGTGGAAATCAAATTCCATTGCCTTTCTGGAACTAGTCTTTCTGCTAATATTTGCATTTAGTAATTGTGTCTGCTGATACTTGTTGACAATTAGGAGGCATTGTAATTCAGAAAAAGAAAAGTTTATCATTCAGGAGGAAGCAGACTATATTAACAAATACATTATATAGCAAATCAATATAGATGAGGACTATATAAGGAGAAGATGATGAAAAACAGAATGTTTGTGAGCCACTAAAGTGCTGCAGCCATGACAAAGACACAAATCAGTATCAAATACAGCAGGAGACATGTTTTCGAGAGAAATCAGGGCATTTCAGTGATACCATCTGGAAATACGTTTGACTCTATGTACTGGTCATCATGTTCAGGAAGGAATGTCACTTGTACCAAATGAAATTTAAATCGGATATATGGAGATATTTATTCTCAAGAAGTGTGATCAAACTCTGAAACAGCTTGCCCAGACAGGATGGTTTTGATCCTTGGAGACAGGCAAACATCAACTGGATGAAACTCCAAGCTCCTTAATACACCTTCTCAGTGGACCTTACTTTGTGCATGGAGTTGGACCAGATGGTCTCATCCAACACAGATTATGCTGTGCTTCTGTGGACTGTGAGGGAAATGGGGACAATCCTTTATAAAATGATGACCCACTTGGCAAACCAAAGCAAAATGGGGAGAACTTCAAAAGCTCTGATTTTGTCCCTTTTTTGTCTGTACTTGGTTGTCATCTGGAGACTGTCAAGCAGCTTCAGCTGCCACCTGTCCAGGAGCAGTCTTAAAAGTCAGCATTAGCACAGTGTCCAGCAAACAGAGAAAGACATCTGACATGGTCACAGGAGTTGTCAGACCATGCAGCCCTATGATACAGCCTTGCTATTGCTGGTCACAGGCCTCATGCTTTGTACTGACCTTGGAAGCCTCATGGCTGAGGCTTGTCAGGCTTGCATTGTCTGATATTTTCATGACCTGCAGCTTTGTTTTACCTGACTGTAGGAGCAATTGCTTTAATTGACCAACTGTCAATAATTAATTTGTTTTACTTTTGCACAGTACAACCACAGTTTTATACAGGTAGCAGTAACAAGCTGTTTTTCCATGTAGAATGAGATATTTTCACCTCTAACACAATGGCACAGCAAAGAGAAAATCAGGCCTAGCATGTTAGCAGAAGCCTTGAGAAGTGAGGCACAGGATGTAGTGCAGAGGAGTACAAGCATGGGGTGATAAGTGATAGGGCACAGGCTTGGCACTGGTGACCCTAAAGCTATGAAAAGCTCACCTATGACCAGTTAAAGAAGTGCGGACCCAGAGACTGCCAGAAGTGGCTTTAGGGATAACAAAGAGAACAAAGAAATAGTAAATAGCATAAGTAAAAAGCATCATAAGTGATAAATTTGGATGTAGCATGGTGCTACAGACCACTGAAGACAGGCGTAAAAACACGTTAGCAAATACACAAATGACCTCAAGTAGAGAGAAAGAAGCAACGATTAACATAGACATCATTTTCTTCCCAAAAGGACTCCGGAGGCTAACAGCTGCTGGTATTGTTCTCTCCAGGGCTCAAAGGCTCACAGGTTGAGATAATTTGATTAAAGGGATAAGGAAGAGGGAAAACACAACCAAAGGCTGCGCAGAAGCACAGAGAGAGAAAAACATAATTATTCTCTACTTTCCATTAACAAGTAATGTTCAGGCACATCCTGTGAAGCTGGGCCTTAATACACGTAGCAGTTATATGGGAGGACAGACGTCTTCATAACATGACCTCCCCTTCTCCCTCTTTCCCACCTTTTATTGCTGAGTGTCACACCACATGGTATGGAATATCCCTTTGGTAGGTTTGGGTCAGCTGTTCTGATGACGTCCCCTCCCCACCTCTTGCCCGCCCCCAGCCTACTGGTTTTGGGGGGGTTGGAGGGAATCTTGATGCTGTGCCAGCACTGCTCAGCAAAAGACAAAACTCTGGTGTGATACCAGTGCTGTTCTAGCTACAAGTGCAGAGCACAGCACTATATGGGCCACTGTGGGGAAAGTTAACTCCATATCTGCCACACCCAGTACAATAGTAACTACAAAGTGTGTGTTACAATTTCAATTGTATTATTACTGAGAATGTTCAATGGAGAAGTTTCTAAATGCAATATTATTGTTACATTTTCTGTAATAACTAGATTTAGAAGACTAACGATTTTGAATTAGACTGTTAAGATTTTCATCATCATAACAAGTATGTTTAGGCTTTACCTGTGTATGAGATAAGCTTCCTCTTTGCCCATAAACAAGGCTGAGCATAATGTCCCACTGGTTCCAAGGCCACATCTCGGAGGGCCATGAGGTTGGCCACAGCAGGGGTGCAGCAGGGTGCAGGGTCTTTGTTAAGAGCTGTGCCATGAAGATGGTGATGTGGTGTATGGTGAGGTATCTAGCATATGGGCTGGGATGGCAGGTCATCCCACATCAGCAGCCTCCAGCCTCCATAAGGTAACTTTTATTTTTTGGTTTTTGGAAGCACAGTAAGAGAAATGTAGTCCCAATAAATCAGAAGGTTTGTAGTCTTGCTGTACGAGAGTGAATTGTAAGCATAGTTTTATTATTCAGAAAAAGCTACAGTTAGACCACCTGGACTGATTAGCAGCACTTCTGATGCCAACATTTTCAAAAGCCATCTGCAAGGTTAAATTGTAATAATAATGTAACCATGGTAATCATGATAATGTTTATATTCTGTTAATTCTATGAAAGATTTGAATATTAGTGTGCATAACACTGGAAAATAAATATGTAAGGATTGATAAAACCAACTGTAAAAGACATTATTTGTGGGAGGAACGTTTGTTCCTCAGATATTCCCTGCGGTAATATTTATCTCAGGTCTCTGCTGTATTAAAGCATAAAGAACGTTGCAGGAACATAAACAGCAGGCTGATATAGTGGTTAATCACTATACAGTAACCAGTGTACAGTGCGTATTTTGGTGGTGTTGCAATGTGGTGGTTTTACCCTACTACACAGCTGAACTCCACCACAACTGCTCTCCCTCCTCCTTCTCCAAGAAAAAAAGGTGAGAAAATACAATGGGAAGGGCTCAAGGGCTGAGATAAGGACAGGGAGATTGCTCAACAGTTATCGTCATGGGCAAAACAGACAGCATAGGGAGATTAATATAATTTATTACCTATCACTAGCTAAGTAGCACAGTGAGAAACTAAAAGCAAACTAAAAACACCTTTCCCCCATCCACCCTCTTCTACCTCCTCCCCCTGGTTTGTGATGGAGAACTGGGAATGGGGGCTGCAGTCAGACCCTAACGCTTTGCCTCCACCACTCCTCCTCTCTGCCCCTGCTCCCCGTGAGGTCCCTCCCACGGGATGCCGTCCTTCCCGAACTGAGTCTGTGGGGGCTGCCCAGAGGCAGCAGCTCTTCAAGAACTGCTCCCACATGGCTCTGTACCATTGGGTCCATCCCCCAGGAGCAAAGTGCTGCAGCACGGGTCCCCCACGGGTGGGCGGCAGCTCCCCCCAGAGTCCCTGCTCCTGCGTGGGCTCCTCTCCACGGGCGGCAGCTGCAGCCCGGGGCCTGCTCCTGCGGGGGCTCTCCATGGGCCGCAGCCTCCTCCAGGCCACCTCCACCTGCTCCACCGGGGGCTCCTCCACGGGCTGCAGCGTGGAGATCTGCTCCATGTGGGACCCGTGGGCTGCAGGGGGACAGCCTGCTCCACCAGGGGCCTCTCCACAGGCCGCAGGGGAACTGCTGCTGTGTGCCTGGAGCACCTCCTGCCCTCCTGCTGCACTGACCTTGGGGGCTGCAGGGCTGGTTCTCACCCCTCTCTCCCTGCTGCTGTTGTTCAGCAGTTTTTCTGGCTCGGCTCTGACCAGCAGCAGGTCCATTGGGAGCCAGCTGGAGCTGTCTCTGACTTGACATGGGGCAGCTGCTGGGCTCTGCTTACAGAGGCAGCCCCTGCAGTCCCTGCGCTACTCAAACATTGCCACCTAAACCCAGTACATGCAACTGTTAATATTAGGTGGGAGTGGATTGACATGATGGGATCAGGCAAACCTCAAAACTTATTCTATGTTATTGTTTATGTTCAGCTAGTAAGCAAGCTGTTAACAGAGGAAAATCAAGCACTAATCAAATATGCTAGTCAATTCTTACAAATGGTATGCCACGTGCTTCTTTTCTGGCTTTGATGTTCACTGTCTTTTCTTGCTTTATGTCTCTTGAGATCAGGATGGCCCAGCTCAAGAACTCTTTGATGAAAGAAAAGAGAAGCAAATTTGGCTGTTTTGATCTGAAAATAAATACCACCCCACCACCACCACCACCATCCATCCCCCCTCCCCCCCCCCCCCCCCCATTTATTTATTTATTTATTTATTGAGATGAAAAGCAGTCCATTGTGTCTCTTCCACAATGTGGAATGTGTGTGTTGTTGGTTTGCCAGAAGGGCAAATTAGGCATCAGTTTTCTGAATTCCTCTAACAGTCATGCAGTGAATGTCTTTGTCTTAGTTCTGCTGTTTTTATGCAACTATACCAAACAAACAAACATTACAAAATCCATCACTGCTTGCCTTGCATCACTCAGTCTTGTGGTATGTCTGCCTGCAAGGCAAACAGAACAAAGTCACTAACATGTCCAGATGCTATAAGAGAGAATAGTGTTTCATTTCATTAATAAAGCATGTTGAGCCATGTAGATGCTTCTGCTATGCTGAGGTAAGACTGAGACTTGAAATAATTTCAAATCAGTCCAGATCCAACCTGAGAAAAAGTAAGGCTCTAATCTGAAGCTTACTTGGTGATCAATATTCCACAGAAAATGAACGAATAAAAGCCCTCCCTCCCACCAAAACACTTCCCCCACAAATCTTCCACACCCTAAATTCAGAAGGGCCGGATGAAGCAGTAAGTAGAACAGGAGCATACAGAGTACACTCAGAATTTAGCACTGATTTTCTGTGTTCACATCTTTTTTCTCTGACTCATCCTTTTAAGCCTCTTTTCATCAACCAGCCATGCGTGTTTTGTGGAGAATAAAATACACTCATTAATTCGAAGACTGGTATATTTTTTTTCTTTATTCTTTTTTCTTTTTTTTTTTTTTTGAGATACCAATTTTCTTCTTTGTTACTCATGAAGTGTAGTAAAAAATAAAGTTTTCACATCTTAGAAAAATATATTTTTCTACTTCTCAAAAATTACTTCAGTATACTTGAATCAAACACATATTTCTTTTCTACACTAAATGACTGGTACACATACAGGCTAGGGGATTTAAACTGTTATGCACTTTAACATCTTTCTAAATTAAAAAAATTGGTTTAGATGTTTTTGGACAGATAGCATACAACAGAAATGCTAGATGACATGTATGTTTTCTATTACAGTGTGCTTGTGAAATGCAAGGAATAAAACAACATTGTCATCCCCTAAGCAGTCCTCGCATTATAAACTAAACAAGGAACTGGCTTTCCAGACAGATGGCCTTTCTCACCTGGTAATTTAAATTGTGTTAAAGCTCAGTGACAAGTGCTACAGGAGAAGGCTTAGCTGAAGTTAAGAAATGAACCATCAGGCAGCAGAAAGTATTTGGAGAGATTATCTTCAGCTGGTAGGGTTTGGCATACTCCCAAAAGAATGAGAGCTCAATTTATATCTCCTATTTTTATCACCACACATGCATCTCCAGTTTTACTCCACAATGGTTTTGGGCATAGGCAAAGGGAAGTGATCACCTAGCTTAACCTGTTCCTGCTGCCTGCCCACCCACCTGCTCAGCTGTCCCCAGCCCAGCCGGCACTGTGTTCACAACACACATGGGAAAGCAGGGAGAATCTTCCTCTTTATCCAGACAGCACCCCAAAAAGCTTTCTTAGGCCCCCAAAACCACACTGACCTTCTTTCTTCCACAGCCACAAAATGTAATTTCCAGTAATGAAGGAAGGATAATATACTGTGTTCCTGTTACTCAGAACAATAAAATACAATTTTACCAACGCTCCAGATAATCCCTGTAACTCTGCATGCACTGTGTAGGGTTTATAGCTGCTTCAGGAAAAAGTATTGTAGCTATCAGCATCCTTTGTTCATTTGCCATCTTGCACCAAAATCTAGTAATGTGACACTCTCTCTGCTGCTGGTGTTAATGTAGTCACATCCCTACAGAGATGGACTCTTTCACTGTTAAAAGGAAAGCTGGTTGACAGCAACAAGAGGCCTCAATTTCCTCTTTTCAGTTCAACATACATTTAAATGCAAGCTCATGCTTGTCTGAGACTTTGCTCAATGAAGTTTAGTCTGGGGTGAATTTCTGTCCTTTTTAAAAAAGGCTGTACTGAAATTGTTTGAAAAAATGTTGTGCACAAATATACAACAAAATCACTATGGCACCTTTATTCTAATCCTGTTCCCAAGTTGTTTTTGTTGTTGTTGTTGTTGTTGTTTTTGTTTTGTTGTGTTTTGTTTTTCTTCAGAATTATTGTATAACTAAGGTAGTTAAAGATATGGAGGATTCTCTGAAAAAAAGATTTTGGAGAATGGTATCATGGCTAATTTGATAATTCTGTTTCTTTCTGATAATTCTTTTTTCTGATAAGGCTTTTTAAATTAAGCAAAATTTTCAGATTAGCTAATTGCAACTTAAGAAATAAAAGCAAGTTTGTTGCTGAGATAAAAACAGTTTTATTTTATTTATTTAATTAATTTATTTATTTATTTATTTACACTCTTCCAAGAGGTATACAAGCCACTGGAGCAAGAAAAAAAAGGAAGATATTTTCCCATAATCTAATCTCGGCCATCATAGTAATGCTAGACCAGCTAACCAGGTGAATGGTTGCTGCTCTGGTTTTGCTAGAGCCACATAATCTGATACATGTGGGTGCAGTTTCTATAAGCAGAACATTTTACAGGTAGGCCTCCCTGTTTTGTAAGGTCCATTTATAGAGATATGCATTAAATATTCTAAAGGACATCTGTAGATCAGATATCCCACTCTTTGTACTTCTACTAGCGGGGACAAAATGTGGAAATCTATCTGATCTTCCATAGAGTGAATATGCACAGTACATTAAGCCACCATGCAAAAAGTGTTTGTGTCAACAGAGATACTATAAAGATTGGGAGGACAGAAAAACAACTTTGGGGGGATTAATTGTCAGTGTTAGGCTTTATTCCTCACTGGACAAGAAGAACCAGTGTGTGTCTCCAAATGCATGCATCATGCTGGTGTCCCTTGTTGAGGGTGGTGGCTGCACTGTGCATCCACAGAGCTGGCAGGGCTGAGAAGTGGTGGGCTCCTTCTGCTGCCCCCGTGTCCCCAGCCAGCACCAGTCTGGCCATCACCTTCCTCCTGGCCTTCACACGTGGGGCTTCCCAGCACAACAGTGTTCCTGGAGACATTTCTCATGTTGGGTACACACCTGCTGACCCCAGACTCGCGTCAAAAGTGAATTGGCCTACTTGAAGGGTCATACCAGTGAACTTCTTATGTGGAGGCACCAGCACAGCCTGGGAAAGGAGTATGGACTCACCAGTCATTTAGGTGTTTTCAACATCTTATCTTGCCTGTGGAGAATGTTCTTTGGACTTGTTTGGTCAGCTTTTTTTCAGTTTACCAGAAGAATTGCCATGTAGATATGAGATTAGAGATAATCTGCTGCACGGTACAATAGCTGCAGTTTAAGGCAAGGATAAATTAAAAAAACTTTGCGGTCAGCATCAGGTTACAAAGCAATGGAATTATTTCAGCAAGGTGGTTGTTTGGGGGCGGTGTTAAGGTGGGAGCAAAGCTGTGAATGATGACAGTCACAGGGTTTGTGCAGAAGTTAAGCTTTTGCTGTCACCATGGTTACTTACCTCTAAACCAGAAACAGGGAGGGAACATAGTGTTTGCTTTTGTTTGTTTGTTTGTTTTGCAGTTTTTTCTTTTTTTTCTTTTTTCCTGAAAGTGGCCCACCCCATTGAAACTATGTTATATTTGGGGTTAGCCCCAACTCGGTAAAATTGTTCAAATGAATGGGACTGCTTTAGATGTGAAAAAACATAGAAATTAATCAGAGTGCTCCTGAAGTCTGGAAAACAATTGCCGAAGGAAGGAACTGATAACATGAGCAAAAGAGAATGAAACAACCAGGTCAAGGCTTTTTTTTTTTTTTTTTAAAGTTGACACAAGAATTATAAGATTTCTTTTTCATAAGGTGAAATATGATTCCAATAGACTTTCTGCCTTTCTGCACAAGGCCAGGAGGATTATTTAAGCTTTAAAAGTGAGTAGCTTATTCTGCATGGGATGTTTTCTAGGCCTTCTGCATTGATATTGAGGCAGTTCCTTCTTGTAGCTGCCTTCCATGTTAGAAAAAATATTCTAGGAAAGAAGTTAAGGTCTGAAAATTATGATTAAGAGTGTGTCCATGAAAACAATATTTCTGTTTATTTATGTCTACCAGCCAAAGGAAGGGCTTTTTTTTTTTTTTTTTTTTTTTTTTTTTTTTTTTTTTTTTTTCTCTCTGTCACTTGCTCAAGTTCATCAACACACCCCTAATTAGGATGAAAAAGAGATGGTTATTCTCGGAAAGAAACTTCCTTCCATCTTTATTGTGCTTGAATTTAAGAAATTCCTTGACTTCAATTAGTCAATAGGTGCTTAATTGACTGAGAAATACTTGTCCAAAAATTAACTCTTCACTGAAAGTTTGAACCAACTCATGCAAGTAGCAATAACTCCATATTGCAATTGCATCATTAGTTTATTTGCATACTTTTTCAATACCTTGCCATTATAAACCTCTGAAATTTAGTACTAAATAACATTATCACCTTGCTATATGTTTTCTTACTTAATAAAGAAACAATTTACAGAGAACACAGTTTTCTTTTACTGTTTCCTGTCTGATAAACTATATCAGATACACCATTTCCTGTGAGACTACACTGGAAATATGTAGGCAATACATTTTGCAATACTGGCAAAAGGATGCAAGGCTAAAATATATCTAGGTCTATAGAGGGATATATTATCTTTTATTTAAAAAAATCAGAAATTGACAAATACAAAAGTTTGTTATTTGAAAAGCAAAAGGATTCTTCTTGTGACATGTTATTTTATGTAAACCAGGAAGAGCTTCCTGAGAGAAAAGATTTTTAAAAGCACAAAGAATATACATGTTTGGAATATCACCATCAGATTTATTCTGTGATAAGAAATGTTAATTTTACTTAATTGTAATATATATATTAAAAATGTATATTTGATATTAATATCAGCACTAACAGAAAACTGCATTGTGAATGTTTTAGGTTTCACACACACTTTCATTTCATGCTTTTGGTTTGTTCCTTAATTATAAATGTTTGCTTGCATCATAATTCATGGCACAAACATGATGACATCACCAGTTATGATTTCGACCAGACATTTGATTGTCATACTTTTATGCTTTTGACTATATAAAGGAAGAGTTCTTGACAGCTAAATCATTGCTGGTGTAGCTAACCCAGTCACTACATTAACTGCAGTTAAGACAAGTGATTCATGAGCGAAACTGTGAACAAAAATTAATTTTTTGTCTACTGTATCTCCTTCTGCAAAGCCAAACAGTAAAAAAAAAGAGCCAATCTTTTGTTTTAAGCAAGTCTTAGACTTTAACTATAAAGGTTCAATTTCAAACACCTTTCAACAGAGAAGAACACTGATGCCCACCCCCAGTGTGATGTTACAAATATAGAAATACTGTTCTGCAGTTACCATAGAAATGGTTTAAGATCACAACAACAAAAAAAATTACTGGCGAATTAAGAGGAAATTTAACTGATGCTGTTAAATTTAATCTAAATTGCTTTCAGTGTATGAGATACCCTCAGCAGCAAAAATAGTCAAGCCTCCTTGTATTAAAACCACACAAAAAGGGGAGGTAGAGATTGTCAGGACAATGAGAAGTTGTACAGACTTTGGCCGCTGGACAACATGCAGGGGTGGGGTGGAAGTCCGGTCAGCAACAGGAGAGACATCCTCCCTCTTGGAAATCTTTGTAGCTGCCACACCCTGAGAAAGGGCTAGAAGAAAAATAATGTGGCTAAAAAAGCAGAAACACCCAAATCCACTCTGCCCGCAGGTCTTTCACAATCAGAGGACATGTCCTTCAGCTCAACAGTCCCGTGATTTGGCTCAGAGAATTTGTTTCAGAAGTGAGTAGCAGTTATATCAATTTGTTGGGTGGGAAAGAGATTTACATAAGAATCTACTTTTTCCGAGTGTTCAGACTTCTGGACCAATAATCACTAGCACAATAAAAATTTGAAAATGCAAGCTCCACAGACCATTAGATTTAGTAGCCAAACTCATGTTGATTTTTACATAGTCTGGACTTGCCCAAAGGTAAATGAACAATTATGTAATTCTCAGAAAACACATCAGTACTTCCCAGAACAAAAAATATGCTGTGCTGCTCTATGAAGTACCATACAGACCTTTAATACTAATTAAAACAACACATAAGTGTGGATGTGGATGCTCTTACAAATATGGCTAACTTTCAGAGATTACTGATCAGAGTACAAAATTAACTGTAAAAGGAATATAAAAAGAACTTAGTTTTCAGGAATGGCCAGTGAATAGTTTCCAGATTTCTAGCCCCAAGCACTTATGGTTCTAACTTGTCCTGCTCATGACCATCCTTGTATTCAGATTTCTCTAGAAGACAGATTTCCATGAAATGAAGTGATTCAGGAACCTCTAAAAGAGAAAATACAAACCACTTCTCCTCTGCAAACTCGGATGTCATCCTTTGATTTCAAATATTCAAATCATAAGCATGCAGCACTTTATGGATAATTATTTTTTACAGAGCCTTCAAATACCTAACTAATGTGGGATTTTTTTTGCTCTTGTTGCTACTGTTTTTAAGATCTTTCTTTCAAGAAAGTATTTGCTTATCATGCATTTTACCTTTTAATGGTACCTTTACCTTTCACTTTTAGTGAAAGACAAACATATTGTCAATTTGAAGTACGTGGATACCCATATGTATGCTCACAAATTGTCTTACAAATTTGCTCAGTTTGTGCCTAGAAATGACCATACTGACAATTTTACAAATATTTATATTTTTGGTACTCAGAACTGAGGTTGCTGTAACTTAGAGACAATTCAGAAGGGAAACTCGACATGTAAATATACTGAGTCTGGCTGGGATGGAATTAATTGTCTTCGTAGCAGCCCATATATTGCTGTGCTTTGGATTTGTGACCACAACAGTGTTGATAACACAGTGATGTTTTGGCTATTTCTGGACAGTGCTTGCACAGCGTCAAGGCCTGCTTTCTTTCCTACTTTGTCAACCTTCAAGAAATAGGCTGGGGATAGTCAAGGGGGGTGGGAGGGGACACAGCTGACACAAATGAACCAAAGGGATATCCCACACTGTATGACACGAAGCTCAGCAAAAGCTCAAGGAAATGAGAGGGAAGAGGGGGATGTTTGAAGATGTTTGTCTTCTCAAGCAACTAGAATGGTTGATGAAGCCTGGCTTTCCAGGGACTTGCTAAACACCTGTCTGCCAATGAGAAGAAGCAAATTAATTCATCATTTTCATTAGCTTTTGTGTGTAGCTTTTGCTTTCTCTGTTAAGCTTTTCTTATTTCAATCCACAAGTCTTCTCCCCTTCCTTCTACTTTCTTCCTATCCTGCAGGAAGGGAGATGAAACAAGCAGCTTCATGGGCATTCAACTGTTAGCCAAGGCAGACCCACCATGATAAATAAGCAGGTACTTGTTTAGATATAGTTTAGCATGGGAAGTCAGTCTTACTCTTTTTCATATGCTCTTGTTCTTGGCTGTCAGAGGAATCTTTTTTTTTTGGATTTTTTTTATTTTTTTGTCCTGACACACACCTGCTTTAGGCCCTGTCTACTAACAGCTCGGAAGTGCTCCTGAGAAGCTGCTGCTGAAAACACATACTCCCAGTGAAATGTCATTTGGTAGGAACACTTTTAATTTTCAGGTTTTCAGACTTCATGTTCAGGTTCTCAACCTCTCTATGCCAGTTTTCTAAGACTACTGAAGAAATTTAGTAGCTGAGGTTAACATAACAATGTGTAGTCCTTTTTCTAGGTGTGATTTATAAGTGGTTTGTGGACTGATATATTTGTTTATTTATTTATTTTAATTCACATGACGGCAGGCCAGAGTACTGAATAAGGACTTTAACCCTGCCTTTTGAAAACTCTCTATTTGCTTACATGCAGTATTGCAGATACCAGTGTGGAGGCCAGTCTGGGAGGCATGGCATTTTAAGCTTTCCCTTAAAGCAAATTCAAAACTAAAAGCAGAATTCCCCAGCTTAAATGTCCGCAGCCCTCACCTGAGCAGCTGTAAGTACTTGCTAGAAGTGCAGAATACCCATAACTTGTTGCACAGATCAGGGAGAGATGTATCGTTGTGAGGCAAAATCTGGCCAGCAAGCTCCAGCGTATGAAAACAAATCACGTTCAGGACACACAGCCTGGAGCCCTGAGGTCACCAGTGCCTTTAAAAGCTCCTATCATCGCATGATGCGAATTCAACTTCCAAGCCGACTTTTTCGCTTTGTTATAGTGACACCTAGTGTTGTAAGGGAGTTTCTGCCACGAAGATGCTCAGAGTGCTGAAGCACCTCTCCTTAACCTACAGGCTGAGAGAGTAGGGGTTGTTCAGCCTGGAGAAGAGAAGGCTTCAGGGAGACCTTACAGCAGCCTTCCAGTTCCCAAAAGCGCCTACAGGAAAGCTGGGGAGGGACTCTTTGTCAGGGAGTGCAGTGATAGGACAAGGGGTAATGGCTTTAAACTAAAAAAGGGTAGATTTAGATTAGAGATTTAGATTCGATGTAAGGAAGAAATTCTTTATTCTGAGGTTGGTGAGGCACTGGAACAGGCTGCCCAGAGAAGCTGTGGATGCCCCATCCCTGGAGGTGCTCAAGACCAGGCTGGATGGGGCTTTGGGCAGCCTGGTCTGGTGGGAGGTGTCCTGCCCATGGCAGGGGGTTGGAACTGGGTGATATGTCCTTAAGACCCCTTCTAATCCAAACCATTCTGTGATCTATGATTCCTCAAGAAAGAAATGTGAAAGCAAGAGAAAGGCTTGCTAAATTGGTGTTAAATTCATTAGGAAAGATATTTTTAACCAACAATATTGTCTACTAAAAATCAGTAAATCAAACTCTCTTGTCACACAACTTACCTTTAGGAAGGGACAAGGCAATCCCAGCTGGAAAATAACACGGCTCAGTGGGATTGTTTATGAAGTAAACACAACAGATCAACAGAACTTTGCTCAATAGTGTAAATAACATTAAGCGTAGCTTCAATGTGGCTAGGGGAGAGAGGGGGAAAGGAGAAAGTAATGAAAAAAAAAGCCATCAAATTACAGCAATAACTCTATATTTTGTCACTGTAAAGACATAGCTTCAACTTCAGGAACTGGATTCTTAATCTGAATTATTATTGCTAGCTAATTTCCACTTAAGCAGCAGGAGAACAATTACATTACGGAATAATTTCTGTCCATTGCAAAAGTGCTTTCATTTTCACCTAAAATAGAATTCAAAGAGCAACAAGGTATTTCATTCCTTGGAGCATGCTTGCAAATCTCATTAAGCATGCTAGGGGGCAATAAACACTAACTTGTTGTCAGACTAATTATGCTAAAGAGGTAGGTTTGTTATTTAGATTAATTTCCATGCACATTACAATGACAACTGGAGTCTGTGAAGAAGAAGGAAGGCAGTTGCAGGCTGTGTGAACCTCTGTTTTTGTCCATACTCACAAGCCTGGAGCCGTGCATATTTCAGTTAGTGTCCTCTCTCTGTCTCTCTGGCCTCTGAATGCCTTTTGGACAGACCTGGCTTGGGCACCCTGTGTTATACCCTCAGATTTTTGGCGGAGACCCTTTTCTCCATTTAAAGGCTAGAGGCTTATACATTATCCTTCCTTTTGAGCCATGCACTGTGTTCTCATTACTGGCAAGCCAAACTTCCCCACTCAGAGGTGGAACAATACACACTTTTAATTCTAACCTCTATAGAAGAGAGAGGTCTGGGCTGCCGCATGCTTGGAGTGGCAGGAGACAAGAATGCCCAACGGGACACACTTCTGAAATTGTCTGGGTGTGCACTGCAGCCCTTTTTGAGCCACAGCCAGTCCGCCGCTAATGGGATTTTCTGAAGTAATGTACGTAGGCAGCCATCACTGTTGTTTGGCTTCCACAAACCTTAGAGAAACGTTGAGCAATGAATATGTGAATGGATCAGCTAGCTGAATGTGGCAATCCAATACATAATTGTCTTGATGTGGAGAGATCATAATGTCAGTACTATTTATACCCAAATGCAACCCAAGCTAATATAAAGACTGTAGCGTGTAAGATTTTTTTTTCTTTTCCTTTTTTTTTTTTCTTTTTCCCTGAAACACTTTAAAAAGATTATCTCTGAGTTTCTATTCACTGCATAACTTTGAGATGACTTAATCATTCCTGTTACACTTTCCCAAAGGAGGAACATTGTGGTATGAGGTCTTGACAATTCTAGATATTTATGCCAAATTCCTCATTGGTTTGGTCTTTTCAGGGCATAGGGTTACAGTTTTATAACATAAAGGATATATTGTGTCTTTTCTCCAAATAATGCATGTACAAGCTTGTTCCATTCTGGGAGGATCCATCACTAGCTTGTAAGGAAGACTGAGCCACTACTGAAGAGTTACTAACCTTTGAGCATGAGACATTTGTTATTCCCAGAGAAAGACTTTTAAAAATCTTTGTCATGTAAGTAATACTAAATCTGCTCTTGGTGAAAGAATAGATTTTGTCTTCTTTTATGGGGCTTATTTTTCCTGGGAAATGAAAGGTTTAGGGTTATTCTGCATTTCTCTACTACCACACAGAGCACTGTAGGCCCTTTTATTTCCTTTGCAAGACCTGTGGCTTCATTTCACTTCACATACATCTCACAAGTGTCACTATTTTGAAGGAAGCAGTTTGCTTTATGGTTCTAGCATCAACTCTGTTGCTGTTACTGGCAGTAAAGGCATCGTTATTCTCAGTCAAAGGCTGTATCAGCTGTCACTCAAGCTAGCAACTACCTCAGTGCAGAACCAGACTGTGGGATAAAGGAAAAAATAGTCAGGAGACAGAATAAGATTTATGAGAAAAAACAATTCAAACTGTCTTGTAGCTTGCAGTTACTTCTTTAATAAATGTTACAAGTTTTACTATTGCTATGTACATTAACATGTAAACTGTGGCATACATCATGTCACGCTTGTTCACATAGTGTGTAGAAAACAGCAAGGTAAGGGATAGAAACATAGGTGTGATGAACTTGAGTCTCAGATATGCAAGCTGTCCTAAAAAGAGAGGTTTAAAGTGAGTGCTACTATTCAGCAGCATACATAACCCATATATGCTTGTATGTTTTTGTACAGAAACATGGCCTGTGATGCAGTTGTAAAAATATATAAATAAATAATAAATCAATTTGGTGCTGCTTTCAAAGTACTTTTAGTTATGCGACTATACCAGACCCTTCTAACTTGGGTTTCTAAATCCATACCAAAGGTAAATGAAAGTACAGATGCTATGTATCTGAAATTCAGGTCAAATTCTAATGTGTTGGATATAGTCTTCAGCCCCTCTTTTCAGGTCCTAAAATTCAAGCTTTTTATCGATAACCAAATTTTGAGTTCAACCCCCATTGTTACAAATAGTAATTTTCTCACTGACTTCTGTGGGGAAAACAAACAAACAGACAAACAAGTAAACCCCTTTGTGATATCATCCTAACTGTTTTAGAGGTTCCAGCAGCAAAATATGGAACCTGAAATATGGCAAGTATTTCATTTCTAGCCCACTACATGTGATTTGTCTGAGGACACATTATCAATCTCTGGACAGATCAACATCATTTTCAAATACCATAGTGTTTTCAACTGTTTTGAAGGCAAGAACCCTTCTTTCCATACTCACCCTATCTGATGAGAGAACATATGCAGCAGTTCTGTATGCAGAACATGTACCTTCTTTTTCATACATAGTTTTTTCCTCTTAATAACCTTCAGATAAAAGGCAGGCAGAAGAATGAAGTGAAACAGATGCTGACAGTGTGCATGACCAGCTCCCTAAACGTCTCATTATTAAGAATGTCTCCTCATGCTACTTACAAATATTTCCTCATTAGCCGTGTAAGTCAGCCAGATGCTTCTTGTAAGCAGAGGTAGTTTTGCATTTTCTACCAGAGTCCATTTATTTGTGAGAGCTCCTGAACAAAGAAGACATATAATTGAAGGGCTAGAGGGTTGCTAGGTGGCTCATATTTGACTACGTGCTACTTTTTTCCTCTATTTTCCTTGCTAATGCTATGATTTGCATCTCAGCGTCCAAGTACATGCCCATTATAGGGAGAAAACTAGCCATCCTTTTCTTAATTAACCAGTCGTTCTATAGACCTACAGAGGCTGGTATTATATACTCCAGAGGAATACAGATTAGTCAGTAGCCAAGACGAGAAAGGAAGAGCCCAGCCCCACACACAGCTAGAAGTCAATCATTGGCAATGATTTTTGCATCACATGATACTTAAAAAGATTTGAATATAGGATGTATCTGAGATACCTGCAAAATTTGACAAAGAAGATTGTTAGGGAATTATGCTAGGAAGCAGCACTGTGTCCATACTGGACTCTTATGCTGCAATGAATCCAGATTGTCCTAAGAAATCCTTATATATGGGAATTTTGTTTTCCCGAAACCTGATGAAGTCAACAATGACAAGTTCTGACAGCTCAAGCCTATGATAAGCATTTCCTCTTGTGATGTGAGAATCATCTTGCATGCATTACTTAGACAGGCTGACAGTCCATTATCTAATTAATTACTGTCAGTGTTAAGTCACACTAAATGAGAATTGATAACACTCATAAGGACAACCAGTTAACAGGAATCCAACTGTGTCAGCAGCATCACTGCATTTCCTTTATTCGTCACATTACTAATTATTAACATCCATCATTCTCTTCTTCAGTAATGCATTAGGTAAGCACCCACAAGGTTCAGTTAAAATCCTGAAATCCCCCCGTCTTCAGATCATTTAAACTACATCTCAATATACTGCACCAATGGTGACATTATTTCCCGTCTTGCAAAGCTTACAAATTCATTATTATTATTATTTTTTTAAAGATGAGGTAGAAAGCCTTCAAAATAGGTAGAAACCCTTCAAAATCTAAATTCATTTTTTAAAAAATCTAAATATTATTTCTATTGTGTATCTACCCTAAAGATTGTTTCAGAAATCTCTTGTGACTTTTGATCTTTCCTTTGATTTTCTCATTAAAATATTTTATCAAAGATCAGTACTTAAAGGAGGTTCTGACCCTAGAAAATCCTGTTCAATAAGCACTTCACCAAATAAAATAAAATAAAAATGAAATTCAGAACTGTTACTTAAGTCTTATAAAAATAATCTTGGTGAAATTCCAAAGATGTTCTAACTTATATCAAAAAATAAGAAAACTAAGATTCTTCCTTTTATTCCCCTGCTAGAGGTATCTTCAGTAACAGATACTTCTTTTTTCCTGTAATAGCAAACGCACACAAACTCTTTAGTTAGGAGTTCTGTGAGCTCACAACCACCATTGTATGTGGTTTTAGTTGCAGCAATCATATCTAGCAGTGCATGTTTTAAGCACAGGTAAGACCAAAGACAGAACTCTTGCCAGAATCAAGGCCTGTCTTCAGAGACAGCCACCACTGTAGCTGTGCTCAATCACAGCAGTTTCAACATCTGTAGTATCAACTGCCCCAGTCAACTCTGAGCAGAGGATTATTTACGTCACGTAAAGATGTTAATTTCAGGTGTTTTCTAACTTCCGTGGGTTTTGTTGCTCATCTCATGTTGCTCATCTGGGGGGCATTGCTCTTCCCCAGCACTGACAGGTCAGGTCACCACTTTGACAAGGCAGCCCTTCCCCTTACTTTCCCATACAGCTATTGCCATCCTCACAACACGTTTTCCTATCATTTCAGGATTTCCTTTCACGTTTGGACAAAGGGCTAGACCATTACCAATTTTTTCCATGTGGAAGGAAGAACGTTTCCTGTACATATATCACTTTCAAAAGCCACGTTCACTTTTTATGAAACCCATGGCTTCCCCTTCAACAAGCCCCTCTGAAGCTACCTCCGGATTACTTATTAACTACAACCCACCACCAGCAGTCATTTGCAATGTGTGTCGGGGATATTACATGTTTACTCTAACTTTACCAACGTCAACTGGCAGGACAACAGACAGTGTCACATGAAGTCAGACGTCACTGCTGTCCTGGTGGGAGGACGTATCTGTCAGTGCGACGTGACCTTCAGGCCAGTTTCCAGTCTCTTCTAAACATACCTTACTACCTCCTTTTCTGCCACTAAGCACTTCTTAGTGCCCTACAGCTTTGCTACCTGACTCTTCCAAGCCAAGCCATCACCCTTATACAAACTATAAGGTGATTAATTTTTTATTAAATTAAGTGAAAGAATCTGTGTTTGATCACAAAGCTATTTGTTCAGCTTATACAACATATAACAAAGTATTTATAGAGTGATTGGGGAAAGAAGGAGATTGGCAGTTTCATTTATAAACTCTAGTCCTTTAAGACTGCAGACAACTATGTAATAAACAACTCCAGAAGGACAGGCATAGAATACCACTGAAATAATTAGTAAACTTTAGACTTTGTCTCAGTGAAGAGCCATAAAAGTCATGATGCATCACATGAATTGAAAAGACCATGTTTTTCAACAGTTTACTGTTCATGGTTATCACAAAATACTTTGCACAAATCTACCTATGCAAAAAATGCACATGGAACAGAAAAATTAATCTTAGATAATCAAATTCTACAAAAGGACAGCACAGAAAAGGAACAAGAATTTAAAAAAAAAAAAAGCAGAACAAAAAAAAAAAAACATGAAGATTGCTAGACCTTAGAGATCATTTTAAAAGTATATTTTAGATATAAATATACAAACTTACAAATAGTATAGAAAAGGTAAATGGGATGTTTTAATGTCTCATCAAAGAATACAAACATGAAAGACACACCTAACTACAAGATAAGAAAAGGCTTATGCTTAAGACCTTATCTGTAGCAACAAGTATATAAGCAGTTATGAATAAACAGTATGAGCTCTATGCGCCACGACTGGTTACAAGAATTTTGCTGTTGTGTATCAATGCCAATACTAAATACTGTCATTTCAACCCGAACAGACTCTAGGATACTGACTGTTGTATGTCTTGGTAACTCCACATCTTGGTAAGTAGATTTTCTTCTCAGTTAAGTGCAACTACAGCAGCCACAGGGTGGCTATCTCCACCCAAAAGAAACAAGTTTCAGGATTTCCATCATTTGATGGAAAAAGAAAACAAAACAAAACAAAACCCTCACTCTAGAGTCCCAAGTCCGTCACAATTCATTTGAAGAAGCCAGTTTGGGAATCAAATTTTTGCTATGCCTGCTACTGCAAAGCAGACCGAACACCAAATAAGCTGGATAGCTGTTATGTGGTCAGTAAAAACTCCATAGAATATCGTCATCTGTTCATAGGTCAAACCATTTAATTACCAGGAAGTATTTCTTCTGCTTTATTTGTAGATGTAGCAGATGATAAAGAAGAAATTAAACCACCCTGAATCCAGTAAATGTTAATTTCAGTTAAGTCCTTAGAGCTTAGTCTACATTGAAATAACCACTAGAAAGAACTGAAAAGCCGGAAGACTGTAACAACATATCTTGCTGCATAACGTTAAAACACCTGAAGTAGTAATGAGGTAAATGTAGTTCTATAGCAGCATCACTACATGACACCCAAGTGTTTTTGTATCAGAGCGAACCCTTTAGATCTATGTTCAAAAGAAGAGAAAGTGTGAAACTTGTATGAGAAACTCTAAAAGTCTTAAGTTTTTTTCATTTCCAAACATTGGTAATAAGATCAAATATGTAATGCACACCTAGTGATGGCACTTAGGCACTCTTTTCTTTCCACAGAAAAGAAGTAGCAGGTGTAAAAGTAATGGCCACTTGGTATGTTCTAGGGTAATGACCCTGTCTGGAAACTTATTGACAGAAAATGAAATTTCTTCCCTTAGGAATCTATTAAAATTGGTTAGCTTTTCCTTTTTATGACAGTGCTCTTTATTTGGACTACAGACATCCATGTAGCTTTTTAAATGGCAATGCAACAGTCGTGTAATACTGAATTCAGAACAATTACACAGAGGATTTATTCACGAGAAGAAGTTGTTACATATAAGCAAAAAATAACTGTACTTAAAATATTCAAATTCTGAGTCTTTTCACAAGAAATTCTGCCTTTAATATAAGAAAATATTTACTGGTACAACTCCCACAACAACTGTCAAAATACACTGCACCAGCATTTACATGTGAAGACCTTACATGTCAAATCAGGTTGTCAGAGCAGAAGTTTAGGGCAAATACAGTCTATCACATTTGATTGCATATAGTCTCTTATAGAAACTCAACTTTTTAGACCTTTGTCCTTTTAAAATTCATATTTTTAAATCTTTCTTCAAGCACATCAGCATCTTCTTCATTGTCTGTACTACTGAAGTTTGTGTCAAAATCAGGTTCATCCTCCGATCCACTCTCCTGGCCATTTTCAGTAGTCTTACTCTCAGTTCTGTCTTGTCCTTTATCAATCCTGCAGAAATCAAGATTAAGTTATCACCAACTACTTTTGGAATTTCTCTCTTAAACGAGAAGAGGATGGAGCACTGAATATTCTACCTGGGATGGAAGGAGATTGAGAAGAAGGGAGGAGGGGGGACAATAACCTCAAATTACTTTCATGTTGAATAGAAAAGACAGTAAAGGAAAGGAATCTATGAATAAAAAAAGCATGTATATAGATATATATTCATATATAAATTGTCTGACTAAATAATCAACTGCTGGCCAATTGTCACATGCTAGCAAGTTAATATAAAATGTTCAGAAAAGAGACTGTGCTAGTAAAAGAATAATAATAATAATAAAAGCCCGCTAAACACGTTGCAGTAACTGTACTCAGTATCTGTCCTTCTTTAGTTTATTTCTGTTCACTGGTAACTGAATCATCAAATGACACAAAAAATGCAAACAGTAAATTGTATCACACATATTTTATGGTGCTCTATACTTAAATCCATTTTGAAGTACTTTGTTCCTAAAGAAGAGATGTCATTTATCCTTTGGTATTAAAATAAAGTGTCTTATCCAAGTAAGAATTATTTGGCCCAGCCCTACTAACATCAATAGGCATTCCATTCTGGTTTCAGCAGAAGAAAATGAAGCTGATGACTCCTACTGATTCCTGTCATGATTATTCAGAATATGGCATAAAGTACAACAGCTTCTTGGCAGTTTCCAAACAAGCTTTTAATAAAGAGGAAGAATGAAGCGCAGTGCCGAAACTGTATAATCTATGAACTACTTACGGAATTACAATCTCTTCTTCCTTTCCACATTTGGCACAAATTTCCAGCTTACAAGCACATGGTCGACAAATAATATGGTAAGGATCTTTTACAGCCTTCTGGAGGCACTTCACACTGTGAAGAGAAAGAAAACATGATTAAAAAAATATTTGTGTACACTTATTAAACATTCTGTGTTCAAAGACACAGTCTTCAAAAGAAGCATTGTTGAAGGCCAGTTTCATATGAAACAGCTGTTTTTTCAAGAAGCATCATTATCAAGATCATTGCCTTTTTCCCTCCCCTTTAACTTTTTCAGAAAGTTTTGCTAAAACTAGAAGAAGAAACATGAAAGTAAGAATTTTTATATTTAAAATGACAAAAGAAATTTTCCATTAATTTCAGTGGGTTGTTTTGCTTTAAAAGCTGCATAAATTAATTCACCTGGCTTACTGATAAAAAAATAAATAAATAAGAATATAGTGTAAAAAGGTGAGTGGACTTTTACAATTAAAACATTTCAATCCAAACAATAAGTCTTCCTCTTGAACTTCTCAGAACATAAACAAAGTCTGTGCTGGACTTTGCTTTCTACAAACACTAGTCTGCATGGAACTCTCTTCTGAACAAAACCATCATAATTCTGTGGAGGTTTTTAGCCACTCTTTTTTAAGATACGGTGAAACTCTGTAACTTAACTTCTGAAACACTACGGCTTAACAATCATCTGACATTTCTAAAGGCTTGTATTTTTGGTGAACAGAACCCTTGTTATACAGCTGTCCTAAAAGTCACCCACCGTTCCTTGGTCCCTCAGGCACTCAAAGGCTGTCAGGAAAGCTTTAGTACACAGTTCTGAACAGGGTGTTTGCAGACTTGGCTAAAGCAGGCTGAAGACAAACATGAAGTGTTTTTGCATGCCTTATAAGGAAAGATGCACTAGCTAGCATCCAGTGAGACAGGATTTTTACTTCCTTTCTCAAATCCCATTCCTAAGCATGATCAAGTTCTCCTTACTATCTGCATCAAGGTTTTGCTGAACTTTCATTATTAAGACACACAATTCCTTAAGAAACTATAAATTCACAAGAATTGTTGTAGGACACATTTGACAAAAGCAGAGTCTTAACTGCCTAGTTTCTGGTCTTCCCTCTCCCCCAGGAAAAAACCTTCAGTCAGACGTCACTGAAAATACCTACTTAGTTGTTTCATTATTTTTTTTTAAACTTCTTCCATGTTCAGTTGCAATAGTGTTAATATCTACAGTTCTTCTCAGCCATGTCTCCCCAAACAGGGACATTATCAATCCAAGCTGGACAGACTTTTTTAAAAAAAAACAACAATTTAATCTGTGCTACCTAAATACTTGTAGATCTTGGACTAAGTTGTAGCTGTAATAAAAACCTTAATTTTAAAGAGTTAAAATATAAATAAATTAAGGTGCACAGAAGTCCTCTGTTTCCATCCTCTGTGATGTACAGAATTCAGTTTCTCATCATGAAATATGAATTTCTTATGCCTGTACTGTTTTACTTTATTTAGACGCTTCACCCATTGAAATTCTTTCAGAACACTGGCCCACTCAGAAAGCGTAGTATCCAACTGCTGAAGGCAAGCAGAGAAATCACTGTCTGTAGAGTTGGACTGATATGAAATCTAGTTTACTTGTTCAAAAATATGATGGAAAACATCAAAAATTTTGTCAGAAGCAACTGTACCATGATGCCACCTTTTTCATTTTTTATTTTTAATTTCCCATGTTTCCCTGATTTACATATGTTTTTGCCTACTTTTTTTTTCCTTTCGGGGTGAGTAGAGAGGAGGTAAAACAACCAGATCCAGCTCATTACTTTTAAATGGGTATGTAGTTATTTGAGAAAGAGTTACAGAAACTCCCAACTTCATCAACGGTGCATACAACCCAGTATGCTTACTTTGAGAACTAGAGAGACTGCTGCCTAATCAGAATTTTTTTGTTAACATGAAAGGGTGAAATCATTTACTAAAACCAAAATATTTATTGCATATATTTTCATATTAAAAAGTAAAACTTCTCACAAGTGAGAGATATAGTATGAACAGACATTCCTTCCTTCCTTTTCAACCTCATGAAAACCAAAATAAAGTACATATTCATTCAGGGAATTGCACATGTACTTACAGAACCTCTTCAAGTGGTTCAGGAGCATGTATTTCAAAAGTATGTAACACAATACTACACACATGCAGAAGGAACAAGTGTGACAAATCTGCTTATGTTGTGCACTGCATCCCTGCTGTACTTTCCTTGAGTTCCATGTCTCATTGTTGAGATATTGGCTGTGTCTGGAGTCACAGACATAAAGACATCTACAGATGAGCAGGTACGAGGAAGCAGAGTACCCATCTCAGAAGACTAGCCTATCATAAACCTATAAACTATTTTAAGGTACTTAACACCTTTGTTACGTTCTTATCCAAAACCACTCAATACAGTTCTGTTTGCAAACAATGCTAAGCATTTAATATGTAGGATTATAGTTTCACATATGAAAAGAGAACACACTAAGAAGTAAAGAAATGCAAATACTGCAAACATTTTGTATGAATGTTATGTTTTGTAACACTGAGAGCAGTACTGCCAGTTTTGTTTGATATGACACAAAATTAATAAAGCTTTCTTCTCTCACAATTTCTCTGCCAGATAGTCTTTGTGAACACACACACACACAAAAAAAAACAACAACTGAGGTGTACAGATTCCTCCAATACTTACTGAATTGCTACAAGGCCTTAGAAAATCAAGTTATAACTGGTTCTGGTTTGACTCTTCCTTTGGGAGGACATACTGACACATTATTGGAAATTTACAGGTCCAAAGTAACCGTTTAGATTATTCAAATATTCTGACAGAGAGGAGGGAAGCAGTTATCCTTCTACTGTATTTTCTTTTATAAAGTTTAAGATAAAAAGATAAATGAAATTGAAAATTAACACTGCATTTTTATTACTGTTGCGGACTCCAGACCGAAGAATGTAACATAATAGCAGTTACCACCTATTGGTTTCCAAAAACAGACTATTTTCCAAAAAGTTCACAAATTATACTATCAATGATTAACATAAAGAATCTTAACTCACCATTTTTTAGGTTTTGATAGTAGTTTGTACTTGTTGAATTTTACCCGCCACTCCAAAATACCTTTACAATGCTGACATACTCCATCATGAAGCTTAGCATTTATTCTCTAAATAAATAAAAAATAAAATAAATTAAAATAAGGGAAGGTTTCCTACTTTTATGAGTATAATTTTGCTTAGAAAGCATTTCCACCCATCGTGTGATTCATACTATATTTAGAAAATTATTTGATATTAATATAAGCATTTAATAATTTACTACTAGTAATTTTCTTCAGCAGACAGAGTGGTGAGGTCATCTTCTACTTTAAGGCAGCCTGTTATTACTGTACTAACATTAACATAGTTAACAGCATTATTTATGTTCTTATATTGTTTACAATATATTATTATTATTTTCTTGTTATTATTCCATCTCTAGAGCTACTACTAAACAAGACTTGAGTAAACCTGAGCCCTGAAATATGCTCTCTTTATTTAGAGAAGACAGCCCAGAAGACTTAACATTTAGCTTATTATTGCTCAAGCTACTGTTATACTACACATTTGAAGAGAGTAGTCTAAAAATTTTTTTTTCAGACCACAATAAAATAGAATTTACATATCATTTACTGTCAAACCACTCAACGTTTCTTTCGTCACAAAATTCCCTTATAAAGTATTAGATTTTTGCTCACAAGTATCTAAGATAAAAATCCTCTAAACAGTCACTTAATTTACAGTATATTTCCAAGCTAATGCCAAATTTACTCTAACGTCTTCTGCAACTTTTTGTGTTTAGTTTGCTCGAGAATACAAACTGTCAACTGGCCAGTATGATTTGCACAAGAAAAGTTATTTTGAGATTGGAAACAGTAGAAAACCACACTTTTAATTCTTCTCTAACCAAAAGTGTCAGCAGTAATTATAACTATTCTATGGTTGTGCGCACATTCAGAACTATAAAAACAGTAATTTCATTGCAAATAGAAATATATATAATGCCTATTTTAAGCGAGCTTAAAAATGATAGCTGTACAAAAAACTAAGATGGTAACAATGGTCTAAAACATTTTTATTGCTTAAAATACCCCAAAGTTCATTGGGACAGATCCTGCACTGACTGGGATCAGGTTTTATATTATCCTTTTAGAAATAAGTTTATAAGTTCATCTATGCATACAATAATTTCCAAAGTAATTTCCTGTTTTCATGACCCACAAGAGCTTCTCACTAATCCACAGAAGTCTACTTCAATACACTAAATGAAAGAATAAGCCTAGCTTTAAACACACGGTATCTTACTCCGTTCCCCAAAAGGTATGTGGTGGAGGAAATACTACTTATGAGTGAGACTCTGCTATGGGACTTGCTTTCCAATGTTTCCATTTTCACTAAACTTCAACATAAAGTATGAGTTTTCCCATGCTGTAGTTACCTGAAGCTGTGGTACTCCTTGTCTGGTTCAGGTAAAAGACAGTTTGTTTTTTTTTTCCAAATGATTCAATATTGATTTAGCATGTTTAAAACAAACAAACAAAAAACAACAACAACAACAAAAAACACAGTTTTTGCAAAATGCTTGAATACGGAAAGCTCTGATGTCAGCAATATATTATCAATGAAGTTTGTCGGGAAACACAATAATTTGGCTAACATGGTAACTTTCTGAGAGAAGAAAATCAGTGGTAAATCCTCAGTGGGCACCTGTTAAAATGCTGGCAGTTCAACCTGCTGTCAGCACTGACTGTGCTCATTCTTTAAAAATTCAGGCAATGTGAAGGTAAGCCTTGTTTTCAGTGCTTCACCTCCTCAAAGATTCGAAGTAGCATGGCTTCAGTAAGTTTCTAATAACCTGCAAATTGCCTGAACTTCCCACTTCTCCCTCCAACTCTCCTAATTTGCATTAATTAGTAATGCTGGAGGGGAGAAAGACAAACACTGTAATTTGTATTCACAAGTGTGCTTTACTGTGATCAACTATTTTTGGTATTTTTAAGGCAGAGCCCAAAAAACTTCAAAAGACTACAGTCACTCACGCTGAAGACAGCTGTTTGTTTCTAAATGCTGTCTTTCAAAGGGGAGTTAGCTTCCTTGCTGATAACCACGTAGTTTCCAATAATCTGTCATGCCATTGGGGCTGGGGACGGGAGCCCTGGTACTGCGTGATGCAGGGATCGGCTCCGTGATGTGTAACGCGCTTGGAATTCCGGAGGCAACACTCCCAACTGATTGTGGCATAAACAATGTAGGAGAATAAGATAGGAATTACTTTCACCTCTCATTCGAAGGAAATTCAGTTTGTAAAACTGTCAGCCTACTACAAATTCTACTGAACGTTTGTTATGGAACAGGAAAATAGGTATACCTATTATTACCAGAGCTTCTTTTTTCCCAGGAACACTTATCATGTGGCTCCTGAATATACGACAATCTTACAGTCACTGATTTTTAACTATATTTTTTATAAAGGTAAAATTCAGGTCACGCCAAATTCTGAAAATGCCTTCTCCTATTACTCATAGAATAGGTCTTTGCTTGAACATAGCACCTTACAGCAAGGCCAAGAGACCAGTCATGTGCACAGAGGTTTATGTGACTGGATCTTCACCTTTGCTTTGAAGAACAAAGTCCCAAGTCTTATCTGATGTCCTCATCCCGAAGATTAGTGAAGATTAGTTCTCGCTCTATAGTCCTTAACACATTGTTTCACCACTGAAAAAGGGCTTTAATAAAACATCAGTAACACACAAGAAGGTCTAAAAGAGCTAAATTTCACAGCAACAAGCATATTATCCACATAAAGTCAATCAACCTCTATCAGACCTGGTCTGTGCAGTTAGGTTGTTTCTACTCTGCCATGTTTCAACTGTTCCATTTTTTTGGTTCAATCAGTCACACTTCCAATATTCAGTGCAAAGCTAAGGATTAAGGACATTATCCAAAATGCTGACAGCTATCAGTTTAGACTCAAAAGTCAGGAAGAGAAGGAAATTCAGTGGTACCAAGTCTTAAGTTTTATGTATCACACTAAGTCACTAAAGACAATCATATTTTGAGGTGATAGATGCCATTTTTACATCAAGCTAGCTTGGCGAAACAAAGCTTCAGTGAGGGAGGCAATGAAACTGGAGACTCCCTAGAGGAAATGCAGAAAAATGTAATTTAAGTAAAGAGGGCAGTGCTGTAAGAACGAAGGTGGCTTGTGCACTGGCAGATTTTTGAGTCATGGTAAAATGATAAATACACAAAGCCAGGAGAGCTAAAAGGACAAATTAATTCCACATATAAAGATAGGGGTGCTTATCAGCCATTACAGAGACACTGTTACGGGAAGTATGCAAGGTTGCTCCTGCTTTTTGATGCTGTGCCACCATCTCATGTACCAGTTTTGTGCATGACTCAAAGAAGAAATTTAGTCAAAGAGCAGAAATGAGACTAAAGATAAGATCGAAAAAAAAAAAAAGAAACTCAAAATTCAGTTAAATTTTCAGATCATTAACAGAAGGAACAGCAGTTCCCAAACTGTCCTACCCCACTAATTTTGAAAATACATACTGCTTTGTATTAGAACTATCAGTCACATTGCTAGCAGTCCTTCCTCAAAATTAACAAGGGTAGCAGATAAAAAGAATTATTTTAAAGAGTTTTTTTAAAATAAGTAACAAATACAAAGAATATTACCTAAAATCCAGAGTCTGGGAAACACAGAGTGAAAGAAAAAATATCACAGCAGTAAAAGCCAGCTCTTCTGAGCATAAAATAGAATGCCTGAGTATACAACACAGGTAATTCCAGTTATTTAAAGTATTTTCCAGGAAGAAGGAATTTTGACAGTCTTAAGCATGTTTAATAAAATACCTTATTAAATCTCAAACGTTCATTTGTAATAGAAGCATGCCATAAATGCTATGGTATTACTAGTAAAAGAACAGGACAACAAATTAAAGTGTAGTTCCAAAGATCACATTTATGTATAATTTAAGTCCTGGTTCAGGCATAAAGATACCTGGACTTAACAGTCACCTGTAGGACCACAAATCTTACAAAGGACCTTGAGGAAACAACATTGTATCTGCTCAGAAGGGAACAACTGGAATGAAGATAACAGCTTTTCAATTTTAAGCTCCTCCTAATAGGAACGCATACAGCACAGTCTCTTCCTCCCCCCCTTCAGCAATTTCCTATATTTTTTGGCTCGAAGTTGGCACTTCAGGTATGGGGTGGCTCAGCATATCTGAATATGAGACTATGACTCTTCCATCCTTCTACCAGTTGGCCAGTTTAGAAAGTTAATAGAGATGGATGGATTGATGTAAAGCAGGCAAGAAGGCAGATTTACCCGGTTTTACCTTGATTTAACCTCAGCTGGATGTTAGGAAAAGGTTCTTCACTGAGAGGGTGGTCGGGCACTGGAACAGGCTCCCCAGGGCAGTGTTCATAACCTATGAGCTACGCTCTAAGACACACGGGTCTGTTTTTTGGGTGGTCCGGTGTGGAGCCAGGAGCTGGAACCAATGATCCCTGTGGGTCCCTTCCAACTTTGGATATTCTATGATTGTGTTTGTCTTCTAAGTTTACCTTGCTCAGAAATAGTACCCAATTTCTAAATGTCAATATCACAAAAGCAATCTGAATTATAATTCACTGTGGTTTTCTATGCTAAATTCAACATTTCCTTTGACAAAAAAAAAAAAAAAAGGTATTTCACTTTCAAAAGCAAAGCAGGCTTGAAGAAACAAAGAGTTGTCCATAATTAAATATTTGGATGATTTGTTTTTCAATTTTTTTTTCCAATTCACTGAAAAACATGTAAGAATAAGTTCTCCTCAAAAACAGGAAGAGAAACTTTCCTGCTATCTCACTTCCCACTCAGAATGGAGCAATTATCAGTTAAATAAGTTTCTCTGCTGCTTATGTTTCCTAATAATATTTGCCTTAGTATGTATTTTGAACAGTCTTTCACATATTTATCCTTCCTTTCACCCATTTAATAGCTTGCTTTCCTTTAAAACAAATAAACAAACAAAAACCAACAACAACAACACAACACAACCCCCACAAAGACCCAAACAAGGATTGCCAACCTCATTATTCACCCATATATTTAGCTATCATGCACAAATACATGGTAATGCTTATGGCCTGGAATGTTTTTCTTAGGGTGAAAACTACTCTAACAGACTAAATTCTTTTTCTAATACAGCAGTTTCTCGACATGTTTTACTCTCATTTCTCTGTTTTATTCGATACCTCTTTCCTTTTTCCCTTTGCCATACTTCCTCCAGGAACAAGGGCAACTCATCCAATGTTTACAGTATTGCTATATATTCTCCTAAGAAATGGCAAGTATGCAATGCAGACTTATATAAACATTTTTAAGTATATAGTCACAAAATATTCCATGTGCATATTATATACACGCAGTCAGGTCAACTGCATCAATAAAACAGCATCCTCTGTACACTTAAGTAACCCAATATTAAATCATTTAACAACCTGCCAAAAGCAGTTCAGAATGTATTAAAGTAAATACATGCACCTACACCTACTAACTTGGCATACAAAATAATCCCTAGCTTATGCCAGCATTAAAGCAATCAAAAGGAAGATGTAATAATGAGGTTTCAAAGAAGCCTCGCTGTCTGTTTGGAAGTTACTAATTATGTGTGCGTGCATGTGTATTTTGATTTACTGTATTGACAGCAGACTTCTACCACTGAGCACACGAGTGGTTTATTCTACTGCAAATGAACACAAAGTCAACGCTATCCACAAACTTCCTTGTCGCAAGCACAGATGATAGTACTTCAATCAACAAGGCTGAAGGCAGCATTTCTGAATAACTACACTTCTCAAAAAAACAAAACTCTATACAAACGCTAGTGTATGACTACAAAGTAGTTAGAAAAAAACAATGCTAACTAACAAACCTGAAACTCTGTGATACAAAATGCCAGTGTCTCAAGGCTATACTACACACTTCACAGACCGAAACCAAATACTCCAGAGAACTTCACTTGCTCACATATTGCATCATGGCCTTTAGAACACAGGAAACCAAAATCTTTCTTTAAATCCAGCTCCAGATGGACCTTTAGCTATTTCCACATCAGTGAATAGCTTCACAACAACTCAACTCTCCTACGGATCTCGGGATGTGTAAGAGTGTGCACACTTGGAAGGACTGACAGTCAACCCCCATAAAGAAATGAATGTATGTATGTGTTCGTGCACATGTGCGCATGTTTTCACTGAAGACTTAAGAGTCCAAAATATATGTTCTGTTAGCCCCTCGTCTGCCTACTTGAAAGGCAAAAGCTAGTCGTGAATTTACTCTCAAACTCAGTATAGGAGGGATGACTAGAGAGTACACTTTAGTCTTCAAATTGCCCTTGCGTTAAGAACTCAAACTAACCAAACTCCAGTACAGTTACCTGTCAATTCCAGTTGGGTACCAGTTTACCTATATTTTCTGAGCTTTAAGTCACAATCACTGACCCAGCATTTAGGCCTGTTCTCTTCCCTGTGCCTTCCCACAGTCTTGACCAGTGTCTCTACTAAAACAGATTATTTATCTGCGCAGCTAGCTGAAGAAGTAGCTGGCATCAGCATTATGGTAAAGCTGAGGTTCATAGTTAATAACGTCTGAAATTTAGGAAAATCTGGATTATCATCTGGGGTGTATTTAATGAGAGGAAGAAATGGAGAAACAGACCAGTCATTTGGGTGTAAATATGAATCACTTTGTGGTTTACTGTCTTATTACAATGGAGTTCTAAATGTTCCTGTTGAATGCTATTTGCTTTCATCTCTAGCACTACCTTCGTTTCCAGTTTCCATATTGATTTATGCAATACACTTTATACAAAATGTATATTCATATAACATAATGTATATTCCTCAGCTCAGTGTCACAAACAGCTGTACCAGAATATACTACATGAAGCAATCACCCATAAACAAATTCCCAGTTTCAATAATTAACAACACAGTGTGTCTTACTCTGTCTGTCTCTTCCTTTCAATTCATTCTAGCAAGCAAGCTTTCCCAGAGCTGTTGTAGGCACCTAATGAAATGTAGTAGAGAGGCAGAGTGTGTTGCTTCACCTCAACTGGGCTATCCCAGAGTAATGCTGTAGTAGAGCCTGATCATGAGAGGAAACATAAACGGATCTTTCAGTATGTTCTGCAAATAATCTGAACAACAGTCTTTAAGATCAGAAAATGGATGCCAAGGTCAATGTCAGACAGAAAGCTCAAAACCATTAAAAAAGAAAACACAACCAAACAACCAAAACCAAGAACAATAACCTGGCTAATGACTACCAGCAAGGAAAAGTCAAAAGATTAATAGATTAATTTCCTCTGCAGCAGCTTCCTTACTGAGGAGCAGCAATAACACTGCCAATAACTTCCTCAAGTCCACCCACAGTACAACCTGAAGCTACTGTACTTGATACTCAACATTGTGAAAGCACTACACAAATGTAGAAGGATATAAATTTTTAAGCAAAAAAAAAATTCTACAACCTCTCAAGATGCTATTAAGTCGAACGGTGTACAACACTAGTCAAGGATAGGCCAACACCAGACCCCCCCCCCCCTCCAAAAAAAAATTAGTGATTTGCAGGTGATCCACCCTCTTTCAGCAACCCTAAGTATTCAAATTTATTCAGCCAGTAAGAGCTAGAATGGAGGAATGTCTCAGTTTCACATCAGTCCTCCTGATCAAACTTCCACTATTTGTTCCTTTGCATCATCACAGCTCAAGTGCCTGTGGTACACCTGATCCCTCCGGGCGACACAAATACATAGAAGTGACAAGACAGAGAAGCAATGCTCAGTGTCATCATTAAGCATATTCTGTATCTATACTATGACACCAATCACCACTTAAACTTTGTTAGTCCCACTCTTCAAATTTCTTAAACAGCAGAATCAGGCCTAGTCATCACTGTAATGGTCTCTGTTGATCCCTCACCAGTAGAGGCCAAAAATTTTAATTTATACATTAGGGTACACCAAAAGAAAAATAAATTATTCTGCACACTGTAATAGGAAGCACCTTCTTCACGAATCTTCTTTCCTGTATTTAGCAGTCTCCAAGTGGCAGGTACAGAAGGGAAAGCTATGTTCAAAAGATGTGTGTGTGTGTTTTTTAATGTGTTTTTTTAAGTGCATGGTACTGTACAGTCACTTCTATGTGATATCAAATATTGAGAAAAATAAAAATAAAAAACACCAATCTGTGTATTAAACTGATTATTTCAGTTACAGAACTGATGTCAGAACTCAGTTTTTCTTTAAGGACTCTTCTGATAGAACAGCTCTCTAGGATATTTGGGGATGGGGGGTGTTGCAGACAGGAAAATACACTTATCTATACTATCAGGGATCGTACAATGACTCAAACAAAAAATAATACTGGTGCTGCTTGGAGCACCAGGAATGAAACCTGTTCAACTTGCAGAACCAGTTCTACAATCATCTAAAAAAAAAAAAAAAAGCCAAAAAAAACACCAACACACCTCTCTCTCTGGTGCCACTACTTTGACTTACTAGTTTCTCCCCCTCCTTGCCAGCCTGGTCAGGTTACTTAAAGAGATATTGACACAACAGCGATAGTGGTCCTACAGAACACTCTTCTTGTGTATTGTTTTAACCGCGTCTTAAGACAAAGCATCCTACTTCCGCGGTGTTTCTGCTCAGGCACACTGCTTGGTCTTCATCCTCTCCTCCACTGCTATTGTGTTACCACAGCCACAAGCAGGCACACAGCACGTTCCAAGAACATATTGTAAACCGTTTCCTTCCTTACCTTAAAACAAAACAAAAAAAAAAAAAGGTAACAATGATCTTTTGTAACAACGGCGTGAAACAAACCGAAGCGCGGTAACGAAAGCGATGATAAAACAAGAAGACACTTTGCCACGTAACTACCGCTAAGAACACCTCAGACGAGGGCGGGCCGAGGCGGCAGGCCGCAGAGCCTCCTCACGCACCGCGGGCCCAGGGCCTACCTCAGGGCCTCCCCAGGGAGCTCCGCGGCCTGGTCGCGCCCTCTCACCGCGGCCCGTCCCCCCGCGGCCCGTCCCGGCCCGTCCCGGCCCGTCCCCCCGCGGTGCCCGACCTTGCGGCGGCGGCTGGCATCGTGCCGCTGGTTGCTGAAGGCCCGCACGTTCTGGTGGCGCTGCGGCCGCCTGCGCACCACGTTGCCCCGCTCCGAGCTCATCCCCACGGCAACCGCCGCGCGCGCGACCCGGAACCGCTCCTCCTCCCGGCCTCCCGCCCCGCCGCCTCTCCCATTGGTCAGACCCCCTGTCTGTCACGTCCGCTCGCCCGCGGCGATTCGCCGCCCGGCCCCCCGCTTCCCGCCCACCCCCGCTCAGGCGGAGCCTCGGCGGCCGGGGGCCGCGCGGCGGGCGGCGTTCCCATTGGCTCTCCGCGCGGCTGGCCCCGCCCCCGCCCACCGCCCCCTCAGTGGTGCAGCCGCTCGGCGGGGAGGCGGCGGCGCCGCTCCCTTAGGCCGCGACGGCACCGGGGCAGGGGCTGCTGACAGACGGACGGACGGACGGACGGACAGACCGACCGACCGACCGACCGACCGACGGTTGAGCCAGCCGCCGAGCCGTTACTCAGCACAACCGACGACTCCTCCCCCCCCCCCCCTCCTCCCGGCGGCGGTTGGGGGCCGCCGGACGGGGGCTGAGGGCCCGCCGCAGGTAGGCGAGGGGTGCCGGGGTGTCGGGGTGAGGCGGGGCGGGGGAGGCTTGGCGCTGCCCGGCAGGTGCGGCCGCCGCGGTTTCCCCCCCCCCCCCCCCCCCCCGCCCCCTTCCCCCCCGCTCCGCCCCGCCGCCCGTCCGCGGGGCGCCGGCGGGCACCGGCTTCTCTCCGGGGCTGTGTGCGGGAGCCGTTGTAGCAGGGCAGCGTCGTGGCGTTATGTAACCCGCCCTCATCCCGCGGTGGGGTCCGCCTGCGGTCTGCGGAGCCGCCGTTTCTCCTGCCGGCGAGCAGGAATGGATGGGTCTTGCAGGCAGCGCCTCCCGTGTCCCGCTTCTCTTTCCGAGCCTGCCGCTGGGTTTTGAGGTGCACAGAGCGACCGGCAGCAGCAGCAGGTCTCTGCGCTGCCATCCCTACAAGCCTGTCTTCCTGAGCCTGTGAGAATGCTAAAACTTTTTGGTTTTCATCTTTTCTTTCTTTAAAGCCAGACTATTCCAAAGTGAAGTGTTGGTCTTGTCAGGCTGCTCCATTTTTATGTAGGTTGTAATGCCCCTTGAGAAGTATATGAAAGCTTAAAGCATTACTTCCCTGTATTTTTTTTTATTTTTATTTTTACTATTATTGAATAGACTTCCTCTGTGTTCTTTTCTGGACCCACCATGTGTACTTTTTAATAATTCTATTAGTTTAATCGTTTTATATAGTACTTACTTGGACACTTACTTATTTTACACTAAATATTTTGTTCCTTCAGCAGATAAGCTAGTAGTCATGCCCTTCTGTCCCATGAATACAATGCAGATGTTGAAACAAATAGTAAAGTTTCAGTAGCGGTTTGAACTCAAGATCTCATTGCGTTGTGTTCAGTGAACGTGTGAGGGGAAACTACATTAAAATTTCTTATTTCAGCAATGTATAATGAAAAATTATTATTTAAAAAAACAAAACACCATAATATGAATATCTTGTCTGTTAGACAGTTAGAGCAACACTAAGATTTACAAACTGGCAACAGTATTTACGAGTTTGACTTTGTTCTTTTGAATAGTTCTTATGAAATAGGTAATTTAATTTAAATACATGATTGGAATAATTTATATTTAATGTAAATACAAGATTTCTAGATAAGTGTTTGCAAGGGTTGGGCTTTCAAGGCTAAGCTTGTAGTGAAGTACTTAGAGATGAGAATAATAGAAGTCACTCTGTTGTTATGATTTGCAGAGGGAGGAGGACAGGAATAATTGCTTATATGAAAGAACTACGTTTGTGTTATCCTAGGAATCACAATATAAATGGAAGTATTTGAGGTGTTCTTTCACGTTAGATGAATTTTCCCCCGTCTTCTGTCAGCCTTAATCATAAGGTTAATTGCTGAAGAATGGATTAAAACTACTGCCTGTAGGCAGTTTTAAATTTGCCATTTTGTATGTTACTTTTTTATTCATGAGAGAGTTAGATAAATTTGATAAAACAATTTCTTTCTTTTAAATGCTGTCTCATGAAGGGTGGTTGATGCCACTTGGGTCTTCTTCGTTTCTCTGTCTTTCTTGAAGCAATAGTAAAAGTTAATGCATTACACTTTTTTTTTTTACCAGAGTTTTTTTTCCTACTTATGTAAAGCAAAACACAAAATTCTGTACAGTTCTAAAGGATATATACATTTCTCATACTATATTCTTTTTGTTGTTAGTAATCTTATAAGGGACTGCATGTGAAGAACAGCGCTGACATCCTTATTACTGAAATAACAAACAGAAGGTGAAATTGTTATGTTGTTAGGATGTGTTGATCTTTGCTTTGGAGATTCTACTGTAATAAGGACAGAGTTTTACATCATACAAGCTTGAAAGGTGTTAGATTATAACCTAGCTATTCACTACGTATCTTAGAACCCCATTAAAATTACTCATCTGTACTTGTGGAACTGTATGCTTGAGGTAATTTGTGGTGGGCGTTGTTTTTGCCCCAGTTTTAGTAACAGTGCAGATAAAGCATACGTCATGCCTGTTTGTTATTAGACTGATTTTTAATCGGTATCAACTATGATACTTTGTTCACATTCCATAAATTTTATTTTACACTTAAAATAGACATTTTAGACTTAATTATTTGTCTATTAATAAGATTCTTGATCTTCAAGTGGGAAATTTGAACTGCTTTTGCCAAGGCTCAGCAATGCTAATTGAAGATTAACTTCTGACTTCTTAAAATTTTATCTTAATTTCTGGTTGGGTAAGTCACTAGGAAATCGTTATGTGTTTTCCCAGCCTTTCAATTAAAAAAAAAAAAAGAAAGAAAGAAACCCCCAAACTTTAAGCTTAATCCCTTCGCTGAAGTGTCTGAGCGGTATACCTTTTGAGGAAAGACAGTGTCTGTTTTAATTGAAGTAAAATTATGACATCTTGTACATAACTACTAGGCTGAAGTGCTGATTAAGTTGAACTTTTAAACAGTGATATCAGAATTACACTATGCACCCTGGGGACTCTCTCACATCCTGGTTCCATTCCAGATCCGGAGGTTAAGAACACACTCATGTGAATACAATGAATGACAAACCAGTTCCAGTATAATGAAAACGTTGTTTGCATTTAGCTGTAGGTATCCTCCTGAGGAAGTTCAGTAGGTGTTTTGTGACAGATTTGTTCAGTTAGTGATGCTAGGGATCTCCTGTTTTTTTTCAGGTCTTCGAAGTGGAGAAAACAGAAAGTATTTCTTTTAAAGAAAAGGTTGTTGCTAGCCATGACTTGGGTGGAAAATAACTTGGGAATAAGAATCTCTAGTTTCAATAAAGATAGTTCCCACTGGATTAAATGGATGTTACGTAAAGTCTACACTGCTGTCTAGTACAGGAGAGAAGTAATACTTAAGCCATATTGTTCAGTATAAGTCATTTGCCATGTGTGGCAACAGCCCATTTTTAGCACATTTAAGCTATCTTGGGGCACAGTACCACCTCAGCTTATTAACTGCAGTTACTGCAGTAATGTGAATTCCACAGGCCAGCTTCCAGTCTCTTGAAATGACTATGACAAATAGCAAATATTTTCTGAGTGAAATCATATTTGTAGTGTTGCTGGGCTGTTTATAGTTATAAATAATGTAAACGCCTGTTTTAATTCTTTCTGACAAGTCGATTGGGAAGCTAGTAAGAAATTTTGTATCTATTATTTTATGCTAGAATAGAATGCAGTCAGCTATTCATAGAATCCTTTAGGTTGGAAAAGACCTCCAAGATCAACTGTCCTGGGCACAAGAGGCCCTTTTTTTTTTTTTTTTTTTCTTCACTTAAGAAATTGTATTATCTAGCTTTGGCCTTCAGCTTCTCTGAAAAGATGGGAAAATTTACTCAATTAATAGTTTTTGGTAGAAGTGTAATTAAATACTGGATCATGGATGGTACTTGAAAAAAAATCCTTTTGAGGTATTACAGCAGTTTCTCAAGGCTGTGAACATGAACTTTCTTATTAGAGGTGAAAAAAGTGTCTCCTTTGGTGCTTACAGCTGTAAGAGACATAAAGCAGGAAAAAACTTTGAGGCTGCTCTTTTGCATAAGACAGTCTAAGCCTTTTGAGAATCCCTGGACCTCTTCAGTAGATCTCTTCCACTTGTCCTGTCTTGCAGATTGAAATTAATGTCCAGATAATCTCACTTGAAAGGGAACAGATGAGCTATTACAAGTTTGAGTGACTACTTTTGCAGATTGCATAAATACATGAGGCTGTTGTTTCTTTAACTGGCAAGTCATTTACTCAGGATTTGTTACTTGAGAGAGAATCTACCTTTTTATGGGAGGCAGTGGCCCCTTTCTGCTGTCTCCTCTAAATTGGTAGTGTTGGTCACCCATGTCTAAATCTCTGATTTCTGTGTTGCAGAAAACTAGAGACTCGGAATCAAAACAATTGACCGTACCAATTCTGGCAAATAAACTTTTTCATGCCTTACAAAGGGCAGTAGCATTCCAAGAATGCTCGTGTTGCATATTAGACTGTATTGCTGTGCTTGTTTACTACTCTAAAAGTATATTTTATGTGGCATTTACGCAGCAGTATACAGTCAAAATATACTAAAAGGAATAGACCATTCACACATCCAAAATAAGGCTAATTGCTCAGTAATCTGTATCAAAAAGTTCTTACAGTAGTGCTCTATGAAGCTTTTCAAAAGAGAAACATGCAGGCATGAAGACTATGCTTGTATAGAAGTCAGAGAACAAACTTTGAAATGTGATTTCAATATTGCCAGATACTGTAGTTAGCAGAAAGATTTTATTTTATTTTTGGTTTCCACAAGTATTTTTGAAACTGTATAGGAATGTGGACATCAGAAGCTAACTTTTGTTGTTGTTCCTGTTTTTATGTTTGGATCTAGCAGTTGAAACTGGTACATGAAACTGTAAGAGTGTTCCTGTTTGCATGACCTAGTAGGAACTGAACATGAGACGTGTGGTAGAGTTGGGATGGAAAAGTTTTTTTTTTTTTTTTTTTTTTAAGTTCAGATGAAACATCAGATGCCTTCACGCGAGGAAAGTAAATACTTATCGTAGGTGTGCTGGTGTCCAGCATGGTTGTTGGCAGATTACATCACCCCTCTTACCTCTGAGGAAAAAGTACTGTCACAACCAAGGATTCTTTTCCTCTTCCTTCTCCCTTTTGTAAATTCAGTGGTTGTTTTTCAGGGCAGCTGTGTCTTTAACTACCTTGCTTCAGGTCTGTGTGTTTACTTTTTTGTTCTTTTTCAACCTCCCTCCCCTCCCTACTCAGTTAATCAGTGCTTTAAATTGTTAGTATAGGCTACATAGATTTGCCAAGTATCCGTGTTAGAGCATTTGGTTTGGAATGTTTTTGCTAAAGCATAGAATAAAAGCAGTTGTATCATTCAGATGGATAATATAATCCCAATTCCTATGTACAAAAAGGGAAAACTTAGCCAGTAATTTCTTTGAACGGCTTGGAAACGTTGGAAACATTGCAAGCCTGCAGAGGTAGGTTGAATTTTAGTGGACTGAAAGTCTGAGTGCTTACTATGCAGGTAGAAGCATCTAATTTTGCCTCCTAAAGTTTTGGCCTTCACACACCTTTTCTACTGCTGATACCACCTGCAGGAGCCCATAACTCATCATGACAGTGTATTCTCAGTATTCGGACAATGTGGTAGCAATTCTTGTCTATAGAGACCTGCATGGTCTTAGTATCCTGCAAACACTGCAACGTATTTTAATTGCTCTTTCTCACATATATTTGTCAAGGGGATGAATTCTTCTGTTATTGCCTGAAGGTGAGGGACTTCATTTCCTCAAAAGAAACTCTAAAACTCATGCATGTTCTTGCCCTGGGTAGTCATATTTTAGCTTTAATATCTGGCTGGGGTTTAGAGTTACCATTCTTCTTTAACAATATGCTCATTCTAAAGTAGCTAATATTATCAAATAAGCTATTGTGTAGAAATTTGCTTACATATTTAAATCTGTGCTGTGTTTAAATGTTTCCACTAAAATTACGTGTTATTTTCATGAGAGGTTAAGTTTACATTTTCCATGATTTTTTTCTTTTTATACAGAATTATAACTAGAAACTGATACAATTCTCTCTTCCTGTTTCAGACTAGAAGATGAATAATCTTTCCTTTAGTGAACTGTGTTGCCTCTTCTGTTGTCCGCCATGCCCAGGGAAAATCGCTTCCAAACTGGCATTCTTACCTCCTGATCCCACGTACACACTGATGTGTGATGAAAGTGGTAGTCGCTGGACTTTGCATCTCTCAGAGCGAGCAGACTGGCAATATTCTTCAAGAGAAAAAGATGCCATTGAGTGTTTCATGACTAGAACAAGTAAGGGTAACAGGATTGCCTGCATGTTTGTGCGTTGCTCGCCTAACGCCAAGTATACTTTGCTCTTCTCGCATGGAAATGCCGTTGACTTAGGTCAGATGAGCAGCTTTTACATAGGACTGGGTTCACGGATTAATTGCAACATATTTTCATATGATTATTCTGGATATGGTGCAAGTTCTGGGAAGCCAACGGAGAAGAATCTGTATGCTGACATTGATGCTGCTTGGGTGGCTCTTAGGACAAGGTAAGACATTAGTTGCCATGTTTATTTTCTAGCACTCTTTCTAAATGGTTGTACTTAATCTGCCTTGGTAGTTTAAACAGAAACGCTGTATTGTATAATTAATGGATTTATACCAAAGCTGATTGGTGGCATCTTATACCAAAGTCATTGCCAGTATTGAGCAGGATTGGTATATGGTGCTGGTATACTACAGAGAGTGAAATGGGGTGAAATTTAAAAAGATATCATTCAGTCTTACTTGAATTATTAGAAGATAGCATTTATTATTGTAGCTTGGGATCTTCTTAGCTGGAAATCTCAGAAGAGAAATAAAACTTATAATAATCTTCCCAATAACAGAGCCACTGGTATGATATGGGTGATAGAAGACTCAAATTTCTTTTTCTGATACTTAAAGGTCTTTATGGTGTTCAGACCCCATTTGTTTCAGAATTCAGACTAGCAGCTACAGCTTTTCCAAAAGATATAAAGCTACCCTAGCAAGATATGATGTCTGAGAGAGTTTGTAATTGATCTGCATAAATACCTGACAGTGGGAACAAAAAAAACAGGAAGTTGATCAGTGCTGTTAGCTCAAATAAATTCAAGAAAAAAAAAAACTGAGCTGGAAGGATGTTGTTTCCAAGGTTTCTGTGTTTTAAGCCTCTGGTTTTAGGGAGGTAACGTAGTAAGACAAAATACTGTGGATGTATTCTCTGATTACAGTTAGGAGTCCCAGGTATCAAGTAAGTGCAGCACTGAATGTCTGCTGCTTAAATTTGAGAGCATTTTCTAACCGTGGTTTGTTCAGTTTAATGCAAAACTCTTACTGTGTTATGAGTACCCAAGTGACAAAAATATATTTGAAAATACTTTGTAATGTTCACCAAAAAGAATCCCATTATATTGTGTATTTAGCACCAGAGAGCTGTGGAAAAACTGAATTCAATATAGTGCAGCCTGTTATAGTTCAATCATCACAATCTGACTATACTGTTTAATAATAAAATATCAGGGATATAACTTAGGCAAGTGTAGCTTCTGTAAATCCTGTGAATTGGTAGTTGTCGTGGTGAATTTAAAGCTCAATTTAATAATAATTGTTTCCCTATTATTTTGGAGGATTTTATCCCTTTTCAGAGTTCTAAGTAGTTATTTTCTCTTTCATTCCTTTATGGAAGGTAATTTTAATGTAATTCTTCCTGTTAAAGAAGTGTATTTCATTCATAGATTAAAGTAGAAGGAACAGTTACCATAAACCTCATACAAACAGATAGGATGGCTATTCCGCCTTGTATTCTAAAACATCTGTGTTGTGTTATCATATTAGTTTTTGGCATTTCTTTTTGTTACAGAGGAATGTTGAGACTTAACTAGACATCTGTTTGGTAAGCCAAGAGCTGCAACAGGTGCTCTGGTGACTGTTCTGTAGTTGATGGGTGATCTGGAAGATAGCCACTTGATGAAATACCCAGTAGCAATGACCAAAATATAATGTGGTCTGTGGACAATGTTGAAGATGGTCTGAATTGTTCAAGCGTATCGGAAAAATGGAGACCTAGATGATGAAATTTAATCATTGGCTTTGACAGTTTCTAGGGTCTTTTTTTTTTCTAATTGGTAATGATTGTCTCCATCTCCATTCTCACCCCTTTGTCCCCTAATAATTTCTGCATGAAAACTGAAGAGGAAATGTGATAGCAAGTTGAATTCTCCCCTCCATCCTTAACCCATAGTATATCTTCTTTAATCAAATAAGATTAAGGTTCATAATAATATCCCATCTGAATACATCCTTTGCTGAACAGCCATTGAGGGGGTATATGTCTCTAAATGCATATTCTATTTGCTTTTCCATCTTCTATTTGGGAATGACCTCACCTCAAGCTTATTTGCTGCCTGTGTTGTTCTTTTTTCTATGTCTAAACTTCTTGTACTAACCCCCCTGTAGAAATATGTAGGGTGTTTAAAGCTTGGATTGGTCTGCCTAATTTCCATTCATTTAAAAACTGGTTGGTATTACTAGTTTCCACTGTGCTGCTTTCAGCAACTTTCCAACTGGCAGTCCTGGTCTTCCTTTTGTATTTGAATGGAGCAGGACAAAGTTCAGCACACGACTCTGGACGTACGGTCTCATAGAGGATGGTTACCTTTCCATGGTGTTCTCTTAAGCCCTGAGATGGTACTCAGCTGCACTAAAATACTTGATGAATATCTGGACCAGAGACCTTTGAGCATTTGCTGCAGCATTGATTCACTTTTCTAGTGTAGCCAGTTTTGTCAGCGTTGCACTGGCACCGTCTTTAATGTTTTATAAAGTTCGTGTTCTTTAAAAACAAATTACTCTATGGATTGTTTATAGGATAGATGTAAGTTTAGCTGTAATTCCTTTGAAATTCATGTTGATAGGAAGAGAGAGGAAGGGATCCTGGACTTACAAACAGTGTCTCACAGATCATGTGGTGTGACAAAAAAGGGAATGAAGAATTTGTGTCTGCTGGAGGTTGATCACAGCCAGCCACAGCTCCCTCCATTATCTTTTGTGAGAAATGGGGTCACAGAACCCAGCATTAAAAGGTGTTTCTGGTCTTATTGGCTGTCATTTCTACAGTTAACGTAGGTGCTTGTGGTAGAGACATGTTAGTGTTAAGTTATATTTTGGAAGAACAATCCTGATTGTCCTTCCTGTAAATTGGCACAACTTTCCTGTGGTGATTGGACTTAAGCTGGAAATAGTCTGTGAAGTAATATTCAGGGTGATACTAAGATTACTACAAAATCGTTTTCTTAAAAGTGGTTGCTGTAAGGGAATGTGAACATTATCATTCTTGTAGGTGAATACAGAGAGCTATTTTGGCAGCATATCTGAAGAGGGAAACAGCAGATGCAGATTCTGAATTGTCCTTATTCCTTACCTGCTTTCAGTATTTTAATAGGACTCAGTAGCTATACCTGTGAATGCTGACTGTGGAAGATGGCAAGGTGATTCATTGGCATCGTGTTTGGGAAAGATGCATGCTGTTACATATTCATGTACATGGCACTGTGTAAAAGCTGCAAGTGAGGACATTCTTTTTCTGACTGTCATAGCTACAAAGTGTTGAAATTCCAGTAGTCATTCTGGGATACGCCTATTTTCTGCTGCCCTGGACTCTGAAGGCCTTTGATGACACCCTAGGAAGGGTGGAAAGGTTTAACAAGCCTCAGGCAAATGCAGGGCAAGTGGCGCTCATTCAGAAATCTGAGGAGTTGCCAGAGTAGTCTCATGACCAGATTTAACTTTGAGAAGCCAAGCAGCCTTGCCGTTGTTGCTTACCATGGGCTACACAATATTTGAAAAACTGAAGGATCTCACTGTCAGGCTGATGTGTCAAAGTGGCAGAACATCTACAGTATGAACCTAATTTGAGTCTGTGTTGATGTTGGCTGAAAAGTGTTCTTTTGAGAGTTCACAGATGACATGTTTCATTCAAAAGTAACTTTCTTTTATGCTAGGAGATGGGGTATTGCTTTCTGGTGCCTAAACTTCCAGTATTTGGAGAGAGATTGAATTTTTATTTAAATTGGTAGGGAAAAGTTGCCTCAATTTATTGTGGAAAGAAATCTTGCCAATAAAACAAATGTACCAGCAGCACTGTAAGGTTTAAGAAAGTCCAAACCATCATGGAAGAGGCAAAGGATGTGTGGCTTGTTGATTACTACATGCATGGTTAATGGATGTGCCCCTCTTAAAACATTCCTTCTTCCTTTCTGACAGCGTTGCATGTTGTATACACAGAAGGGTGCATCTGAGTTGAGGAAGAACTATAAGCAACATTCCAGGCCATGAATGAAATTCATGCGATAGTTAAAGGTGTGGAAGACATTTGTCCTTCACGTTCTACAATTTGCAGCTGTAATTTCATGTGTTATATGAATGATGACAAAAGGTTCTGAAATGTGCATTTAAAACTCCCTCAGGATGTTCCTCTTTATTCCCTGTGCCCCAAGCACTGCTGTTAGTTGGTTAAATGTGTGTTGCAATAGCTTCACAACAGTAGCTTCTTTAGAGCATCTATTGCACCTCTTTAGTAGTATGAATCTGAGAGATACTATCGAAGATGTACCCTTTTAAGGTAGATTGTAGTGACACCTTATTTTATAATGTAAAGGGAGCAAGTCTTCTAGATCAACAGACATAGTTTGAGGTAGTAAGACAAACTGCTTTCTGTCTCCATCAGATGTATCAAAGGCAAAATGGCAGGCACTCTAAGGGCCCACAAACCATACTATGGTAATTTCAGCTGGGTTTGGATTGTTAAAGGTAACTAAAGTCTTAATAACAAAAACAAAACAAAACAAACACACACACACCACCAAAAAAAAAATCACTACAGCCAGACATGCCTTTTGCAGTTCACATGTAATGGTAATATTTATATTCAATAAAAAGGAAAATAATAAGTGAAAGATGGTTTGTTGCTAAGGCAGGTGTAGAAAAGGTCTTATTTACAGAGACAAAAATGTAAAGGAAATGGAAAAGGAGTTTCTGCTACAGCACATTGTGAAGGTAGTCACAAAGGAGGAAGAGGAATATTTGTGTGCAGTTTAGTACAAGAGAAGAACACTAGTTCTTCTTTCCCTGCCAGAAGGTGAAAAAAAAAGATCAGGAGGGAGTGTTCAGAGTTGCCTCCATCACAAGACCCCATCAATATCTGATCAGCATATGTAGGCTCCCAGGAGAGATCACAAGCTTTATCAGTGGCCCTGTTTTAGCTTGGGTGCTTATACCTGGGAGTGGTGTGATGGTAGGTACAGTTATGGTGGTGTTTTGGCTTGCTCTTCCCTCTACCCCTCCTGTGTCATATCACTTCCTGTCTGACCCTAAAGACAGTTGGCACAAAGGAGCCAAAAAGTAGCTGCCTTCTACTCACAGAAGGGATTGTTTCCTAAACCAGCTGGTAAAGCCCAGCGGGCACACCACGTGGATGAAGACACAAATAGGAAAATGGTACTGTCCTCTTTGGCAGTATCTTTGTTTAGTAGTGACGTTAACCTGTACTTCTAATGTGGTGATTGCACAGAAGTTTCAGTACGTAGACTCTGTGTGAATGCTAGCAAACTTTTGTCAGGAGAGGTATGTTTACTTTTACATTTTACGTTAACTTGAAGAGCAGTAAGTACATGTTTTCTATGCAGGTAACCCTTAGGTGCGTAAACATAAAGAAAGGACGAATCAGATGTTGAAAGGAATTGAAATCTTAGTTACTGTGGGAAAGAGAAAAATGTTGTATACAGCCTTCAAACTGCTGAAAATGTCTAAATTTTGTGCCAGATTCAGTCCAGAATAGGTTGTCCCTGAGGAATACTGCTTTCTCTGAGAATGTGCATCTGTGCACAGCTACTTTCAGGTTTTTGTTCCAAGGACCATTCAGGTGATCATGGCTGAAAATGCCCATGTTACTGCCAACAGTAAAACACTGAAGGTCTGACTATTCTGGCAGAATTTTTCTAAGATTACCTGAACAGTCAGTAGTGCTACTGATTTGAGTCACTATTAATCTGATCAATATAATAATCTTCCAAAGATGCCAACAGCTTTCACAGCATGTCTTCGAGCTCTTGGCACCTGAACATGTGTTAACAGCACACAGCCCTATCACTTTGCCCTTCCTAAGCATGGACAGTAATTGTAAGGCACTGTTTAAGAGAGAAGTATTACTGTCACGTTTTGTTGATCTGACACTTCCTGATTTGGGAAACCAGGCAAAACTTTCAATTCATAATCCATAGTAATAATAGAGTTATTGAATTAGGAATAGTTAAATTATTAATCAAAAATTAGTTGCCTGGCCTCTGAAGTTTAGGATTTGGTCAATCAATAATTTTCTCTGAAATGTCTTGGAATTTACCTGCTACAGGACTGCCAAAGGGAGAAGTAGATTAATTCTGTGAATAAAGAATTTGCCAGCAGCTTTCTTTTCTGAGAATTCTTCAATTTTAGGCTGGAAAGTGATACTTCTGAGAGTAGCTGAGGGATGCTTGGACTCTCCCTTTTTCCTCAACTTTTCAGAAGCCTTTGCAAGGTGGTACAAGGGGAAGCTGAAGACACGGATACTACTGACACTGTTCTTTGGATCCCAAGGTGTTTGTTTTTTTTTCCCCAAGCCAGAATATTCAAAAGTCTGACAGCTTTGAACCACCTCTATCATGATAGGTTTCACTGGCTTTGTTTCCAGATTGTGAAACAAACAGTTTCTGAGGGATGCTGTGAAGGCAGTCTGACTGGCTGTGGTGGAGAAAGCATTTATTGTATTTACATTAAAGTAAACCTATTCATGGATTTGATTACTTCTTGTAGCTACTATTAGGATCTATATGCTTCAGCCTAAGGTTAGGTAAAAATGAAGAATAAAGACATTAGAGAATATATGCTCCAAAATGTTACGTTCTGCTTTAAAATTCTGTGCAGTGGTCTGCATGCTCTAAAATTTGATACTTTAGGGAAATGTGTGATCACTTGCAGGGTTTTTTGAGAACTGTTGTCACAATGTGCTGCACAAACTCAATGTCATACTAACGATGCAATGCGTGATTGCATTCATACTAATGATGTATTTGAGTTCAGATTGTATAAACTGAAATACACTATGAAATACTGTGTTTTCAGAATGCACAAATGTGATGAATTAGAGCTGTTGTAACAGTTCTCAGGTGTATCAGAAGAGATAAAGAAATAGTGAGAGCTGCATCATGTTTAGGTTTCAAAGCATTAATTCATTGTTTTGTAGCGTGTGTTGGAATTTTGAGAAAGTTTTCGTTAATCAATGTTTGAATTTTTTGTGTGCTCCAAGAACTGTTTTGAACAGATGGTTTGCTGTTAATGTCAGGCTAATGATTGAGTCTTAGTGTTTTAGAACTCTTAATCATTAGCAGTGTTCCCTAGGAAGAGTTCCTAGAGTAATCAGCAAATTAAGTAGTCATGGTATAGATGGAGTCTATGGATGTTTGTGATGATACTTTTACAAGTTTTATATTTCGTTCTTGCGGAACACTAATTATTCTTTTATTTATTTAAATTTTAAGTTGTGAGTAGAGAGGCTTTTAGCCTTAACTTAGAAAGCTTGTGGAGTGCCTAATGAGTTTTGGGGTGCTAATGATTTTTACATTGTTGCTTAGATGTAATTAGTACTTGCAGAAGTACTTGAAGTACTTGCAGAATTTTTTTTCTTGGTAATTTGAATATTTTGGTACATGTGAGAAACATCCTTTTTCTCTAATATTCTTGGGTTTGAGACTTTTAGACCTTTTTTAATGTAGTACTGTATAGTTACTATACAGATGTCCATATTTATAAAATATTGGAAATTTTTTCATTACTTCAATTTTTCTGTCTTTTCTGGGTGTATGCAAAGAAACCAGTTTGAGAATTCTGTAGGTATGTGTCTTCTCATCTGATACAGCTCTCCTGGCTTTGGCAGAAAAGATGCATACATTTATTGTAGAAGAGGTGATGGTTGCACCTTCCTTAACTTTAACTGAAAACAACTGGTTGTCAGTCCTTTTAGGAATTTTGTGAGTTGGCAGATATAAACTTACTGTATGCTATTCCATAATGTTGTTAGTCTAGTGTAAATCAGCTGAACAGGCTTCTGATAATATGTGAGAACAATGTTTGATTATTTTATATTTTTTTGAATGCAGTTCACTATCTCTTTCTATCTAAATTACACCATTTCCTAAGTAAATTTAAACAAAGGTATCTAGATAGACACACTTCTCCGGTCTGAATCTGTACTAAAAGGACTTTGCTGGTATGTATCAATGTATCAGTAGTTCGTTTCTGCCTTGAGTGCTGTCCTTGCCAGCACAACCATCTGCTTATAGACCTTTCCAGTACCATGGTTTTACTTGGCAATCAAACCATCTTTATATCCTAGTGTAGAAAAATGTTTTAGTTCTGACTTGAGTGGGTGCTAACTAGATGTTGTACAACTCTTTGGTCAACCTCAGTTACAGAAGAAATAAAGGTTTTCATCTTACTAGGAGGGGAGGCTGACTTCAACTTTGTAGTGCTTGTTGAATTGTATTAATTGTGAGTTAGCTTAGGTGTTTCCTCTGGCTAACCTGCCTGTCAAACTGTGATGAGAAAAGTATCTCAGCTGTTACAGAGAATGTGTAATATTTTGGCCAGTGTCTGTATGGGCATGTATTTCCCATGAAATTGCTGAGTACTCTTACTAGCTTGCAGTTTTTAGCAGATATCAGAACAGTAAAGCCAAACACATTTTTGCAGGTTTGACGGTCATCTACTTGAAGATACAGAGCAAATATGGCTGTAATCAGTTTTCTGTTGTAGCTTGACTGGAGCTAGCAATAAAGATACTCAGCTAGCACACAAGTTGCAACTGTATTCACAAGTCTTTATTTAAAAAAAACAAAAACGTCTTTCAGCATCATTCAGTCCTAAGGCAAAAAATGTGCTTTAAATGCAAAGTAAGTCTTCCTTTTAAAGTCAGAAATGTTCGAAAATGTATTTGCTTGTTCTTGTATCAGCCTTGTTTCATCCTTTTTAGGAAACTTTAATGTACAGCGATGGTTTGTTTGCTTATTTGTGTAATTGTTTTTGGCTATTTCATTCTATATGCCATTTTTGTTAATACTTTTGGTCTTTTAGGTATGGAATCCGCCCTGAAAATGTGATTATATATGGCCAAAGTATAGGAACAGTACCATCTGTGGATCTTGCTGCTAGGTATGAAAGTGCTGCTGTAATTCTTCATTCTCCACTGACCTCAGGAATGCGAGTAGCTTTTCCTGATACAAAGAAGACATATTGCTTTGATGCATTCCCAAAGTAAGTCGTGGGATTTTTTTTTTTCTGCATGCATTTTTTTCTATTACAGAAGTTTTTTACTAGGAAAACAGGTATTATGACATTCTCAGAATTTTCTTTCAAAGGCTTAAAAAAATAAATCAATAATCAGAGTGAATAACAACAATGAGAAATGTTTGATTTGAAGGTGTTTCCAGAACTTCGTATGTCTTCTAGGTTTTTCTCATCTCCAATCATTGCAGTGGGTATCTGTAAAAGAAGTGATTAGTTTTTCTGTGTATGTAACCCCTAATAGCGCTAATACTAACAAGCAGTTCTCTTCCAGTGAGTTGTTAATCTGACTCTAAAGTCTTTTGCATGTGTTTCACTAAGTAGTAAAGACAGGAAAAAATCAGTAGACCTTAACTGAAGAAAATTCCTGTCATTTATTTCAGAACTGTGCCACTAGTGGACCATTGTGGACTGGTACACTTGGCTCAAAGAATACCTTGAATTTTGAACGTTTAACTTGAGACTTTTTCCCCACATATTTAAACATCAGAAGCCAAAATTCTATCTGTTCTGGCAAGCATACTTTTTATTGAAAAACTCTGAAGTAGTATTTTCATCAGTTCAATAACTACCTTTATTGATGTTAAAAATCAACGAATACCACTTTTAGATGGATTGCTCTGTTGTTCAATCCTAATAGTTTTCACAAGTATTTTTCCGTTCTGTGTAGTTTTACGTGTGCTAATGTAAATGTTCCAGGGTGTTGATAAGTTTTAATTTTCTGATAATCTAAACAGCTTTAAAATTAAATAGTCAAAACTACAATGTGTGATTAAAAAGTGAATATGAATCTCTGCTCCTTGAAGAAGATTTAATAAAACTGATTATGTTCATAGATAAAATCTTTTTCTTACAGCATTGACAAAATTTCTAAAATAACATCTCCTGTGTTAATTATCCATGGGACTGAAGATGAAGTAATTGACTTTTCACATGGCCTAGCATTATTTGAACGTTGCCAGAGACCTGTAGAACCACTGTGGGTAGAAGGAGCGGGCCATAACGATGTGGAACTCTATGGACAGTACCTTGAAAGATTAAAACAGTTTGTGTCACAGGAACTGGTGAACTTGTAATTTTCTTTGTATATTTACATGCTTTTTAATTTCACTGCAGAACTGCACGCCTTGATACATACATAACATAAAACCTGAAGGTTGTGTTTTCAAATCATGTTGGTTGCCTTCATTAAATGTACAGGTAATGATTTGTCAACATAATTAATGAAGGTTTTAATGCCAGTATTATAAACTGGAATTACACGATCATGCAGTCAAGCTTGGCAGTTCATACTACTTTGTGTGAGGTTTTTCTTTTTAGATGTCCAAAAAAATCACAAGGAGTACTGTATGAAATTTTAATTATATAAAATCAAGTGCTGTAAAAGTGTTGCCGAATGCTTTAGCATATAAAAAATAAGTTTATAAATATTTTTTAAACATCTCAAAATGTACTGTGACTTATTCTATTGCACAGGTGTAAATTAAAAACCAGACTTCTAAGCAGTTGTCCTGTAAAAATGCAATAGCCATGAAATTTGAGCAATTACTCATGTATGTAATAAGAACAAACAGTCACTGGAAAGAACCTGTGCCCTGTTATAGAGGGAGGGGATCAAAATAGATCTCTTTGCATATATTTCATATCTTTTGTGGTTAGTTAAACTTTAGTTGTTCTGTTTTCTTTGTGTGCTTTTTTTTAACCTGAAAAGGACAAATTTGCCCATGCATCTTCTCAGCAGTCCTAATCTTGCCAACATAATATCATAAGTTACCATTGTAACAACATAAATATCATTCACGTGATTGCTACTGAGGCCACTAAGTACTACTTTGAAACCATTAAGGCTTTTAGAACCTAGAAAGCTTTGTGGGCAATGTAGTTTTAAACATTGATTGGTTAGAGATGCAATATTTCAATAGAAAGAACCTGGAAGTTTATCCAACTTTTTAATAAACAATTTGCAAGTTTGCAATAGTCCGTTCAGACTTACTTTTGGATGTTTAGTGTAAAGTTATTTTTTTTCTTTGAGTATTGTATGGAAATCTTACTAATTGCTCCTGGACAGGATGGGAGGTGGGACAAAAAGAGAATGTTGACATTTTTCTATTAATTCATAGTAAAATAAACTTTGTAAGTTGCCTTTCCCTTGAATGCATTTTGCTTGAATAAAACTATGAAAAAATAATGACATGTAGCATATTTGTAAACAAAGTAATATTCTTACAATACACACTGTGCTTCTAATTTTAAGGCCTTATGTAGTTTAATTGTTCTACTTGTTTTGTGATTGAGACTATTGTATAATTAAATGTAGCATCAAGTATTGTGAAAACTTTGGTTCGGTTATGTTGATTAACAGTAAACAATATTCCACACACTTGCTGTTCTTCATTTCTTTTTTTTAAAGAAATAGCAATAGTTGCTGGTGATAAAATAAGTGTCTCCACATTTACTCCAAGAAATCTGAGAACTAAAACAGTAATCCACTGTTAATAATATTGGCACATTTCTTTTATCTGCATCTACTGTTCTGATCACCTTCCTACTCCCATACATTGTTTAGCAGCTGACAGCAGAAAATAAGACATACAGCTTTCTTGCTGCAGGACTTCTTTATATACATTCTTCTATAATGAATTTAAGGTTAATTTTGAAATCTTCACTGTCTCCTCTTGTGCTGTCTTGAATATAAACAAATTTAAGTTTGTTCTCAGCTGTTTTTTGTTTGCCTTTCTGATCAAATAGGAATCAGTATGTTCTGAACTTCAAACTAGTACTCAGATACAATAATGTTACAGTAGATTTTCACCCCAATCCAATATTGAGTTGGAAATGCACTTAAATAGGTATGTAAATCAGCTCTATTACATCATACTTTATATACAGTTGATTTTATTTTCTTACCGCCTTTCAGACACTATCTCTGATTTAGATGCAAATACTTTCCCATAAGTGTTTGAGTGCTTTCATTTTAAAGCGTGTTTCCAGAGCTTCTTTCAGAAATACACAAATAAAGATTGTAGAACTCTGGTGAAAAGTGATACAGATTGGCTGGTAGTACTAAAAATTGCAGGCAAATGATCAAGTGTCATCACAAGAACTGACTGCTGGGGAATATTATGGCACCCTGTAATTGAAGGGACAGAATAGGTGGCATAGCCACTTTGTTGCTCTTGTTTCTGTTTTGTTGAGGCAGAACAAAAGGCCTGACTAGCACTGTGTTGTCTTCAGTAGATGCAGCTGTGCCAGATTACAGTGGTGAGTAAAGATTCTGGTCTCTTTGGGACCACTTATGCATTGTTAATTACTGCCAGTTTGTTCCAATTTGTATTTTACACCTAGGTTTTTCAGATGAGTTGTTTACTGAAGGAATTAATATAGCTTTTATGCACAGCCTACAACTCTCTTGTATTGAGAGTTATACTATGACAACAAACATGTGACTGATGTAAAGCAACTCTGAGCTATTGCGGCTTGGAGGAAAACATTTGACATGGCGGTTGTCTTGTCTTTAAACCATCATTTTGGTGAGATTGACAATAAGCTGTTGTTTTGTTATAAATGCAATTGTCTCATGATACATAAGAGTTGATTCAGCATTCATTAATAGCACAATGTCTTTATTTTACAGAAAATGAAAAGAGCGTTGTGAACCACGTGGTCTTATTCTTTTTTTATTTGTTTAGCCAGATATTTGACAGTAAATTCTTCTCAGTTCTGTAAACCTGGCAAATCACCTTTTAAAAACAACTTCATTTATATAAAGTGTGATTACTCTCTAAAGGTGTGGTCTTTTGGGGGCATGTTTTGAGCCTACGCTATCTCATTCCCAGCTACAGATTTTAAAAAATAAATAAAGCCATGATCTCACTTCTGTTTGCTGTTCTCATGTGGCAGTAAAGTGCTCTAAGTGTACGTTCAGTTAGCTACTCTTATTGGTGGATTTCCAAGTTGCGTTACTTTTTTTAAGAACATGAAAAATTGTGTTTACTTCTGGGCTCTTTTAATTGGACATTATTGTGCTACAGAGCTAGCTACTCAGTACCTCACTACAGAATGTTCCATTTTTTTTCTCAGTGTATGGTATGCATTGCTAGTGGAAGGTAAAGTGAAGAAACTAAGTAAGAAGTAAGGTAAATAGTGTTTGAGAATCGGAGGAGGAAAATGCAACCTGTATAACTAGGGGGCTGATCTCCTTGAAAGCAGCTCTGCAGAGAAGGACTTTGGGGTGGACAAGCTGACTGTGAGCCAGCGATGCACTCTCAGAGCAAAGAAGGCCAACGGCATTCTGGGCTGCATTAGGAGGAGACTTGTCAGCAGTTTTAGAGAGGTGACCCTTCCTCTCTACTTGGCATTGGGTGAGACATCTGGAGTGCTGCAAAGAGAAGATGTGGAGTTTCCATCTTTATGGATACTCAGCTCAGTTTATGGAACACAGCTCTGGGCAACCTGCTGCAGTTGACCCTTCTCTGAGCCATGTGGGTTGGATTAGGTAATCTCGAGATCTCTTTCAGCCTCAGTTGTGCTGTGATTTTCTGAAGTATGGTATGAAAATCTTTTAGATAGTTGGCACTATTCATATTTGTACATCATTGTACACCAGCTCAGAATTGGAGACTTGAATGATAAGGATGATAAGAATTATGTTTATTGACTGCCTTCCATTTATGATGTTTCAACTTTCAGCATCAGAAAAGCATCGAAGACTGCTACAGGAAGAAGTGTCCCTGTATTTTTGAATCCTGAGACTATTGGTGGTTGATATGCTGCTGTTGGGACTGATTCTAATACCAGAATTTATACTATAGACAATGTTATCAGAGCTCGTATTGCTACCCTACTGCTAAAGGAAGGTTGAAAATTATAAACAGGCAATCCTGAAAAGGCAAATGTCTTTGCCTTTGAAAGAGGTCCTGGACCTTCTCACAGGTGGGAATATTGCTGTCACAACTGTTACCTTATGACCTTTGTGTTTAGCAAGCAGTTGATAAGCCCAAATAGGGATAGTGTTTTTTAAATAAAATTGGTTAGTAAAGCTTGGTTTAATCCACTTGAATAGTGTTTGTAAAATGCAAGTGAAAAGTTTGTGTTCTCATTGGAGGTGAGAAAAAACATACACACGCAACTTTGAGCTACCAGCTGAATCAGGCTTGCTCTTCATTTAAATAGTTTGGATATTTGACACTTCAGAAATTATCCTGAAGACCTATTGACCTGACGTAGCATCAGAGTGAAATTCCAGCATGAAATGGCTGTAGAATTCTTGACACGTAGAACAGGTTTGCATTGAGACAATATTAATTGTAAATAAGCCGTGTTTCCCTCTGAAGAAATACCGTTGTATGATGATGATAAATTATCCACTGTATTTTTTTCTTCACTTCTCAGGTAAGATCTTTTGCTCTTTCTTTCTGTTGAAGGATGTAAAATTCTAAAATAATTTTGATAAATTGCCAATGAAAATGCTTTAAAAACAGGATAGTGTAAAAATCCATGTAGTGTAAAAATTTATTTCTTTGCTAGGGAGAAAGGGGTCAACCTTAAAAAGTATTCAGCATCAAGTTTGCTCTAGAGGCGTTAGTAAGGTATTTTAACCTAATATTCTATTTCAAAATAATTAGAAAACCTCAAAAAGATATTGCTGACTAGAAGAGGTTTTGTGGTTGGTATTTGTATGATACCTAATGATTTGGTATTTGAATGATACCTAATTAGTATCATACAAATGGTTATGTGATTTTTACAGTGTCCCATTTCCAAATGTTTCTAGCTTACTGAAAGCAAATAGTTTTTTAATCATCAGCACAGAAGAGAAGATACTGAAGAGATTCTTAATAATGTCATCATCAATTTGTCTTCCTATGGAAGCTGTGCATCTTATGTTAAGTAGGTTGCAGTGCCCTTTGTCCTACTAGAGCATAGGTCATATTCATATGAGTGTGGAATCAGACTCTCCTACTGGGAACGTTGAATCTTTTTTTCCTCCAAAACCATGAAGTCACAAACATTTTTGCCCGAAGTTTTCCTCTGGAGTCAGATAAATGGTGGATTTACTGTATTGTTCTGAAAGAGCTGTACCAGTGATCCAAATGAGTTTTAAGCTATAACAGTATTAAAACAGTATTAAAATTTAAGCTATAAAATTTTATTAAAATTTTATATTAAAATTTTATTACAAATTAAAAATATGAAGATAATTTGATTAATAACTTGTGGTACCTCAAAGGCATGCAACAGTAGTACAAGTCTTTCTCAGCTCTCTTTTTAAAGCATTTTTCTTGGTTGGGCAAGTCATCTGCTTTTGAAGATCATATAGTCCAAGTAGGCTTTAAATGTGAAGGAGTTGTAAGCCATCCCAGAGAGATGCACACCACCAGAAGCTTTTTCAGGTTACTGATTTGGAGGCACATACAGTGCTCGGTGATTTTGCCCCAGTTCTTGATTGAGTTCCTGTGGCCCATTTGGTAGATGCTGCTGTTCAGAACAGGATCTGTGCTGCTGTCTGCTGAGGTCACTGGTCTGAAATGGCCTCCCAAATGATGCTATTATGTTTTGTTAATGGTCATGTTTTCATTTATTAGAAGCACTTCCAGGAAAAAATTGAGCAATGTAACCTAAGTGCTGACAAGAGGCATTGTGTTTTTCAGAACGTTCTGCTACACAAGGCAGCACGTGGGTAGTGCTAAATATATGGTTTACTCCTTCATATGGTGTTTGGACAACTCTTTCGTGTCATGCTTTACAGAGGAAGGCAGAGTATTGCGTGGTTTACTTACCAGGTTTCTTTTTGTGTTGTGGTAACATATTTAGTTAGCAATGAGTTTGAATAAAAGCTGCTACCTGTCAGAGATTTTGTGGCCACTTTGACGTAACACAGAACTTGGAATCAGAACAGAAGGATAGATAAAGAATACAATTTTAAAAAATCATATGAATTCCTTTTATGCTGTAGTATCTAGTTGTGCAAACAAGGCAGTTCATAAGTGAACCAAATATTGACTTGTTTCTGATTATTGCTTCATCAGTGATCAACAACTCTTCTGGGCTGAGTCGTTTTTCTCTTTTTTCCATGTGTTGTTTGTGAGGACATGGCCATCTATGAGAATGTATGTGTTTAATAGTAATTTTGTTCTTCTACTTGAACGGTAACACAATTACTGAACAGTAATTCAACTGTAGGCTAAATAATTGGAATAAGTAGCAACCAGGAATCACTTTAATGTATAGTGTTTGCACAGAGTACAAGGTGCAGTATGTATGTTTGATAAAATATAAGGAAATTACACGTTTCCATAAATCAATGTCAGTTCACAGAAGAATCTAAGTTAGAAATATGTCTGTTATATATGTATAGTTCTACTGGAGTCAGTCGTGAATGTTTATGGCAGCCAAGGATTTGATTCTTATTCACAGTAAATGATTTAACAGTCTGCACTTCTTTTCTCTTTTATGTTTCAAAGAGTTGTTGTTTTTGTTTTGTTTTCCCTGTTACATAGTATGTACATCTAACTGAAGAAGCAATTTTAGTTATCATGATGGGAGCTGATCCACCTTCCTGGGCTTCCATGAAACACAGAGGTCTCTCTGCAAGTCAAAGTTTTATATTACTGCAACTTCTTGCACTATATAGACTGCATGTAGAGCGGCAGGATATGGGTGCATAATATGTTTTAACTTAAGCAAATGCATGGATTTCTTTTTTTGGTTGTTCTGCAATACCCTGTGATCTTACCTACCATAAATGCAGGGTTGCTTGTCCTTCTTTCCTTTAATTGCATCACACTTCTATGTGGGTCAGAAAATGGAGAGTAGCAGCTAATACACTGTAAATGCTTCCTTGCAGTAAGTTCTCTAAAAATATAAGAAATGCGGTAGTGAGTCAGATCGGTTGTCCATCTGTCCCAGTATTCTGTCTCCAATAGTGATAGTCAGAGATGTTATTTAGGAAGGCAGGCCATGCAGACCTTCTTAAATTACCGAACAAGAAATGTTAAAGGGTACATCCAAACTTACGCCTTTTAATATCTGCTTATGTTTTGTCTGTGAATGTTTATGCCCCTTTTAAAGTTGTTGATGCTGTTTTTCTGTGACAATGAATCCAATAATTTCAATGCTCACTGTAAAATAAAATAAAAAATAAAAAAATACTTTCTTTTCTCTGTTTAAATCCCTCTCTTACAAGTTTCAGTGTCCTCCATTTCTAGTTTGAAGGATTTAATAAACAACAATTCTTCCATCATCTTAGCCATCTTACTGCCTGCCAACAGCTCTCTCTCCATTTTTAGTTGTAAGACAAGTGCTCTGCCTCCTTAATCACTGTAGTTGCTCTCTGCTATGTTCTGTATGAGAAGCAGTAAGGGGAACTGCAAAAAGAAACTGCATTACTGAATATATGGCCACATACTTTCAAATAAACTGATAGAGAAGAGCCAAACTTTATAGCGTTTAGTACTTGTTGCGTATTATGGATCAATACTTTTATAGACATTTTTACTTATTTTTAGAGGTTATTAGGAAAAGGAAGTAACACAATGCTGATACTGTTTCTACAGTATAATAATGCAGAAAAAAGGAAGGAAGTATGTCAAAAAAGGAAATGGTTATCTTCAAAAAACACTTAGATTTTTTTAACACTTTTTTAAAGCAATAAAGTCATGTGTCTGCATATCTTTTGAGGATGAATTTAAATATTCATCTTCACCAGTGAAGTTATCTGGTGTATACTGTAACATTTTGATATCTTTTAGCCAAAGGTGTGTGTAAATATAATTCTACAGTGACCCTTTATTTTGACTTTATTTACTGTAAGATTTATTCTAAGAAAAAAAATATATATATATATATATCCATCCCTCGGTATCTACATTAATATTTTATTGCTTACATTGCATTGTAGCTGATAATTTCTTATGACATTTTGTATGTGGAAACACCTGGAGTAATGACTTTTTGAAAATGGCAGCAGTGGTGAAGCAACTATATAAGTAACTTCAGATTTCAAGATGCTGTGACTTTTGACTACTAAGTCGCATGTTGCCAGACTGCTAATTGTAATAATTCCTGCTGTAACACTATAATTGAAATAATACGCCCTGGCATGTAATTGCCACCTGTGAGTATAGAAAGCCTTTCTTTGAATTGTCTCGTTCTTCAGCTGCAGCTCACAGGCACATACCTGGTTTCTCACCACGTATTGTTACTTGCTCCCTCTTTTTGCCTATTGTGCCCTGTCTGCCTGTCCCCGTGCTGGTTTCAGTGCTTCATGACTCAGGGCATCCTCCCAGAAACCTCCCAACCTGCTGCCAGGAGTGGATAAGGCTTCACTGGCGGCGCGCTGCATTGCACATTTCGGTGGTGCAGAGGACCTCAGGCAGGAAGGGACTTGCTGCAGCGCGTGGTCAGCTATTGCTGCTCTGGCTGGGTGAGGTTTGCTGCCAAGAGAAAGGGTAGCCGGAAGGCTAGAGGAAACAGAACACCACAAAGGCATGTCTCTGCTCCCAAGTATTTCTCTTCCCTCCTGTCATGGGAAAAGAAAATAACAGGAAAGAGAGGATGTGGAAAATGTAAGGTCCCAGCGGGGAAAAGAAAAAAGGTTAAAGTTGAGGGAAATGGACAATGGGAAGGCCCAACGATGGCTCTGCAGGTAAGATAAAGGGAGCTTGTGGTTAGGTAAAGAAGGGGAAAAAAGGGTAGAGTGAGACAGAGAAAAGGGGAGATACTGGGAATATGGAGAGATTGTGGCAGTACTAGACAAAATAAGAAAAAGGAAATACAAAGACAAAAGGAAGTATGAGCTCTGGCTTTATAAAGTAAAGTGTTTTTTTGTTTTGTAATTGAACTAGTCTAAATGGGAGGGAAAATGTACAGGACAGAAAAGTGCCAAATATAACTGTAAACAGAGAGGAAGTAGGAAAATGGAAAAATAAAAAGAGTCAGGAAAGAGAGGAGGGGAATAAACACTACAGATTTACTTTTTTATTTTTTTTCTCAGTTCTTGTGCATTGTCACATGTCCTTGGGAGAGTGCTTGATTCTGATTAAAAATCAAGCAAACAACCAAAACAGAGTTTTAATGACAGCAAGTCCTCCATTTTTTTTCATTGATACCATTACTGTACCATGAGTAGACCATTGGTCTCCAAGCATTTTGGATCATGCACCTCTAAAACATTTTATTTTGAGCAGGCACCCCTGATACATGTATCTATTAATTTATGAATTACATAAATGCACAGCTGTACTAGAATATTATGTACATTATAAAAAATATACACAAGTGTAAAAGATTACATAAAGATGATGTATGCACTATTTTAAATTTATTTATTTATTAATGGTACAAAAATATATTCTTCCTATATCACAGTGGACTGTCTTGCACAACCCCTAGCGTGCACGTACCTCTTCCCCCACTACTTTGGACACCATTGGAGAGCACTGTAACAAAATGTTTTAAGCTCTATAATGAGGTCTCTGCAAAGTTATTGTTGACATTTCTGGTGGCCTTGGTGATATCACAAGGTACAGAGCTGTCTTGGCTCTTCATTGAAATGGAATCTGGGTGTTTGCAGTCCTGCAGAGGAACTGATCCTAATATAGCTATTTAGTACAATAGAAAAACAAATGTATGGTCATTCAGTCTGACCATATTTGAATTTTCTAGGTTCTTATTTTGTTTGTACTAGCTAGAAGGACCCAAATTACAGTTTTCCAAAAACATAGACAAGCCGTTCTGAAGGCAGTTGCCATGATTTTGAAGTTTCCAGTCTTGCTACAACTAATTAGACCTGAAAGTATTTGCTGAAGACATTGAGAATTTTAATCTGTTTTGGGTCTTTTATATTCTTAGAAGATTTTTCCCAAAGTAGGAGCTGTAAATCAAAGAGGGTTTTGTAAGCCCTTTGAAGTAGACCTGCAATCAAGCTCCAGTTCCCCAGATAAGATTAGACTAACTGCTTCAGGGGTAACTTTGTTTACATGTGTTGTATTTTAAATTTCTAATGTGTTTAATGTTACATATTAATGGGAAATTCAAACCTTCAATGATAAATCATACTGTGTTTTCTTGAGAAGTGTATGCCTGAAAACACCTGCCTTCATTATGTTATCTTTCCATGTGCTTCCCTGTGGAAATTCATATAACAAAGGTTATGGGTAGGCAACAGCTGTAAGCAGACAGAGAATTTTGTTTAAATAATACTTCTTCATTTCTGTTTAATAATGTTTACATTTATTTTTTACTGATATACATTTTATTATGCCTAGAAGCAGCAATTCTGTGCACTAATGAACAGCAAACATTGACAGTGAGATACAAACATGCTAAAACAATGAATTTATTAGTTATTTTTAGATGAGATACAGCTAAAAGCATTCTAATTTTGGTTACGCCCTTTACTGCATATACCCTAATTGCTAGATATTAATACATTAAACATGCTAGGATGAAAAAACTTTATTATAGACAGTCTAGCTGATACTGTTCAATGGGAAGGCTCTGGCTTTGAATGCTGTAGGAATACATAAACATCTATCTATGCTAGCAGGAAAATTGGCAAATGATATTACTCTCTTTAGATGAATTTATACTTATGTTTCAAGTATGTACTCCGAGGTCAGTGTGGCTTTTTTTTTTTTTTTTTCCTGACTTCCTTTTCATTTTACAGGTTTTCTGGACAACGTTCATCAGCAATATTGCTGATGTCCTTGTTAATGACTCAAGGACCAGAACTGGTAAATCCCAAAATTTGTATTAAATCTTCCTGAGCTTGACCCTTCTGCTGAGAATATGAACTCAGTAACTGTTACAAGACAGACACTGGTTATCATAGTATTGGACCAAGAAAACTGCCAATCTTCAGTATGCTTCCCCATGCTGGCATCAAGCAATTCCTCTGCACTTTGTTTTTAACTCACTTTATAAACACAAATCCATCATTCTTTTCAAATGCTGGAGAAGCAGTTGAAGTCAACTCAAAGATAAAAGTGTCTGTATCCTGTTAGCTATCTGCTACCCTTTAAGTAGTCTAATGATTATACTGTTTGTGAGAGGATACAAGCAGATTGATAGGAAGACAATGCTGTATTGTGAAATAGAAATGATACTATCAATTAGACTTGTTTTTTAAAAATGTTTTCTATAGAGCTGAGTGTAGATAGCGTCTGGAATTTAGTTCCAAATAGAATGCATTCTGTAAAGTTTTATAAGAGATCTGTTTCCCTGAGGATGTTTATGGGCCTTTTCAACAAGGAAGAGCTAGTGAATTCAAGCCCAACCCTATCCGGTATATCAAAAACATATGTTGAACCACAAAAAGTCCTGAGTTTATCCCTCTCCCTCAAGACGAACTATTCCAAATCTAGTACTTCTGATTTACCTCTTGGGTTTTGAACTTTCAAAGGATGTTCAAATTATATTGTTAAACACCAGCTGCAACACACACTAAAAATACTTATTTGAAAAACTAAAGAATAGATTCTGCTGTAACTATAGTGTTCTAGAGAGAATAGAGAGTCTAGAGTCTTCAAGGCAAACGCTGAAACTTCAAGCTGATGAAAGAGGCATGGGAGTTGACTCCACCAAATACTAGATGCACTTGAGTTTGCACTTCTCTTATGTGCTCATATTTGCACAACCATTTCTGAGATTCTGCATTCTGGGGGCTTGGAGGTCAAGGACGGGTGCCTGAGGTCGTAACTGATGGGTTGCATTAGGTTACATGGCAGGGAAGATCACAGCTTTGGCCTCAGTGATCCCAGGACTTCTCTGACTTTAGGATATTTGTAATCTAGAAGATTTCTGTAATACAGCTGAAGTATCAAACATATCACTAAGTGTTAATCAGACATTAAATGTAGCCCTCTCATGCTTTAAATTTACCAGGTCCATACTGAGATGTTTTTCTATTCTAGCATTATCTAAATATGAAGAAGAGCCTTAAGCCGTGAAGAACTTTCTCCTAAGCTGCTGTTCCTTACAATTGCTGTGCAAACCCACTTCAATGTCCTTTTTTTTTTTTTTTTTTTTCTTCCAGGGTCCTTTCATTACTTGGCCCTGAAACAATAATGGCCTTCACCTGACAGTACTGTTCAGATCTTAAATACATCTCTAATTCAGTTTCTAACTCAAGAGTAGTCCAAAGAAAGAAATGGGCATCCTATGAAGTTTCAGGTAGCTTTCTTTCTCATTGAGGAAACACTGAAAAATTTGGTGAGTGCAAGGGACATCACGTATATCAAGGTGGAATTGAAATCCTGTCGAAGGGAGGAAGCAGCCACATTCTCCAGGGAAGCAATTCCAGATCACAAGGCACTGCTCCACTCCAGTTCTGGGTTGGAATATGGTACTTTCAAACAGTGATGGCTAGATATCAGGCATATTAATTAATTTATTTATTGATTTATTTTCCCCTCTCTGCTGGAACCAATTAGGAGTAATCACTAATATTTCCCTTTAAGATATGATTAATGATCTCCAGGATTAGCACCAATGAGACATACAGGAGCCATTCACATCTCAGACCTTTTGTTTCACCAGTCAGCAATCTCTGTCATTAAGTTGATATGCAGTCTGTATTGAGAAACTTAATTGTAGATCTGCAGGCCTTCCAAGGCAGATATTAAGACAGCCTGGATATATTTGTATAGTGCTTCACAAGACATTGTAAATACATCAAATAAAATAGGATCCCTTTGGGGACTGGGGAAAGTTTGGGGGGAGCGGGGGAGGGAGGGACACAGGACAGAGAAGGGTTGGAAGGGAGAAGGTAATAAATAAAAGCTTAAATTTGGAAGTCCTAATGAGGCATACATTTTCAAAAAAAAAAAAAGTCGTTATTACTGAACAGTCTTTTAGGCTTTTTGCATGTAGCAACATGTTACTGAGTATTTACTCTACAGGACAAATAGATCAGATAGTACTGCTTAAATTTTAGTGACATTCTGAAATAACAGCATGCAAAAACATTTGTGTCCATTATATCATTTTAATTTGTTACCTTGCTTTGAGGAGGATGTTTCTAAATTGAAAGTGATTTCTATACTGCCTGTCCTTCAGTCAATCTATGATTTATAGATACATTTCTCTGACTCTGAAGAAGTGTTGTCTCTCCGTGGTTACTTGTGACATACAATAAAAATTGTGAAGCTCAGTGGTCATAATCTAATACCAAAAATGCAAAATAAACACAGAAAATGCTTCTACTCTACATTCTTTCAATTAAAATGACCTTGGAGAGTACCCAAAATAAAATTAGCTTAAAAAAAAAAAAAAAAAAAAAAAAAAAACCAAAGAAGAGTTTACTTATATATATCTATTTTTAATTAAAAATATTCCCAACACTGTTTGTCCTGTTTTGTTTTTATGATTTTCATACTTAATCAATCACACCACAAAGATGAAGTTGCTAAACAATGTACATGTAGGATTTGGGTGGTGGAGGGGGGTTATGCCCTGAAAAGCATATGAGTTGAAACAGCAATGTCAAGAGTGTTAAGCTTTAAATAAGTGGGGATGAACTAAAAGAACAAACTTGCTGATGATCTCTGTAGTTGTGGAATAAGCAATTATTTGTGCATAGGAAGACATTTGACCTAAAAGCATCCACAGCATTGTGAAACAATAGTATTTCACTCTTTGCCCTTTTCTGTTGGCTGGACTGTGAATCTCTAAGGGTTTACGTTCCGGCCATGGTGCACTTCAAGGAGAGGACCCAAATTTTACCCAGTCTCAGACAGCTTCTTCTGATCAAGCCTGCTGAAGAACACTCCCTTTTTAGAAAGTAGCTCTCATCACACCGATTTACATGTTTATTTTGTTTAACAAGCTCATTTATTGACTCCTTTGTTTTTCATTCTCTAGGATTAAAGCACGGCTCTGGTTCATATCCAGGAGGAAGGTTAGTCCAACACCTGCATGAAACCGTCTCTGCAGCAGGGGCCAGCAGGAAGCTGATATGTTGCTCAGGCCTCACTGGAGAGTTAGTCTGAATCCATGGGAAGGTCTGATCATTTTGTTGCTCAGCATGGAGTAAGGTTCACCATCTGTGAGTCCTTACACATATAATCAATATAAATGTATGCTACAAAACACTACGTGTGCTGGAAAACAGCGGGCAAACTGGTCCAGCAGACAGTCTGTGTGATATGTGAAGCCAGCAGGACCCTTTCTGCTCTCGGTATCTGTTGCTGTGCAGACATTACCTCAGATCATTTAAAGACTTGGTTGTGTGTGGTGCTGGTTTTTTGTTTGTTTGTTCGTTTAGTTTAGTTTAGTTTCCTTTTTTTTTTTTTTTTTTTTTTTTTTTTTTTTTTGACCCCAATTAGCATTCTTTTCCCTGTGCTTGGCTTAAGTCATGACTACCTTTTTCATCTTCATAATGTCTCCGGTCTGTCTAATTCAGACAGAAAGAAAATTGCCATGACAGATACATGCTGTTATCTGTATGTTCAGCATGAAGTTTCAATTGAGAAGTCATTTTCTAAAAACTCTTTGCTGTCTGAGTTTGGGATGCATTGTGTATAAACATGTAGTATGTTCACAGCTGTTGGGTGTGGGGTTTTTGTTGTTTTATTTGTTTGTTTGTCCATTTTTGTCCTCTTGCTTACTCCATGCAGCTTACTCCATTAAATTTTGTGGAGGTAGAAGTTAAATATAAAATGTTGGTATCAGTCCAACATGTACATCTGGCTTGCTTAGCAAATGTACTTCTGTGGCAGTACAACAAGCAGTGGGGGAAGGGAATGGAACCAAAAAGCAAGAGAGAAATAGTAGGTTGGTAGCAAAAGAACTCGATGGAAAATTAAAGGGGTCAGTAGAAGAGAACTTCCCTGATTTAGTGTTGTCTAACCTTCGGAGTACAAAGAATGGCATGCTTACACTAAGAACTATGTCTTGCCTTGTGCATATTTTATACTTTATCAGGCATTTTTCCCTTACTTTCTTCCCCTAATTATTTGTCTTAACATTAAATGACAGAAATTGAGAAGACAACAGGGAAGTGAAGTTCTGTTTTCTTACATCTTTTTTTTTTCTTTTTTTTTCTGGTGTGTTGTGAAGCTCACCATTTTTTCATTGTTCCTTTATACGAAGCTGTTCATGAATGTGTATATCTCAGTAATATGAGTTTTTGGAGCTCTCTAGAGGATGAGTTTGTAAGTGACCTTTCAGCTTTCCCTTTCAGCACTCATAAACCGTATTGAAAAACATTTCTAAAAGTTAGGTGGCACTGAAAATGTTTGAGCCTCAGTATAATTCCTAGTCCTCTGAAGTACATATGATCACAGGAAATAAAAGGTGATCATGAAATGGCAGAGTTCTTCAGCTGCTGCTGCTGCCCATGCTGCTTTGCAGCTGCAAAATAAAACCAAGGTTTAAGTTAACTGGCTTCATTTTCTACATGACTCAGAACAGGAACATGCAATTAATCTGACGAGCAGTTACTTCTTAAAAACTTACAGATCTGGTTGTGGTATTTACCACTTGTTGGGATGTCCTAAGTAAAATTTATGTGCACAGTTACAGGCTCTAGAAAGCTGCTGTTCAGGAATGTAAGCTCTTGGCATTACAATGAATATTACTAAGCAGATATCAGTGGTGACTAGAAGAAGAAAAAAGACTTAAGAGTTCATTTGTGTAGAAGAGGAGAATAAAAAATTAGATTTTTATATCCAGGGTGCCCGTATTCTGGAGCCTACTGCAATTCTGGTTCTATTACCTTAAAAATAAATGATGTATCAAATTGGAAAAAGAATGATAAAGCACGCTAAGGATGATGAGATATTAAACAGTTTCCATGTAAGGAACAAGGAAACATACTCTATGTATTTAGAGTGGAAAATAAATGAGTAGGGAAGAACATGTATGAGTGGCACAGAGAAGGAATGACTGTATTTTTCAGTGTAAGAACTATGGAGTATCAAATGAAACAAGTACGTGGAAGCTCCAAACCTAGCAAGAAGAGGTGTTTCTCACAAGAAGCAGTTAGGCTGTAGAATAACTTGTCATGAGGCATTATGGATTCTAGGAAATTATGTGAATTCAGAAAGCAACAGGCTCTTTTAATGGCTGGAAAATGAAAGTGTATCAGAGGTGATCTAGAGCCTCCAATCACTGGGAGATGGGTGACTAGACAACCAAGTGTTGGTGTATGTTTAGTTAACTATTTCTTATATTCTTATCATCCCTTGTCACCAGCTACTGTTAGTACAAGCTACTGTGCTAGACAAATCTCTGCTCACCAAACAGACAGATAGTCCAAATTTATTTATTTATTTATTTGAATAAACCTCACTGAAGTCAGTAATGGTCATTGCATTTCACCACAATGTCTTGTTTTAGAGGCTGACTTTAAATAAGTGGCATGTGTTTTAGAATTACTGAGTATGTCAACCTGAATTCTCTGTTGTTTTAAATGAACTGTGTTTTGCAGTACTGCAAATGCACCTCAGAGAATCAAAGGACTCATTTCTGATGGTCAAATACTTCTTGTTTTCACATTTGGCTGTCATTCATATGAGACACTTCAATTCCTGTTTTTGTAAAAAAAAACCAAAAGGTCAGGATGATATCCCATGCAGGGAACCCAACAGATAACTTTTCCTGTAACAATAATTAGCCTTTGTATTTGTTCTTTCCCAAAAGGAAAAAAGATTCAGTCAGCCATTTGGTGACATACTGTGTTGACAGAAAACTGAAAATTTACTGGAAACAAACCCCTCCGGTTTTACGTAGGCATATGATTGCTTTGATACAATACAAGGTAAGCATTATTCTACAGTGTTACTAAAAAGTGCGTCAAATGTGTTTTCATGCAGTTTTAGAGAAGTTTTTTAATAAAAAGAGTATAATTTTGAGGACTATGGTCTGAATGCATATTGGAGTTTAGAGCCCAAAGCTGTGCATAAAGATTTGCAATAGTAAATTATATTGTACAAGAGATCAGTTCTGTTCTGCGTGATGGAAGCTTTGTTTTAAACCTCTGTTTTATGCCATGGGAGTGTACCTTCCCTTGGTGTCCTAAGGTTGCAATTTAATTGTTAGTTTTTCAAAGGTACAAAAAGTATCTTACCTGCATATGTCTCTTCTTGGATGAAATGGATTACCTGCAAATACAGCTTTTACACTTGTGTTTGGGAATGCTTTAGAAGTGTTATAGCTTTTTTTTCTTTTTCCGAAGTATTTATCACTGCTTTTTAGTAATCTGATGTTCCCGAGTTTCTACTTGTAAATATTTATACTGTGCCTTCAATCAGATATGTAATTCTTAAATATAAATGCAAAACATTTATGATACATTTCTCAACAGTGGAAGCCAGACTTTCCTTCTTTCTCCAAGATTAAGACAACACATTTGTGTGTGTGTGTGTGTGTTTGTGTATCTGCTGTATTGTATATATCTGCCAATGTGAGTGAGGATCAGAAATCTATGTTTCGTGTTCTGCTCTTCCTTATGTAAATTTCTCAGTACGTTAACTAAAATTGTTGTCTATTAAACACAAAATTAGACCCCCAAAAAACTCAGGACATATATTTATGGCACAGAAATATTATGCATGTTCTGCATTATTGATATTAATTATGCATGTAGAAATGCAATAAGGTGATAATGTTAAGTGCATGAGATGAAACACAGTCATAGATATTCCAAATAGTCTCACTAAATTCTGGCAGGCAACTAGTAAGAGATAATGCATTTAATGATTTTTAGTCTGCTTTATGGATTATGAAATAATCCATAATAATAATCCATGATATAAGAGCTCATAATCCATAATTATCAAAAAAATATAATACATACGTAAGGATCTGTAGACTGCAGCTTTTGGTTTAAGAGCACAGCACTCCAGACTGGACTCTCCTTGGATTGACTAGACTAGTAGTTTTTCTGGTTACATTTTGTTTCCATTTCTTGATCAAACAGCCAGATAGGAACAAATAGCCCTTAGGGTTACCGGTAGCTCATTTAACAATCAGTTTCCAGTAAATGTAAGCCAAATTTACTACTGCAGTTGCCTAGTATTTTTGGCATTATATATCAACCCCAATCACATTGAAATAAATATTGAAGTGACTTGGAAGGTGGACACCTTCAAAGAAAAGCCTTCCCATGGAAAAGTATCTAAATACAGAAGACAATCAGATTAAATCTTTTAAGTCACATTGAACCAAAATCCAAACACAGTGGAAAAAAATCATTGTAATTATTTCTTGGTGTGAGACTACTCAGCATATGGATAGCTTTGGTAAGAATTGTGACTTTTACTGAGATGATATTAAAAATTAATGCAATATGAGTTTGCATTTTGTATTTTCCAAACTGTAATTTACAGAATTATGGAAGACAAAATACAGCCATATCTCCCTTCCCTCCCCTCCCCTCCCCTCCCCTCTATGTTTTTCTGCTATATATGTCTGGCTACTCAGCCTATTCTCATTTGGTCCTCATAGTTATCTCCAACCTTTCTTTAAAATCCCAGTTCACAAATCCTCCTTTCAACCTTCACTGCAGCCTATGCTCCCATCATTAACAGGAGTTTTGAAATGATTTTGCTGGTTCACTGTCAGTGTCTGCTTACAGAGTATAACATTTAAAAGACAAAAGAAAAAAAAAATCTCATTTTTTCTTGTTGGCTTTCAACACTTCCTAACCTCTGTATGACCCAGAATCTTGAAATTCCAATGTGTTTCTCTGCTGTAAAATTGTTGGTAACATCTGAAGTGAAGAGGCAGAATGAAAGGTAGGGTTTTGATAAAACTCAACTCAGTGGATCGATTAGGGGAAGCTTTAGGGAGGTCTGTGAAATCCTTGAAGCACACAGAGCAGAGTCTGAAGCCTTGTTATGTTCGCCACATAACACAGATTTTTGCTGTCTGTTTTTAGTTCTATTAATTTCAGTAGTAATAAATGAAGTCTCTAGTAACACTTCCACATTTTCTCACAGACCTGCAAAAAGAGAGCTGAGTGCTAAGTGGCTTTGTTCTGACATGAATTAACAAAATGGCATGGTCCTTCAGTGGGCAGGGGAAGACTACAAGGTGGAAATGTCAGAGGGGAATTGTAATACACTATGACACAAGAAGACACACTGAAACTACTCCCTCCTAAAACCTGGTTACAGATCTAAGCATTCCTCTAGTGTGCAATTTAAACGCTTTCATCTCCTATTTTAAGCTGTCATTACATCTTGTTAACTGCTGCTAGCTTTGGTTGAAGCACAGCATTTCAATGTAGGAGCAGGAGTTTACCAACAGCAAACCTCTTCAGCCTAGGCAGCCTTTGTTTTATTTCAGGAATCTCACTTTTCTTTGCCACACAATATGTTAAACTCCCAGAGAGGTAATTAAAAATACATGTGTTTAGTATGATAATTTAAAACACAGCTACTATATGGAAAAGGTATTACCACAGAGTACCTGGGATGAGTGCCAGAAAGGCTTAACAAGGAAAGAAATATGTATGTTTGTTCTCTTATCTGCAATACACCAACAAAAGCAAAATTTTCTGAATCACAAGGATCCGCATAGGAATTCAGAGTTAGGCCCTGATTTTGAATAGTAACTGGACACACTTACCACTGTCCCCCCAGTCCACTAGAATTTATTTTTGCTTAGAAATACAAAAGGTGGCTTCCTTATTTATTTTGAAATCATCAGACCATGGTCACCACATCAATGGCCTCTTTCAAATCTGCCTTTTGGTATTTTTAAGGTTTGTGATATACTTTTGACACAAGGATTTGTCTGCTTAAACCCAAAGCAGTGTGAGGGAAGAAGTCATGCCAGATGTAGATGCAATGCTTCAGTGCACCATTTGGGTTTGATACCGAGATTTCAAACAGCCAGGTAATCTTGCAAGTCCAATCTTTCACAAATTTAGGGGTTTAGGTTACTGTTACATCCACATGTAACCATCAGTTTTGGAAACTGTAGCTGTTGGGTGATAATTCCATTCTGTAATTGATCTACTGTTTTTACAGTTGACAGATATTTGTGATTTGAGTCAGGTTAACGAGAAGCATGTGTGTGTGTCATTTAAAATATATGTATATATAACACAATGCATTTAGCTTCGGATTACCTCATGTATGTAGAAGTGTTTCTACTTTTTGCCCCCATACAGTGAGTACCAACAAACATCTACCCATATATCACTGAAACGAGATCTTTGCACACCCAAGACTGGGAATGTTAATCAGCAGTCTGAAGAAGCGTATAAGAAGTAAATGGTTCTTTCTGGTCTTGGACCCATATCTTTCCAATGGATAAGCAGTGCTGTTCTGATAATGGATAAGCAGTTTCCAATGGATAAGCAGTTCTGTTTCATTTGGCATTCTCAAGGAATAGTTCAGGAATATATGAAGAAAGATAACTGAATGAGTGTTTTGATGTAAAAGTGGTTTTCAGGACGTCAGACACATGCCAAAAAAAAAAATAAAAAAAAAAAGTCCATTCAGTAAAAAGAGTACACCAAGTATTAATTTGCTACAGTTTCACTGTGTGTGAACACAATTGCCCATCCAAATAGACAACTGAATTAATAATTGAGCATGTGCGTTTCATGGGCAAGCACGGTAGTACATGTGTAAAATGGATGTCCAGTGCAGTGCAGATTTTGTTTTGTTTTATTTTAAAATGGACATTTGCTTTCCAGCTGAAATATTTGAACTTCACATTAAACAAAGATTAGCTGCCGTCAGTTTGGCTTGGTCTTCAAAACTAAAGTCACTGGCAAATGTGAATGCTCAGTTTGCGTGTGCATTTGTTGAAATGAGGCAAAGATTTACAGTCGCACGTGTTAAAAGGATTGCGCTCCCGGGCATTAAAAAAAAGTTAAGCTAAAGAAGACAAAGGCGCGATCAAAGGGAGATGAAAACGCCTTATTCATATACCCAAGGGCTTCCTTCGCCGTGGTTTACTGCAAGTTAGGAATTGCCCCAGCCTGTCGCGCTTCTCTGCAGACAAATCTGTTCAGCACCGCGCTGCTCCAGACCTCGGTCACGAAGGGGGCGGCCTGAAATCGGCCTCCTCGATGGATGGTGGCCACTGGACGGTGGCTGGTGGCCTGGATCCTTCGCCCCCGAAACGAGGGCGACCTCCAAGGTTTCGGGCTGGTTGGGTTTGCAGTTTGAGGTTCAGGCACTAGATGTCTCCTCGGGCTGCACGCGAACACGGGCCGGCTGCGCTCAGCGGTAAACAAAGAAGAAATGGCTAGAACTGAAGTTATGGGGCAGCGTTTATAGGAATATGCATGAGTTATCACTTGGTTCCCAGCTGTCTGGAATTTTCCCAAGGAAATAATTAAGTTGGAAAATGTTGGCTGTATTTCCGGAACCATTTCATTCGAAGCATTTTGAATCTGATCAGTTTTTTTTTTTTTTTTTCCCTTCTTCCTTTTTTTTTTTTTTTTTTTTTTTTTTTTTCTTTCCGATTTGTAGAGAGTTTGGCCCAACCTCAGTGCACTGGAAACGGTGGGAGGTCCCAAACTTAAGAGCAGCCCGTTGTCAGATCTACATCAAAGCCAGCAACCTGGGCGGCTGCCCTGAAGCTCCGGGTCTCCAGCGAAGGTAAGTGCTGGAGCTCCTCAGTCCCTCCGAGTTTTTACATCAGACCGATGATGTGCTTTGCTGGGGAACAGCTGAGGGCACCGGTTCCTTAAAATCGAGAATATTTTGGGGTTTGGTTTGATAGTAGTCCAAATCAGACCATATATTTATATAGGCATATGTATATATGCAGAAACCAGAATCAGATTTTCCAGCCAGCTCTTTTCCCAGGTCAGAGGCTGTCTGGGCACCGGCTCACGTAAGTACCTTTATTTTCTTTAAGCCCAAACGCGTGAGTAACTTTATTCTCTATTTTTCCCTAAGCCTGAACGGAACGAAAACCAGCTGGTACCCGCCTGCTTCTCGCCGCCTTCCCTTGCTGCGGGTTTGTGCCTCCCCTCGCTGCCGCTGCTCACACCCGGCAGGGACCCCCACCACCACTACGACCACCCCCCCCCCAGCACCTGCGCCTTTGCACCGCATTTTAGGGGCTCGGGCACCCCGCGGCACCTCTCTCCCTCCCCTCCGCCTAGCTACCGGTCCGGGGGTCGCGGTGCCGAGCCGCCCCCCCCCCCCCCCACACCCGAGGGTACCCCCGCGGCGCCGGGCGGGGCGAGGGGCGGGCGGCTCGGCCCCGCTCCTCCCCGTGCCGGGGGCGGGACGGGACGGGACGGAGGAGGAGGAGGACGAGGAGGCGGTGGAGGGGCGCAGCCGCCTCCTTTCGGGGCTGGGAAGCGTCGCCCCCGGGGGGGTTGAGCCGTCGGCGGCCGCTGCCAGTTGCGTAAGGGCGGCAGCCGGGGCGGGGAGCCGCGGGGGGTGTCGAGCAGCCGTGCGGCCGCTCGCCCGCCGTGTCCGGGGTGGGGAGCGCCATGCCGCCGCCCTGAGCGCGCCGCCGCGACGCGACGGGCCCAGGTGAGAGCGGGAGGGAGGCACCGGCACCGGGACCTGGGGGGGGGAGAGAGGGAGCGGGGGGAGCGGGCCGCGCTGCCGGGCGGCCGCCCCCCACCGGCCTCTTTTGTTCCCGGCAGCGGGGAGGGAAGGGAAGGGAAGGGAAAGGAAAGGGAAAGGAAGGGGAGGGGAAGGGAGCGGCACGGCCCGGCCCGGCCCGGCCCGGCCCCGGTGACCCCGTGCCGGGTCCGTGCGGCCAGCGGCAGGTGTGGGCAGGGCGGCAGGTGGTGCGGGGACCCGCGCTGCTCCCCCTCCGGCTAGCGGCAGGGCAAGGGTCGTGTGTCCCCCCAGTGTTTGGGTTACGGGCTGCCCTCCCGGCTCGTGGCTCGCTTTACTTGCCCAACGGCCGTGGGGGGTAGAGGGGAAGAAAAAACAAAAAAGCCACCCCGCAACAATAGTGGGGGCTGTATTTCTCAGCCCTCCTAATGAAAGCGAGCGTGCGGTGACAATTGTGCTACATCAGGGCTCAGTCAGGGCTGTGTGTCGGAGATGCCATCCTCACTTATGTTTTAAAGGTTGAATCAGTGGTGTGGAGTCTCTTTAAAACCGAAGGGACTTTATATCCCTTAGTAATTATAACAGTGAAATAGCGTCCCGAGCTGCAAAGCTAATTAATTGAGGTGGGTAAAACAGCACTTGAAATTTTGGGGTAGCATCAGCCCGGTTTTGATGCAGCATGGCAAAAGATTTGTAGGAGTGTGGTGCCTGCGTTACTGATGTGAAACGGCCCGTGGATAGCAGTAGGGAGGAGCAGGAGAGGATCATCTTTGTTCTTACAGAGCGTGTGGCTGCTTTGTCTGCAGGGATCCTGCGCGCTGCCTCTGGCAACGTGAAGTCTTCTGCCAGGTCGAGCTTGTTGGGAGCAATATTTAGCTTGTTTTTCTTGCCCTCTCCCTGCTAGTTCAGCATCCAGCAGAGAGCTTGTTGTGGGCAAAGTGCCCAGAAGAGTAAGTTTTGTGTAAAGCACAGGCAATACCCCCAGCTATGAATGGGATTTGTGAAGGAAAAAGGAGGAGGAGGAAAAAAAAGAAAGGGGAGAGTGAGAAAGAGGGAAGCAACTACAACAAAACAGAAAACGGAAGGTTGTTGTGAGGTCCTTGATAAAGCGCGGTTGCCAAAGTGCCTTCTGAAACTTAGCGTTTGATCTGAAGGTTAGCTGTGGTGAGTGCTGCTAGAGGTAGGTATTTGGTAGGTGGCAGACTATAAGGTTTATTTTAATTAGGAATGTCATTACTCTAACAGTGGCTAGGGTTGATGGGGAGCTCTTAACCTGTTCATCAGACTTACTGCTAATTGTTGGAGGGTGGACACACTAAGCAGGAGATGTTGATGACCCCAGTGTAGGAAAAATGTCTTTTTCTTTTTTTTTTAATCAAGTCCTGTTATATCCTCCAGAGGTTTCCCAGCTATAACTGGTCCCATGACTGGAACAGTTGCCATTTGGTGGCACAAATCACACTTCTTCCAAGTTGACAAACCAGGTCATGGGGCAGAAGGTTATTTTTTCCTTTAAGGCATGACTATAAAAATAGATATGGCAGAATGAGATCTGCTAATCCTAGCAGCTTGAAGAACAAACCATGGGGCCAGTCTGATTTAGACTCTTGATCATGACATCCTTACCATGAAAGGTGCAGATAGATGCCCACATACCCAAGAAAATACAAACTAAAAGAATTCAGTACCTCTCCTTGGTGTTGAAGCAGTGTCGTTTTTCTTCCACGTGAAGCAAGAAGGACGGGCACTGGGAATGTCGGGGATGTTGTTCAGTGGCGCAGCGCTGCCAGCTGTACCTGTGGGAGATGGGGAAGCCCCAGGCCTCGCCTTGCCACCGCTCCGTGGGCAGGCACCAGGCCTCTGCGTTGTTCGGCCTCTCACGGGAGGTGGTGGGCATGAAGACGCGGAGCTTGGCTGGGGGTCTCCTGCTCCTCAGCTCCTGCCTGCCCCCCTCTGTGACCCGAAAGCTGTTGGCAGCAGTCAGTGGGAGCCTAATCACCTGGCCAGTCTCCGTGTCTGCATAGCCAGAAGTTGTGTGACAGGAGCACAACGGCAAAGCTCATCCTTTGCGTTAGCAAGGCAGTTCTTTGGAATTGTCTAAAGTGTACATCAAAACAAGATTAAAATCTGTAACGTTTACATTACAGTTTTTTGTTTCGAATCAAGTCATGCTTAGACTTGATTCTAAGTCATTCTGATTCTAAGCCATTCTGAGCTTATTTTTACAAAAAAAGGATTTCGGTGTTGATTTAGTGGAGGTGTTTTTGGCAAGACAAATGGGAATGAATTGTTTGTAAATGTGGATTCAGAAATCCACAGAAGTATTCTCCTGGAACAGCAATACTGGGAAAGGAAATGGGGACGGAGTAGAAAACTATATACCTTGAAGAAAGATGTGAGGGAGAAAAAGTGCTGAATGTGCCAATATGGAGAGGAAATACTGAAGACGTTAGAGAATGCATGCTTTAAGACCTGTATCTGATTTTCTTCCTTTGTTGTGAAATCCATTAACAAAAAGGAACATACTAGTAGCTCTTCTATCTCTTTTGGCACGTGGGACTGAAAAAAAAAAAAGGTAGAGTAGTCATGTGAAATGACTAGCTCTACCTAGCAGCACACTGCAAAGCTTGGCTGCTGGGTGCAAAGTTCTTGGAGTTCTCTAGAAAGGAATTTACCACAGTAATCCCAAATATGAGCGGAGCTCAGCAGAGTGCATACTTAATGGTGGTGTAGAAGTCTTTGTTTTGCATTTTGGAGACTTGCTTCTGTTTTTACACATCCCATTTGACATCCCATTTCTGCTTGTGATTCTTACAGATGGGAAGTGATAGAGAATGTTTTTCTTTTCTAAAATTGTCCCTTGGAAAAATTTTATGTCAGGTAATTTAAATTACTGTATGTTATTCACCAGGCTCCCAGCTCATGTATTTCTGTGACTCCTGTGATACCTTAAAAAGCTGGCATCCAGACATATTCAGGTTACTATGCATTAGCTTGGCTCTGGAAACTCCTTTCAGCCTGTACCAGTAGCAAGACTGTTAGCTGTAAAGCTTTGGGATGTCACAGATTTAGCTGGTATTTGCCCCACCCTTCTGCTGGAGGCCACCAGTCCTGTAGCAGTATTGAAGCTGTTCCCATGCTTCAGCTACCATGTACCAGTCTGACATGTTAATTTAGGACATCAGGTAGTTATATTTTATGCTTGTGATATCAACAGACAATTACAATGACTGAGCTAAGGGCTTTTTTTGCCCTTAGAGCAGGAGGTGATTTTTGGAAAAGTAGGGGCACAAGATGGTTAAATGAGATTTTAAAGCTTAGTAGAAGAATGGCCCTATCATGGCAGAAAAAGTGTCCAGACAATTACCTGTTGTCTGACAGTGATGAGTAATAGATGTCTGGTAAAGATATTATATAATGATACTACTGCTTCCAGCCTCCAACAACGTGAAGCTCAAGGACTTCCTAAGCTATTCTTTGTGTAACAATCCTTGACTGGATTCTCATTTCTCAAACCTTAATTCTGTTGCTTTCTGAACCTATATAAATTCTTCATCCAGTACTGATTCAGGTTCAAAAACTTCCCATCTGCTTTTTTCTTTTTTTTTTTTTTCCATTAGAAGAATCATTTGTATTCTCTGTGCTGCTGCTGACTGCATGGACCTCTGTCATATACCCTCTTAGTGATCTTTTTACAGGATGAAGAATCCTTTGTGGGATCTAACAGCTAAGAGGTGCTGATGTCACATTTGCTTGGTCAGTGGATGTGATTTGGAATTCTTAGCTTAATCATCTCTTAATGCAAACTCCTTGGCTCATAGAAATGCAAGGCAACTCTGAAAGAATGTGGCTGTGCAGCTACACCAATGCAGCTGATGGATGGCAACTTCTCAACCAGCACTGCAGTATTGTCTACTTTGTAGCTGATGCACAATTAAAAAAAATTGCAGAGAGAATCCTTTGAGTAATCAAAACAAGGGATGACATAAGTTACTGAAATGTGAGTTAGTTTGGGGAAAAAAAAAAAGACTTTGGAGCTTTAGCAAAAAGGGAAACCAGCACAAGTACAAAGAACCAGGAGGAGGAAGAAAGAAATGTGTATACTGTTGTGGAAGAGAACATGTTATGATACTGATCAGTGCGTTAGATATAATTTAAATGTGATAGGCCGCTGATTATTAAGTGATTCTAGCAATACAGTGAGGAATTTCCTGGAGCATGTATGTTTGTGGCTACTGACCAAGCTAAACGTGGCATTTGACCTTCCTCACTGCCTTCTACATTCTGTGCTGTCATATTTGTTTATACCATTTATAATGTTTTTTTTGTTTTGTTTTGTTTTGTTTTTAATAAGGGCTTTTCAGCCATAATACTGGATTAGAAGGAATTAGATATTTAATCTTACCCTCCTTCTCTGGAAGGCCAAAAATCTATTTCATCAGTCATTCGCAGTAGTGCCAGAGCAGGACCTTACTTCTCTGAAAGTGTATTACTATTATAGAGATTTTTTTTTTGTAAAGCCCTAAGATGTAGTGGTTTATGATTGGATTTGTGTTCTTCCAGATACTGCAAATATCTGCAAAGACAACTTCTTATCATCAATACGATAAGTAGTAGTTTTTTTTCCTTTTTTTTTTTCCCCTACCATCTTCTTCAGGTGAATGATGCGAATCAGTTACTTTCACATAGATGCTGTTGACTTAAACAAAGCTATTTCTTTGCTTAAAATTAGGCTTGTACTGGGATGCATTGCTGAGATGTGGGAGACCGAAGTGTTCTGTAAACTAAGCCTCACAATGTCCCTGTGACTGTTTTTCCTCATGTTACAGGCTTGGGGCCTAAATGAGCTGTGACTCACGCAGCAAGCTAATGACAGATGCGTGATTAAAATGCGAATCTCCACTTTTGATCTCTTGTGCAAATTATTAAAGCTTTCCTTTCTGAGAATGAGAAACACAGTAAAAATGATTCCCTTCGTGTCATCTGTTTCAGCAGGCGTGAAGTCTTTCCTGGTGCACCGAGCGGGATCCTCTGTAATAGAGACATTGGTAGATTCACTTGGATACAAATTTAAAAAAAAGGTTTCTGAAAAATTTCCTCCACCCAAACATTCTATTGTTTAAACAATGAATGGAAAACAGAACTGAGTTCCCCAATCTGTAAATGATTTATAAAGATTAACCATGTCAAACAGAGACGAAGGGAACAAAATTGAAGTTGCTGGAAGTGTTATGGCGTGATTTTAAATATATGGACCACCATTTCAATGCCATGGCTTCTGGCTATTGTTTCCTTATTTCAGAGGGCAAGATCTAAAGATGTTACAAGTGTATTATAGCAAACCAAAAATAGCTGTCTCTTGACATCTGTTAGGAACAGGTGAGTGCTTACGGGAGAGTGTTTGGTGTCCAGGAATCAGAGAAGACAGACGTATCCCTGCAGTCTCAAAACTGCGAGGATCCCTGAACTTTGTACATCAGCTTTCTGAAAAGTTAGGTATTTCATCTGCTGTGTCAAGTGCTCTCCTGGCAATTATGTGAGTGAAACCAAGTGACTATTGCAGAGCTCATTCACAAAAACTGCTGATAAGAGACAAAAGCATGCCCAGTTATCATTGGAGAGTGGAAACACTTGTAGAGGAAAAAAAAAAAAGACACTTCACCTCTGATTTTTCAGCCCTCAACCTTAAGAGTGGTCTACCAAACACCTTCAGAAGAAGCCAGGAACTAAATTCATGGCTCTCCTCTATGTCGTAAGCCATAAACATGAGTGGTTTCAGCTGACATGCTATAATTTCATATTCATTCCCACAGTCAAACGCATATTCCACAGACTACAAATTACCTGTCTCCTTCCCTTGGGAACCAAGCTTTTCTACCATCCCCTTCCCATGTCCCAACATCCTTTCTAATCCATGGATAGTAATTGAGTTGTTTTGCATATCACCAGAAACATACGTAACTGTCTCCTACTTGTATACAGCTTTGGAATTCTCTTCTGCTTCTGAACCAGAGAAGGACTTGTATGCTTAAAAGATTTTACTAGAGCAAGTGGTAAAGATGGCTTTTATCTATGGACCTTGTCTTACACTATAGATATTATTCGTGCTTGTACTTCTGTGTCTTGATCCATGGTACTTTGGAAAGACTTTATTTTTGAAAATGTGTTCCTCAGTTTGATTAGTGCTTGTGTATCAATCTGATCTTGTGCATTTTCTGTGTGTCAAAAAACAAACCAAAACAAAAACCCAAACCAGTACAATTAAGTCACTACACAGCAAATTCAGAAAAGCTGGGTCAATGTGATTAATTTTGGACAAAGTTTTATAATTATACCTTGTAATGTATTTGTAACCTTTTCTCACTGGCCATTGCTGTTATTCCTCTGAACTTCTGAAACTGCTGGGCAAGGGAGAAGACTCAGTGGTGGTGTGCGGCAAGTAGTATATGTGATAGAAGTCATCTACTGCTTTTGCAGTTTATTTAGTTGGGATTTTGTAAACATTGTGATTTCCCACACCTACCTAACTCTGTTAGTTTTACCATGCAAATATTCCTTCCAGCTTTTGCACTTCGTGATGGAAAAGTAGTTTCCTATAAACATGCTGCCTGTTATAACAATGAATAGGCATAATTTCAAAACAAGGCAGTGGAATAAAATGTGAAACAACAGGGCAGAGCATGTGGACACCCCCATGTGCCTATTAGGGACTATCTTTTTTCTTAAGGGAAGGCTTAAGATTTGTTGAACTGGGGACTTCTGAGGCATTCGAAACATTTTCCTGAAATTGGTATCCCTAGCAGTTAATGGCCAACGTGGAGGCTTGTAAAGGCCGTGCTCATTGTACTTCAGTAGTTTATACCACGTTCTGTTCAGGAATTATAGCTACTCAGGAACTTTAATACAGACTTCTTACCCCTCTTGAGCACCTCACACCAGACAAGTCCCTTTGCCAAGAAAGCAGCGGTGACCAACGTGGCACTGTGTTAGAAAGGGAAATAATATTCTTGATGTGTGTGGATTTCTCCTACCCTTTCCTGGTCCTTTTCTTAATGACAATTACATACTCTGAGATTGAGTGCTGTATTAATAGGTCAGCATGCAACTGCTAGTGTTTGATAGCCAACAGCAACAAAAGTTTGTTTTTTTTTCTAGCTTCCTTTCTGTTTAAGAATACTTAAGACCTGTGAACTATGCATCCTTAAAATATACTTAAAAGGAAGCATTAATTTATTTCCACTATGTAGAAGTAAGCTTACTTACTTACAAAGTTTTGAGAAGATGCAATGGTGAAGGAGTTTTACAGCACATCTGATGTGTTGCTGTGCTATGCGTTGCACAACAGATGTGTGAAATGTCTAGGTGTATTTCACAGAATCACAGAATCAATTCTCACTTTTTGGGTAGTTTCAGATGATGTTTTGAACTGCCTCGTGAAGAGTGTAGAATAATCCAGTTCCTGTTCAGGAAACCAGCCCCCTCCTGAGTAACAGATAAGCATGCCACTCTCTTCTGGCTTCAGGAGAGTCAGATGTTATCCTGTGCTTTGTACCGTGAATACATTTCTATTTTTTGCCAGTATGGGACAATGTAGGTTCATTGAGGTGTATGGTAGTGGTACAAGTTGGAAGGGGTGAAGGAACATGTGAGGAGAGCGGAGATGTTGCAGCCTGCTCGGTGGCACTTTGGGGTTTGCTATCAGCACAGCTCAGGTGCTCTGTTGACAGAAACAAGCTTGCAGGTAATTGCTGCTCCTGTTGAGCAATAAACTGGTTTTGTTTTGTATTCTTTTAGAGTGGTTTAAGCTAGATTGTCTGGCCTGATGAATACGAGAAGTACTTACCTGCTTGCTGATGTGGTGTTAAGGGGTGCATGAGCAGAAGCCTGGGTTGTGTGGAGTAGTGCTGGTCTTGCAGAAGGATGGCATGCAAATGTATGTAGCTTCCCAGCACAGAGGTAGTAATGAGAACATGGTGGGCTGAGCAGCTGTCATCTTCTAGCTGAATCAGCGTATTTGAAGTTTCACTGGTATTAGTTAGCTGGAAGCACATACTTACATGTCCCTGAGTAAAAGCTGTGGTGAAAAATGGATATCAGGTTTGTGCAGACGGAATTCTCTACAACTAGCTGTGTATTGTGTAAAAACTTAACTTTTAGTGAAATCACTGCAGCAAACTGCAAAACAAAATTCCGTGTCATGGCAGTGACACAACTCACCACATCGGATTGTAAAAGTGGCGGTTTTCTTGTCCAGGGCTGTGCTACCGAGGGGAGATACCTAAATCGTGGAGCTCCTTGTGAGGACTTGTTTTTCTGTGGGGCTAGGAGGTCCTGGAGATAGGCCAGTCTGCTCTGGTGGCTTTGATTGCATGGGGGCTCCTTTGATTCAAACCCTTTTTTGCCTTCTTTTTTAAAGGAGCATAACATAGGCACAGGTCAAAGGGAAATGGAAAACCTTAGTTGTAGGTGGAGAAAGAAGAAGTGCTATGTAGAAAAAGTCAGGTGATTGGGAACTTGAAAGAAAATGTGTTTTTAAATGGTTAAAACAGTTTTTTTTTTTTTTCTTTCCCCCAGCCCCTGCATTTTGGTTAAACTGTTTATGTACAACCAAATAGCCTCACTCTCTAGGGCACTACTGACTATATAGCTATCTACTTCACTTGCATTTGTTTGATGCTATCTGAAAACTTCCACAGTGGAAATAAGTCAACAATTTGAATCAGATTATCAGTGTGTCTTAATTTAAAAGAAAAGTCAGTAGCTGCTCTGCAGGATAAAATTCATCTAGAGAACTTCAAATGACACAGAAAGAGGGAAGGAAGTGTTGAAATGGTTACTCCTCTTGTAATGGAAAATTATATGGTAAAATTTTTGATTGTGCTAAGTATCTCATTATGGCTGTTTTCGTTATTTTTATTTTGTAATGGGGAAAATGTGCCTCTGCAGTCTATTTTCCACCCATCCTTGGGGGTGACCAGTGTTACCACTTGAATGGGGTAGTTAGAAAATTTTTACAGTTTGGAAAATGGGGGTTGCAAATAGGGCTGAATGCTTTGTAACATATAAGACAAAATATGTTTGAAATATAACACAAATGTTTTCAGTGTGTTGCAATGAGTGACTTTTTCTTTAGAGTGGTAGCAGTCTAAATAGGCCTTAGTAGACAGCATTGTGGTAAAATTATGTTGTAAAAGTAAAGCTTTGCATAAGCATTCTGGATTTAGTCAGCATATCTGAGTAGTTAAAAGACCTGTTAACTCTATGTGTTTGACATTATAATGAACACTATATAGCCAGTTTGTCAGTGAGGTAGATAAACACCATTTCTGAAAACTTTAACCAAGTTTATGGAGTTTAGGATCCAAACCATGAAAAAATTTCATCTCTGGATCAGAATCTTCTTTATTTTTAACAGAAAGATGGTTAGGTATTTGTTTTGGTTAGACATAAATACTGCCTTTGAATTAGTTGAAAATCTTGTTCTATAGTAAGCTTTTAACACTACTTGTAAGACAGAAATGATTGAGATTTTACTGTTGAAAGATGTCTAATTGAGTTCAAAAGCATGTGGTGAAGGAAGGCTGTTTCATAATGGTCATAAAGCAGTGGGCAATGAATTTTGAGAGCAGAGAATTAGGTATGGGAAACAGTTTCTCAAAGAAGAGAATGGTGAAAATCAATTTACTGCAGCAAACAGGTGCAAGAAACACTGCTGGAGGATTTGGTGTAAGTTTTGCACTCTGGGATGGCTACTCCAGTTAATGTTTCAGTGCCTTTATTGTCATTTTGCATACATCTGGAGGTGCATTGTCTCCCATGAAAGGGTAATCCAGTCTGCTCAATAATACCAACTCTCTTGCCTTGAAACAGTGAAGTATCAGATTTTGCAGCATGTCAGACAAAAGACTCCTTTGCTATGTCTCAGAACAAGATTACAGTTGTCGTATTTCTTCTTCACCAGCGTGCCTGGCACTTCAGAGCATAGCTTAGACTTCCCTTTGTTAATGGAAGAGAAAGAGGATCTTTATGCATTTGGTAGTTTTTGTTTTCGTTATTGGTAGTTTTTATTTTCATAATTCATTTTGTGATTTAATACATGTGGTTTATGCTTAATCCCCTTCAGGATTTGGTTTAGAAGGTTAGGTTTCAGTTAACTGAAACTTGAGCAGCCTTCTCAAAAAATCCCTTATCCCTTAGAAATGTTAATAATAAAAAATAATAATAATGCCAGCTTTGTGAATACTCCCTACCATACAGCACAGTTAAACAGAAAGCTTAAGAAAGCAGTTGAATGCAGTTTGGGATCTCTTAAGGCACAGAAAAGTGCAGTGGTTTAGAACCATTGGCTAGAGTGGGTCAGGGACAAATATTTTTAGTGGCTTTTCTCTCTGGCTGCTTCAGGAAAAGATAGAAATAACATGAGTAACTGAAATAAAAGTAGTGCTCAGTTCTCGGTGGTAGGTACAGAAATCTGGAGCAGTCGTGTTGTTTCCAGGATTTGTGTCCAAACCCAAATATCTCAGCAATGAGACAAATCCTGAGGTTTGTGGAACAAGACTTTCCTTACAGGATCGTTCCTGATGTACCTTTATTAGCAACCGAATCCTGCTGCGAGCGGGTTAAGAGTTTGCAGGATCCACATTCCTCAAATAAAAAAAAAAGTGTTGACTAAGTTGCATCAGCGTGAATATAAATAAAATTGTTTTTATGTATTCAATTTAAATGCTTCTTGCTGCTTCCAGTGTGGAATGAAGGCATGTCTCCTTCAGCTTCTTTTCCACAAAGGAAAACAATGAGGAGCTTGTTGGGTTTCTGCATGCAGAAGAAATACATTTAGGCATTCTTCGCATAACTGTGGGGAAGAAGGGGTTGCTAGCTTTCTCATTGTTCAACTTGTTTCTTAATCACACAGTACAAGTCAACTGTGAAAACCCTCTGTGAAAATACCTAACAGAAGTGGTTTGTGCTGTAGTGTTCCCATACCAGATTCTTTCCAGTTTGTATTGGAGGTATTTGCTATTGTTGCAAACTGTTACACTGTGGCAAAGCACTGATATCCACAGTGTGACTGATACTATAGAAATAGCTACATTAAGGAGGAGGCATGTGTCTTAGAATTGCTGTGTTGTTGTTGTTGTTTTTCTTTAATGTACTGTGCTCTGTATTCTGAAAGCCTGTCTCTTATTTTTATTTTTATTTCTCTGTGTCTGTGTGTGCCTTTTGCAGTGACTTTGTAACATGCAAGACACTGATGCCAGGGGGAGTTCCCCTGCTTTCCTTCGGCCTCAGAATGGGAGCAGTCACAGGTCTGCTGGGTATGTCCCAGGGAGAATTGCCCCTCTTCGACCCCCACCACCTTCACAGAGCCACGCTTCAGCCGAATTTACCTCTGCAAGACAAGAAGCCCGGGCGACGTTCACATCCTTACCATCTGGACAGAACCGCCGTCAGGCAGAAGCCAACAGACATAAAAATACTCTCATTTGCTTTGCCATTTCTAGCTTGTCACTTTTTCTTGCACTGGGAATTTTTTTGGGAATAGCTTCAAAATACGCTCCAGATGGTAAGTTCTTGCATGAACAAAATCGTACTAGACGTTAAGGTCCCTGTGAACATAGTGCAATAATTCTGCATCGGAAGCAGTGTTAAAAGTTCAGGGTAAAAATAGGATGCTTACTGTAATTTTAATTTGGAAGGAAGCTGTGTTCGGAGGTTTGGTTCCTTTTGCTGTTATCAGTGTCACTTTCTGTGTTTTTACTGTGAACTATTTATTTACATGAAGAATAAAAGCATAGCAGTAAATAAAGATGACTGGTGAGGGGGAAAGAAGTGAGAATATTGTATCTGTATTACATGTGTAATTATCACGTGTACGTAGAAGTTGCCTGTTCACAAAATACAGGCAAAATGAAATACTGTCTGTGTAAGCAGTAACTAGGGAAGGTAGTAAGGAGCATTCAGGTAAAACATTTAAAAGTCTAGGAATTTATACCAGCAATTTATTTGCTTTGTTTGTAAACAAGTTGAGCAGGGAGTTCTTTGACCACTTAGCCCTAATTTTTTTTCAATTTGTCTTAGAAAACTGGGCAACTTTAATGGAATTTGGAAAACCTCTAAAATGTGACTGTCTATAAAGCACAAAGAGGCGGAGTGATTAACTGCTAGTCATTAAATAGAGAGCCCTCTGGCCAAACACTTACTATGAGACCCAGTTGGTAAGGGTTTGTAGTATCTTTTGGAGCATGGGTTCTGTTTTGTTTACCTAAGGAAGAAATCGGGTTTCTAAAAGTTTTCAAAATGATTTTTGGAATAGAAACTGGTGCCTGTTGTAACATTACAAGCTTAGACTCCATGGTGGCTTTTGGAGCAGTAGTTCAGAAGTTTCTAGAGTCAATGCAGCACATGCTGAACAAATTAAATAATCAACTGAAGATTTTAGGTGACAGTATAAAATGGATGCGTTCATCTTAACTGGGACACAGTTCATGGTGGGTTGCAGAGATCTCTTGGGTGAAGTTACTGAGTTTTCCTAATAATTAGGAAGGAAAACAACATAGAACAAACACTGAAGAAGTAGTAAATGGAAGATGACTGCTATATTGTAAACTAAATCACTAGTAATATGGGCATATCGACACGCAGTAAGGACTCTAGTTACAAACAAGTTGAAGACAAAGCTGACAGGTAATCTAACACGTTGATTCTAAGAAGTACTTGAGGGGAAAAACAACAGCAACAACAACAACAATAGTAAAAACACACTCCAAAACAAACAAGGAAAGCCTTTCCACTTTGATACCAAGACTTTAAAACATTTAATTAAAAGCTGTAGGTTTTAATGGTTGTTTTAGTAGAGGTGAGGCTGTACTGCATGGACAATGTAAAATAATAGACTTCTCATGCTTTAAAAGCTGGTAACATGAAGGAGATGGGTTTGCCACTTTTAAAATGAAAATGTTTTTGGAGTATTAAAATTTTAATAAGTATTATTATTTTTTCCTCTGCAGTAGTTCATTCCCAAGGCACTGAATTTTGTAGATTTTCTTACACTGCATATGTGGTCAACATGTAGTTAGTTTATGGATCACCAAAGATACTGAGGATGCTGCAGTAGACCTTTTTATCTTTGTCTGCTGTAGTAACTTACATGGAAGTTCTGGAATAATCAAAGGATGTAACCGCTTTCCTTTAATGTCCCGTTGCTCCTCTATGGAAGTCCAGCCAGCTTTCAGTATTGGCTGTTGAACTGTGTATTTCAGAAGTTTCCCTCCATTACCTTTTAAAAGAAAAAACACGCACACGTAAGATCTATTGGAAGCCCTCACACAAGAGAAACTCCATGAGGGCACAAAGGAAAATCTGACTGACTGAAATTTTAATTTTGTGACAGTGTTGCTGCAGCAGCTCCCCAAGGATTCTTGACAGGTTGAAATGTTAATACCCTCAGCTTCATCCTCACACATGCGGTACTAAAGCCAACCACTGCAGTTCCAGCTAGGTGTGCTCTTGCTGAGGGCTAATTGGAAATCCATATTGTCAGTGCTTTTAATGGCTGTTTAAAAGGCAGTGAAGGGAATGTGAGACTTAGTAGTAATTGTGTGTAAATCCTAAACCTCCGGCATACCTTCCCCACAGGGAAAATGATACTTGTCTGCATTTCTGTTCCTGCCTGTCAGCTGGTTTCTTTTTTCCTCCTTACTTTTATCTTCCTGTCATCATCTTTTTTTCTAAGGAGTCCTTAGCACTGGAGATCATGTAGAGTGCTGGAAATGCAATTTCCTTCCCCATTTCCAGGGGCTTTTGCTACAGGGTCAGGAAGACAAGCAGGGGAGGTTGTCAGGGAAAAGTTCTCTTTGGCCTTTGCAGTTCTCTGCTGGAGCTTGCCCAGGGTAAACAGGATCCTCAGAAAATTTAGCTGCCAAACTGTGATAAACTTCTGCTGAGCATAATATAACACTGATAATTTTTTCCCAGAGGCCTTAAAAACTCCAGACTTGGTGGCTAAGCAGGTAGAAAGCGACTATTTAACTACATTTTGAGAACTGTTTCCTGCCTTTTCTCCTGCCAAAATTCATATCCTTTCTCCAACACATGGAAGGTTCTAGAATTTTATTTTTTTGGCAGGGTGTTGTGTGTATGTGTTTTTTTTTTCCACCACATGCAAAAATATTATTTCCCCACCACCATCACCTTACTAGAAGCAACTAAACCTTATAGACAGCTGACCCATTTTTACAAAAATGCACTGAAGCAAAGGCCTGACTTGAAAAAATTTCAGCATGAGTGGTTAAATTTGGCAGGGCTATAACTACCTTAACGTTTTCTGGTTTATGCTTCTGTTTCCATTTAACCTTAACTGTCGAGGCAATGACTGTGGTCTGTAAAATCCAATCAGTAATTTTGAAGGTAACATATGGTGAGGTACTAAATATTTGATGTTTCCCTGCACCCTTCTGCAATTACTAAGGAAGAATTTCAAAATACTTTTGCTGAGCACATCTGATTTGCCTGCCAAAAGTTGATCCACCGTGCTTCAGAAGCATGATCATGTTACAGGAGTGCCTATTTTTGATTCCACTGGCTTCCTTCCTCAAACATAATGTACAGTAGATTCAGTGGGGTGGTTGTTGTGTGTTGTTTGGTTTGGTTTTGTAGTTGTTGTGCTGTACCTATTCTCTAAAACTCAACAGGAAAACTTGTGCAGTTATTAGATCTTTTTCCTCCATGAATCACGCTAAGTAGAAATTACCAGGTTGCTGACTCATGGTTTCCTCACACTGCCCTTTGCTACCAGCCAGGAAATGTGTGTTTCTTCACAGAGACTGTGTGTGTAGTGTCTGAGGAAAGGGGCTCAGTGACTGTGCATGAGTCAGGCAATAGAACTGCATTTTGTCAGTGACTGCTCAGCAGTCTTGCAGATATGAGTGTTTCTTGCTTTTTGGCTTCCCCTCATGTGTTGAATTTCATTTTTTTAAATGCTGTTTTCTTAGGATCCCCCAAAAAATTTCTTTCGTTTTTATTTTTATATTGCTACTTAGATGCCTTTTGGCTTCATGCAGTTCTGCTAATTTTTTCCCACTGGCAGGCAAATCTTGGTTTCTGTGGGTTTCCTGGGTTGGAAAGGATTTGAGATGTGGAGAATAACAGTGAAGGAAAACAATTTTGTCAGCAGAACTAAGGATGGCTTATGTTAAATCTGTGGGTAGGCTTCTCTTTCTTTGTCTTATGGAAAAATGAGCTATTATTGCAAGTAGCTTTTTGCCCCCAGCATTTCAGATGCATAGGGCGTTTTTTTCCAGAAGATGTGAAAAGGCAGTTATGACTGTTAATTTCAGTTGGGCTTCTAACGTGTTTATTTTGACATCTTTTAGGTTGTGTTTTTTTCTCAATAAAAATGTTTGTAGTCTGTGTTTTTAATAAGAAAATCAAAAATTCAGGACATGCTTTCAGTTTCTGTTTTCATAGTACTTCTGTGCTCCTGCATTAATCAGCTGCTTAATATTCTAAAAATGGGTATGTTGTAAGTACCATATTGCTGTAAGTTCATCTGAAATCACACAACCCTGTCACTTCTGTCTGCTGCTTCTCCTTCTCTGGCCTTAAAATATGGCGTTGCTGCCTGGGTAGTGCCAAATCTTCAACGGAGTTTTGAGGAGGATCGTGTGTATCACTTCTATAGCGTGGTTCAGAGACTGGTGTTTAAAGTATCTTAGGAGCACAAACCATGAGTTTGGATCCAAATGCTTTGCTTCCCAGGACACTGCTCTACCCATAGAAGCTTAACACTAAATATATTAAGGTCATCCTGTCCCCCTTTCTCCCGTATCTGCAAACCTATACTGGAAGAAGTGATTGGGATGCTCAAAAGCAAGAGGGGATGGATTAGACTTTCTCACACAGGTTCCTGTGACCTTGAGGGAGGTGAGATATTTAGATACCTTACCACCATGTTAGTATTTCATGTAGGTGGCCTAGGATATCCTGCGCTCAGGGCAACTGCTGTGAATTGGAGTCCTTGCCGCTGAGCTCTTCTCATCTACTGTAGATGATCTAGAAAATCTCAAAAAACCAAACCAACCCTCAAACAAATAATACCAAAAACTAGATGCCTATTGGGGGGCTTGAAAGTACAGTATATGTTGGCAGTTCAGTCTACTTGTGGTCTTCAGTGTTTTAATTTTGGTACATAATGACTTTCCATCCTTGGAAGCTTAGCCCTGATTCAGGTATCTTTCTGGCTGCATGAATTTAAACAGTAGAACTAGTAGCTGCAGTACTGTGAACACAGAAGGAGGTGGGAATCCTTTGTGGGTGACTGACTGCCTTATTTAGTATGCATCTTCATGCTGCCCTGATTGCTGTGGTCCTGTTGGTGATGCTTATTTAAAAATAAATAAATAATATATTTCACTTTATATTGCAGAAAATTGTCCTGATCAGAATCCTCGTCTTACAAACTGGAGCCCCGGAAAAGATCCTGAAAAGAGAGTTATTATCAAAAAGGGGGATTTGTTTCGTCTGAACTCAGATGCTACAGTACACTCTATAGTCATACAAGATGGAGGTATGAAATGGAAAGATGAAAAACATGCTTCAATTCATAGAATCATAAAATGCTTTGAGTTGGAAGGGACCTTAAAGATCATCTAATTCTAACCCTCTTTCAACGGGCAGGGACACCTTCTGCTATACTTTGTTGCCCAAAGCCCCATCCAACCTGACCTTGAACACCTCCATGGATGGGGCAACCACAGCTTCTCTGGGTAACATGTGCCAGTGCCTCACCACCCTCAGAATAAAGAGTTTCTTCCTTCTATCTAACCTAAATCTCCCCTTTTAGTTTAAAGCCGTTCCCCCTTCTCCTGTTACTACACCCGCTGACATAGAAGCATGCACCCCAGCTTTCCTGTAGGCCCCCTTTAGGTGTTGGAAGGTCTCCCCAGAGTCTTTTCTTCCCCAGGTTGAACAATCCCAACTCTGTCAGCCTGTCTTTATGCATGGCTTTTACTTTTGTGATTAGTGGAAAATTACATTGGAATTTTGGTATTGACCAGTTCCTTTGCTTTTACTTTTCTGCCTGCTGTCAGGCCAGACATACCAAACGTTAAAATGATAAATGAACACTATAAAGTCTGTCATTGGAGCAGTGACATGGTTTTCTGTAAAACAGTAAAAAAAGACTTGTCTATTAGCTTTCTAGGTATGGGATCTGATTGTCTTCTGATGGTGAACATAGTGTGTTAGCAATTTGACCAAGATGGTAGAAAAAAAATAGGGATAAGCTGACCAGATGCTTAGAAAGGTAATTCACAACCAGTAGAAGTTACTTTCCTAAATATTCTTAACCTTATTAAAAAACTTAATAGTTTGTTTTCTGGGTGTGGAAAACAAATCTTTCTTAATCTTTCTGTTGCTCTTATTGTGATCTTGATTCTTCGAGTCTATCTTAATATTGCTTTGACTTACAGATTTCTTTTTTCCCTTTAGGGTTACTGGTTTTTGGTGATGATAAGGAAGGTTCTAAAAATATTACTTTGAGAACTCGTTTTATCCTGATAAAGGATGGTGGAATGCTTCATGTTGGAGCAGAGAAATGCCGCTATAAATCCAAAGCAACTATTATTTTGTATGGGAAGTCCAACGAAGATGCTGATGTGCCAGAATTTGGCAAAAAATTTATTGGTGTGGGTCCTGAAGGAACGTTGGAATTGCATGGGCACCAGAAGTTATCATGGACTCTTCTGTCAAAGTCTGTGAATTTCTCAGGGCTGGCCTGTGGTCATTATTCATTTAAAAAGAATTTTTCCCGAGGACTAAATGTGAGAGTGATCGATCAGGATACAGCGAGTGTTTTGGAAGTGTTGAAATTTGATACTCATGATTTTTCAGAAGAAAGCTTGAAGCTCCAGAACTTACTGAAAAATAGAAGTCCTGGTCGCATTATTGCTATTGCTGTAGGAGATTCAGCTGCTAAAAACCTACTGGAGGAAACTAGAGTAACTATTCAAAATCTTCTGGGAAGTAAGTTTGTCAGAGGATTGAGTTACAGGTAAATAATTCATTTTTCCTTTTGTATTGAGTAAATATGAGATACAGAATTTGCCTTCTTTGGGTGGTTTTGTTAAACTTGGACAACGTCTGCTCTTACAATACTGACAATTCTTTGTAGATTTTAGGTAGTACAGCAGTAGTGCTATTTGGTATGTGATGTTTTAATATTGTAGAGACGTTTAGTTACAGGTATCTGTGATAAATTTCATTACTTATTCAATTACACTTTCACTGTTCTCTACAGAAACTAAAAGTGGGTACAGCAAAGGATTTTTTTTTTTTTACCCATTCAAGCACGCAGTTATAACAACATAGAAATTGTTTTCTGTTCGGGGGAGGAAGGAATGCCAAACTAAAAACTGAATACAGAGAAGGGGTGTTAATCATCTATTTCAAACATCATTTTACTCGTCCCAGCAGATTGGTGAAATGAAGGCACATTAGCCTTTTGCTGATGCTTCAGGGGAACTGATTTGTAAAAATATTTTATTACTGAAGCATACTTGTCAGGTGTGTTTGTATCTTTTGAATGTTCTTTTCAGTTGTTTGGGGATGAAATGGTGGGACGGTAGAAGAGATATAGTAAATGTTACTGTAAAGCAGAGATTAAGCTTCTGCACTGTTCATTTAGTTGTTGCAAATGACCTCCTGCATGTTCTGACCCTACCTTTGTATTGTGCAGGGTTAACAGTAAGTGTTTAAGGGACACCAAATGCACTAACAGTCAGGCAGTTCTTCAGATACTGTTAAAATGGTTTCATATAACCTGGTTTTATTTTTTTTTTGGTGTTTTCCAGGAAAGCAGTAGCTTAGTTTTTTCTGTTCTGTTCTTACCCTCTCTATTCCCTGACATCTGGGCTCCGGTTGCTCCCCACCCTCCGCTTTGGCAGAGCTGGGCTGGGGCGTGAGTCAGGATGGCATGTTCTGACCTTGCTTCCCTCCAGGGGCATGTTTGTGGCAGCCCCTGTGTAAGCGTCTAGTTATGGGGTCCTCTGGAGAGTTCTTGTGAGTCTGCAGCTGAAGCAGTTTCATCAGACGTGCTGAGACCTATATGTCCTGTAGTAACTACTGTCGTCTTGTGAGGTGAAGGCCACGCGGCGGTTGGTGAGGGCCCTGGGCAGCCAGCCTCCATCTGATGAGGAGCTGGTGGTTTCTCGTGTTCATAGCTACCGATGGCCTCCACACCAGTAGGCCTGAAGTGAGGACATTCTTTAACCCGCAGCCGGGTGTAGGAAGCACTTTTTCTTCCTTCCCTGCTGAGCTGGTTCCTGTCTATTTTCACTGGTCGATAAGAGACTCTGTAAGCACATAAACTTGTCCTGTCCCATCTGCTGTGGAAGACGGGCGAGAAGTTCACTTCTGAGTCCTCACTGAGGTTAAAAGCAGGGTTGGTTTGTTAAAACTGGTGGAAGGGATTTCAGTATGGAGGTCAACAGTCCATTGCATCCTTGTCTGCTTCTGTCTCCCCATGCAGATTAATATGTTTTAAAATACCTTGATATTTAGCTTAAATGTTGATGTGGGAAACATTCAGCTTGTTTGTTGGTGCTCCTGAAAAGCTGACCGGGTATATACTATTGCTGTGAGCAGATTAACACTGAACAGTTTGATTTGGCTTTTTAAACACAATCATTAAGAAGAGACTGAAACAAAAACAACTGGATTGAAGGTGGTTTTAATATCTGCCTTTGAATCAATCACTAGCACTGGACTACAGTCCAGCTGGCTGTTACTGTTTTCATTTTGGGTGAATGATTCAACCTTAATGATGCAATTTTGTTCGGCCTTTTAATAGATAATTACTTCCTCAGCACATAATTACACCACTACAGAGCAGTAAAGGACAACAAATATTCTTGTTTTTTGAACTTGGTGGCAGCTTTCTGTGGTGCATGGTTTGTTTTTCATTTCCAAAAACTTGGATTCATTGAGCAGAGCTATAGGAAGTGGAAATACATCCAGTACAGTTTCCTGCTCCCCACAGGCACTCAGCCAAGATAAGTGTCCAGCTGAGGGAAGGACTAGTCAGGGGGAAGAGGCCAAAGCTCTTGTACTTGGCCTTCGGAAGCATCAGTGATTCCTTGTGTGAAGGTTGTGCAATAGAATCCAGTACTTCTATTTTTTGTGTCTGAGTGTCTTGAAAGACTCAAGAAGTACTGCCTGTCAGGAGCAGTGATCATCAGCAGCCGCTGCTGGCAGTGTCCATCCTGATGCAAGCTCCGTCTCCTGGGGCTCCTCGCCTTCTCTGCACAGACGCTGCATGCTGACCGCATCCCCATGCTGGGAGCGTGCCGCAGCACAAGCGTCAGCACCGGCTCGTCGTCTTCCTGTGCTCCCGTAAGCATGCTTGTGAGCAGAATAGTGCATCATTTCTGGCACTCGTTGCTAGCGGTTTTCTTTTTAAATTAAAAAAAAAAAAAAAAGCGTATGTTGTTAGATGTTGCACCAAAAATGTATCAGAATGTCTTCTCAATTAAGAGCTGTCATATTTGCCAATTCATTTATAGAACATTGTCATTTTGAACTATGCACCTTTCCAGTGATATATGCCTATTCTCTTCTGTATTTTGAAATTACATTCTAAAATGAAAATGGTAGATCAGGCAAAAGGGTAACCTGTATGCTCCTTGTCTTATCCTGTGCCTGTTTGTGAAGAATTTAAGGGCAATTATATTTAAATACATAATTTTATTTTTTGCAGGCAAGCCTGGGCTTTTGTTGGTGTGATAGGCGGTGGGAATTCTTCCTGTAACGAATCAGTGCGAGACTATGAAAATCACAGCACTGGTGGGAAAGCTCTTGCTCAGAAAGAATTTTTCACAGTGGATGGTCAGAAGTTTGTTGTGAGAGCTTACAGTGAATGGAACGATGGTAGGAAAGTATTTTGTGAAACCCTGTGGGTAGGGAAAAAGATACTGTGTATACTTTTTTTTTTTCTAGAAGTGTTTGTTGCAGTTTAAATCTCTGAATGCTGCTGTAAGTTTTGCATTTTGCTATCCATGTGGCCAGACTATTGGATGAAGTACAAGGATGCAGTTCTTTTTCAGTCCGACCTATTTTCTCACTCTATATATTTAGATCAAAATTATGATTATGTGAACAACATAAGTGTTCTTATCAATATGCTGAAACAGAGTTGTTGTTGTTCGGTCATCTTTTCTCCTTTCAGTCATGCAAATTTTTAATCTAAGCTTCCTGAGACATTGGCTATGAGGCTAAAAAGAAAACTGAGTAGGAGCCAAAAGAAATCTTTTATTCCTGTTACAGTCTTAGGTTGTTATTAGATGCTGAACTTTGGTTCTCTCATCAATTAGGCGACTTTTTTTTTTTCCTGCAAAGTTCTTTCTGGTGTAAAAACCCTGGAAGATCTACCACTCATGCTTTTATCCTTTTTATTTATTTATTTATTTATTTTTATTTGAGAGATCTATATCATGACTTCTGCTTTTATGGGCAGTCTTTTTCTGCTTGTAGAATTACTAGCAATATTATATTTGCCTCAGAAGAATTTTTTCAAGGTAGACAGATACTGATTTGTTAAGTAATTGAGCTATTTGATGTTACCCCTTCACTGTTCATTATGGCCCTATGAAACTCTCTTGACTCATAATAATTAAAGAAAAAAATCTCCACAAAAATGTACCTTTGACTTGCTGGTACTGTAGGCTTGGAGTCAATGAGTAAACCAGACACCGATTCCATTCTTCCTATTCATTAAATAGAACATTAAATAAAATGGGAGGATGTTAAATACAGTGAGTTGCTGAATTTAAAGGCAATGAAATGCTTGTGTAGTTTAGCCTGCCAAACTGTTTTATTAGCTGTGCTTAGAAAGAAAAGATTTCTGTTGCCAAGTCTTTGATTATATGTATTGAGTTTTAAACAGCAGAAAAATATCACTTGGGACAAGTAGAACTAGCTGGACCTACACATTTTTGCTATATGATATATTTGATATATTAGTGTTTTTTAATTTCATAGGTTATTACTGTTGCTGTTATTTCCATCTCTACCCTTTGTTTTATTTGAGATCCATCAAACAAGCAGGCTGTAATAGCACATCTCACTAACATGTTTCAGAACAGAATTGCACTTTGAGGACATAGAAGTTTGTGAAATCTCATGCACTTCTTATCTTTTTGGGGATATTTTCGTATAAAGGTGAATATAATCTTTATAATATTTATTTTATTTTATGTTTTTTAAATACTAGGTGTCCCGATTTCCGGCTTCCAGGTAGAACCTGTAGATGGAGTGATACTGAATCTTCTGGATGATGTTAGTAGTTGGGAGCCTGGAGACCGGATTGTGGTAGCAAGCACAGACTATTCAATGTATCAGACAGAGGAGTTCACCCTCCTTCCTTGCCCAGAGTGTACCAAGCATCAGGTCAAAGTCAAAGGTACGCAAATGGTCACCATCTGAAGAATCTTGTTTGAAATAGCTGTTAATAGTAGTACACCCTAGATGAGACCTTTCAGTGGGAACAGTAAACAGCACCCTATTGTCTCTCAGTGTTGCTTGTTTGCTACGTACAGGAGTGTATACTTGCCCTTACTGTAAAATTGCTCTGTCAAATGTCAGATCTGCCTCTGACTTCTAAAGCTTACCCCATACTAAGTTTTTTTTCACTTTCTTCCCAGGCTCATCGAATGCTATAGTTTTCTTCCAGGATTGGCTTATGCTTGTTCTTCTTTCTCAACTCCTTTCTGTTTTTTCCACTAGTTCTCTCTAGAAAATGGCTGCTGTAGTTGTTACCATTGCTGTTGTCTTTACTGCCCTTCCCATCTTCTGAAGTTTTATTATTTTTTTTTCTGTTATTCAAAGATTGCCATTTTATTCTTTTTCCTTTTTCAATCTTTTTTTTTTTCCCTCAGTTCCCCCTCCAGCCCCCACCAGTAAAATGGTTATGAAACAAATGGCACTTCCAAGCATCTGCTTACACAGGATATCCCTAACTAGTTGCAATCTGTTTTTCCTTTGGGTGTGATGCGCTCAGAATGGTCATACATGTTGTTGACTGCTTCCTATTTTATTATCTGACTCACTCTGACTTCATGAGAGCCTCCCATGGGGTTGACTCCTTCACTCTGCAGACATCTGTGTTTTTCTTCTGCCACTCTGTGCCCCCTCTGCGCCAACGCCCTCCTCCTCTGACAGTCCCTCAGTCTCGAGTTTTTCTCTTCTCGTTTTCTGGTGGGCTGTAGGATTGGTTTGCAGCTCAGCTCTTGCCTTTTGTAGCAGCTGATTGGTGCTCTTCAAGATCTCGTTTTGTCCCATTCACCTCTGTACTGTGTGACTTCCTCTTCTTCAAACAACTCTTATCTCCTTTCTTGTTTCTCAGAAGTTTTCTTTGTACGCCCTCAAACTTTCCTGTTCCCCTATGTCTTCTGGGAAAGCCAAATTTGTATGTTGGCTTTGCAGTATTGTTTGGATCCCACAGCATTCACTGGTTTGGCTATGATACGTTTTCCTGCATTGTGAAGTCCCAGATAAGGTGAACTTTGATATCTAAGCTTTTTCCTTATTATACATCAGAGAATACCAGGGTGCGTGGAGCTGCAGAACTGAGTTAGTGCCATTGTATGTGACACTTCCTGGCTTTTGTTCTTAAGTTTCTTGCTCCATATGCATTATTTAACTCAGTGTTTTAAGGTTCAAGCTACTTGAAGGCTGTAGTATGAAGTTTAAAGTTTTTTGTTGCCACTGAATAGAGTACGTACAAACTCTTTCCTCTTTGAAGTCATGCACTATGAGAAAGCATCTCTTTAAAAAATGTATATATCTTTTTTTTTAAAAAACAAGCAGACAAACCCAGATTTACAGGATTTGCAGTATGGCATAAAATACAATCTTTTTTTTTTTTTTTCCTTTTTGCAAATAAATGCTATCAGATCTGTATATAGATCTTTAAAAGATGCTAAAGGAGATGAAATGTCCAATCTGGATTTTTTTTTCCCCTCACCCAATATCAAATGTCCTTTGTCACAGTAAAGGATACTGGTTTTTGTTGTTGTTGTTTTGTTTTTAACAAACAACACCCACAACACCCTATACATTTATTCTGCAGAATATTAATTTTCAGTGGAACAGCAAATTTGACATGCTGAAGAATTCATCATCTGAAATTTTCTTGTATTGCCCCTTTTGTAGTAGAAAGAAAAGTATTGTTTTATAGGATGCCCAGATGCTCCGTCCTCACTTGATATATACGTGATAGTTAAACATAAGGGAATACAACAAACAACAGGCAGTCTTCAAGTTATAAGAATGTAATCCCATTTACAGACCTCTGTTGTCTTTAAACAGCAGGAACAAAAGTAATACTGGTGTAGGTCTGCTTCACATACTGGTCATTACCAGTTTAGTTTATATCCTTCTGTAAGTTTTGAGGAGGAATAGTGAAAAATTAGGGAAAAAAATATATAATTAAGTTTCCAGATCATTTTTGCAGTGTGTATAGGAAAATAAACTGATTGTTTCTTTGGAAGCATACTGTAAAAATACACATTTTCTTTTTCTTAATTTTAGTTTGTCCTCAGAATAGCTATTTTGGGGAAAAGCAAACCTAGCTGGGAAACAAAATGGTATTTGTTTTTGAAGAGGATGAATACAGTATGTGTGTGTTTATTTATATATATATATATATATATACTGTATTGTGTGTATATGTATATATATATTTATTTGAGCAGATTAGGCAGCTACTGTTTTTTCTTTTAAAGCAAATCTGCATTTGTGTTTGTTTCATTAAAGCTTTTTTAATGCATTGTACTCAAACTTTTTAAAAAAATTCTTTTCCATTTTAATCCATTCTGTTCAAAAACTATTAGATTAAACTTAAGATGCACCTACAAATAAAATGTGGGGTTTGTTTTAGGTTTAGTTATTTTACTAATGTGAAAAATATTTAAGACAACTTGTTTTGGCATTAAACATACAAAAGCATATTTGATACCCTGTTCTGCAAGATGCTCAGTTATCAATGAGTTGAGCATGGTCTGGACAGGGGATTTTGATGTTTGCTAGGTTAATGTTTGTCATCTGTCAATTAAATGCTTTTTTGTGCACATTAGCCTAAGAAGGATAGTAGAACAATAAGTTTAAGATGTCAGAGTGCATGTTTTTTAGGGGTACAACTAGTTTACTTACAAATTAGCTTTGTGTTTAATCAATGACAGCACTTACTCCTTTTTTTTTTTTTTACAGAAAAAACTCAGTTTCCCCATGTGGGAGAAGTTATTGATGGAGTGGACATGAGGGCAGAAGTTGGAGTTCTCACGAGGAACATCTTAATCAAGGGAGAGACTGAAAAAACCTGCTATCGTGAAAAAGAGTGTCAGTTTTTCAATTATGATACATTTGGTGGACATATCAAGGTTTGAAAACATTTTTAAGTAGCTTTCTGTCATCTAAAGGTATATTGAAGACAAAAGGATTAATGTTAAACTTGGCGGGCTTTGAAAATCAACATAAATTCATACACCAGCTTGGTGTAGAAAAGACTTTGTTCTCTACTTTCCCCAAATTAGCTCATCAAGACTTTGTCCACGGCATTGGAGCAAATTATATCGATGCATGAAATGTTGTGGAAGAATCCACCATATATTGCACCCTTGTGTGACAGTGATTAAACCTTAAAAGTGGTGTACCTGCATGTTCAGTCTGTAACATTATAAAGCTTGATCTTCCTTTTCTTTGTCTTCCCTTCTTTCCCTGCCTTTCTTCCTCCCCAAGTGATGAGCACATTATAAAGATCTGCCTCATCTCCTGAAGTGTCCAAAATCAGACAGTAGAGAGTCACGGAGAGGAAAGAGACTGAGTTGGACCATGGTGGATTTTTATTTATTCATTTTAACTGAATGTACTAAGGTTATATAAAGCAAACTGATGCTAATTTCTTATATCGCCATAAACCTAAAGAAAGCGGAGTGAAAGCAGTATTACAGAAACTAATAATGAAACTCGTATTCACTGAGGTTTTTAGTGAAAAGATTGAGCAGCAATATGTCAGCTCTTCAGTGATGCTGGAGAAGTTTGAGGCCTTGCATTCTAAATACAAACTTATTATGTGTTGGTCACGGTATAAACCTCCTTTTCCAAAATATTTGGATGCAGACTTTAGTTTTATAGTTGTGGACATAATGGTGGGAAAGAAAACGCACCCATTCCCTACTGTGTGTCAGCTTTTGTTTGGTGGAAGAGAAATTGATGGGCTCAAAGTGTTCTTTTGTGTTTGAGATAATGTAAGGAAAGAAGATAAATGACAAGCTATGAATCTTGCAAAGCATGACCTTGATTACCACAAATGAGCAAGTACAGCAAGGCCCCTCAGATGCCTCTCACAGATAGAGCTGAAAACAAACATTTTGAGTCATCAAAGTTGTTAAACTGTTCTCAGGAGACTGTTCAGGAGGAGTTGAGTGTCTGTTGCCAAACCTAGACTTCAGCACTAAAAACATTTTTGCTTTATGTTAGTCATACATGCTCAAGAGGAGGGAGCCTGGGCATTAGCAAATGTTAATTGCCTCAGGGAGTGTGATCAGCCTGAGAATTCGGCTGGTTGCCTGGACAGTGGCACGAAGGAGGCTCAGTGGCAGCAAGGAGAGGCACTCGCTTGTAGTTTTTCCTCTGCGTTAGTGTTTTTAAGTGCTGAGAGTGAGAACTCAGGAATGCCTGTTTTCGACCATCCCTTAGTATTTTAAGCACACAAACCTTAGCGGTGTAATTGAAGAAAACAGAAGATAAACACACACTGAATGGTCTATCAGTGTTTTACTTATTTCCCTTGAGGACAAAATTGTGCACATGAAAACTATATTATTTTTGTTAAATAGCCAGTAAGGGTAAGTTAATAGAATAACAAAAAAAGCTCCCTCATTCCCATTTAGCTCTTTGCGTCTTAGCACTTTGTAGTTCATCTGTTGCCCTTGGTTTCTATTTTCAGGTCAGGGTCGGTGGAAGAAAATACTTTTGCTTTTCCGTGTGACTTGTACAGCCCCATTATGTCTCTGGTGTTTAATAATTCTGTACTGTATGTGACATACTGTTATGGTGAAGTTGCATAGCTTTAACCTGTTTTGGGTTCCTCATTGCAAAGATGCTGATTCCTCACTGGAGTGTGTCTATTGAAGGTGGTGTGCCTGAGGAAGAGCTGAGAGAAGAGGGCTTGTACAGTGTGGTGAAGGAGTAGAGGAGGGATCTGGATGTGGTTTTCAGGGACCCAGGGAGGGCTCAGAGAATGTGCCGGAAGACTTCTTGGAGGTGTGCAATGGTAGGGCAAGAGGCATGGGGACCAAGCTGCAACAGGGCAAACGCTAGATAGATACCAGGTAAATAAAAAGGGGGAAACAGTTGCTGTCGTATGAGCATCTCTGTAGCTGGAGATATTCTTCGGGCAATGTGCTAAGCAGCCATGTTTAAGCTGGCCCTGTGCTGAGCTGGCAGTTGGAGCAGGTTTCTTAAGAGGTTCCTTTGACCCTTTATTATTATGTAATTTTACTAAACTCTGTCCCAGATGGATGACACAGGTACAGCTTCAGCATAGGCAGGACAGCATGACTTCTCTTTACTTGGACGGTATGTGGTTGTACAGAAAGAATATTTAACATGCCTACTGCTAAAGAACAAAAAGGGAAGTGTGACAATATAGTGTCTGGTGAAATTTGCTCTGTCTTAGCCACATGGAGATATAGCTTTTATTCTTGTTTACAAATTATATTGTCATTACAAATGATATATGATATAGAACAGGGTAGTAATGACTGTCCTAGCCTTCATAGTGTTGGCTTACGATGACTGTACATCTGACTTCTGTACATCTGATATAGATGATTTATTAACTTTAATGGTTAGAAACCAAGTAGTTGGTTACTCATTCTGGACTTCTCATCTTTCTAGATTTTGAAGAATTTTACATCTGTTCATCTCTCCTATGTGGAATTGAAGCAAATGGGACAGCAGCAGATAGGAAGTTACCCTGTTCACTTTCACCTTTGTGGGGATGTGGATGAAAAAGGAGGTTATAGTTTTAAGACTTACCTTGAAGGTCTTTCCATTCATCACTGTTTCTCCAGATGTGTCACTATCCATGCAACTAATGGCTTGCTGGTAGGTGCCAGGAGAATAAAATAGGCTGTGTTGAAATAAATATTAAAAAGAACATTTAGAGCAAAAGTAGTCCCATCCCTTCAAGTTTAATTCTCAGCAATGTGTTTATGACAATGAATAAATAAACAAGTGCTTATTTTTAAGTAACTTACTTTAACAGAGCTTGCCCTTCTATTTTTTTTTCAGATTCTTGCAGGCAGCTAAACTCTCCAAACATAGTAATATGTTTGTAAGGGATAAATAAAACTCCATGTTTGAATCATCTGAACCACTGATACTGAAGCTTCACTCTGCAGCTGTGCCAAGATAGTAAAAACTAAATGGCACTTGTCAAATAAATCTCAGTAAATGCTATTGCTTCTGACATAATGAACTTGTGTTTCTGCAGATAAAGGACACCATTGGCTATGACACACTGGGTCACTGTTTCTTCATAGAGGATGGCATTGAGCAGAGGAATACTCTCTTTCACAACCTTGGGCTAGTCACGAAACCAGGCACTATTCTTCCGACGGACAGAAACAGCAGCATGTGTATTGGTATCAGGGATAAAGTGTATGGAAGCTATGTCCCAGTACCAGCCACAGACTGCATGTGAGTATTTCATGGTGAAAAAGTAAAACCAAACCAGCTGCAGTAGTTAAACTGATGATCTCTTGACAATATACAGATAAAACAATTGTTATGCATCATCTAATGAATACAGACACCTTAAAAGTAATCCACATGACCATGCTGTTAAAAAAGAAAGTCTTTATTAAAGAGAAAACACAAGTTGCTTTGTAAAGAGATTTGTCGTTCCTTGAAATACTTGTTCAATAGATTTTAAGGCTGCATCTTTATTTCTGTGGTAAGGCACCGACATTCTTAAGTTGTCACCAAGTTTTTTCTGCGTAGCAATAATCTTTTGAAGAAGCTTATTAAAACAGTTTATAACTGCACTGAGTGTCTGAACTATCTTAAAATATTTTGCATTTAAGTAAAACAAAAAAAAGAATTTTTGAGGATGTGTGTTTTTTTGTGTGTGTGTTTTGTGTATGTGACTTCAGAAATCAGTTTAGTCCTTTCTCACCCTTGTAGCGATTACATCAGAGATATTTCTGTAGGGACTAGAGATTTTTTCCATTCTAACTTGTTTCTGAATAATATTTCAGGGCAGTTTCAACATTCTGGATTTCTCATCCCAACAATCATCTTATAAGTAATGCAGCAGCAGGTTCACAGGTGAGGCATATGGATGTAGTTCAACACAAACTATTTGTGCCACTTACTCACAAAACACGTAATATTTACAATGTTTAAATGCATAATTTTTTTTATATGTATATTTATATATATATTTATATATTTGTCGTCACGCGGCCCTTGAAGGGCAACCAGGCGATCAGGCCCAGTCAGCATGGGTTTGTGAAAGGTAGGTCCTGCTTGACGAACCTGATCTCCTTCTATGACCAAGTGACGCGCTTGGTGGATGAGGGGAAGGCTGTGGATGTGATCTACCTTGACTTCAGTAAGGCTTTTGACACCGTTTCCCACAACATTCTCCTCAAGAAACTGGCTGCTTGTGGCTTGGACTGGTGTACGCTTTGTTGGGTTAAAAACTGGCTGGATAGCTGGGCCCAAAGAGTTGTGGTGAATGGAGTCAAATCCAGTTGGAGGCCGGTTACCAGTGGAGTCCCCCAGGGCTCAGTGCTGGGGCCGGTCCTCTTTAATATCTTTATCGATGACCTGGACGAGGGGATCGAGTGCACCCTCAGTAAGTTTGCAGATGACACCAAGTTAGGTGCGTGTGTCGATCTGCTCGAGGGCAGGAAGGCTCTGCAGGAGGATCTGGATAGGCTGGACCGATGGGCTGAGGTCAACTGGATGAAGTTCAACAAGGCCAAGTGCCGGGTCCTGCACCTGGGGCGAAAGAACCCAAAGCAGCGCTACAGGCTGGGAGATGAGTGGTTAGAAAACTGCCTGGCCGAGAAGGACCTGGGAATACTGGTTGATAGTTGGCTGAATATGAGCCAGCAGTGTGCTCAGGTGGCCAAGAAGGCCAACAGCATCCTGGCTTGTATAAGAAGCAGCGTGGCCAGCAGGTCTAGGGAGGTGATTGTCCCCCTGTACTCGGCTCTGGTGAGGCCGCACCTCGAGTACTGTGTTCAGTTTTGGGCCCCTCACTACAAGAAGGACATGGAGGTGCTCGAGCGAGTCCAGAGAAGGGCAACGAAGCTGGTGAGGGGTCTGGAGGACAAGTCTTAGGAGGAGCAGCTGAGGGAACTGGCGTTGTTTAGCCTGGAGAAGAGGAGGCTCAGGGGAGACCTCATCGCTCTCTATAGGTACCTTAAAGGGGGCTGTAGAGAGGTGGGGGTTGGTCTATTCTCCCACGTGCCTGGAGGCAGGATGAGGGGGAGTGGGCTAAAGTTGCTCCAGGGGAGGTTTAGGTTGGATATTAGGAAGAACTTCTTTACTGAAAGGGTTGTTAGGCATTGGAATGGGCTGCCCAGCGAAGTGGTTGAGTCGCCATCCCTGGAGGTCTTTAAAAGACGTTTAGTCCTTAGTGATATGGTTTAGTGGAGGTCTTGTTAGTGTTAGGACAGAGGTTGGACTAGGTGATCTTGGAGGTCTCTTCCAACCTAGACGATTCTGTGATTCTGTGATTCTGTGAATATGTTTATATATGTTTGGCAGCATATTGTCATTACAAGTGTAGGTTTTGTCAAAGTGTGGATTAGATCTATTCCTCTTTGTAATTTAATAGATCTGTCAGTGGTGCCAGTATGTAAATGTAAAAATAAACAGCTTTCTTTTCAAAGAATTAGATATTAATATTAAGGCTTTTGTATTTTGTGTAATTTCTATCATGAGTTTACTGTTTGACTGCTCTGAAAAATAATGTTTTTATACCTTTAGTCATTGGAACGAAAAATAGTTGATTGTATAAGGAAGTGCAAAAAAACCCCAAACTTTCATTGGCTCTGTGTTTAATTACTTTTTTCTGAGCAGTGATTGCTGGTATGTTTTTACTTATTGTGAACCTTAGACGTTTGCAGACCTTTTTCAGTTCAGCCACTTGCGAAGTGAAGCTGAACTACTTGGTGCAGGCTGTGGAGTAGGGGCTGGGATCTATTCTGCTTTTAAATCAGATGAGATGCTGAGACAGTGGTTCTGAGTGGATTTTTCCGAATAGATCAGTAGCAATAGAAAAAAGAAAGACTGGTGGTGGAAGTAGAATATGAGTATGTTAGTGTATTCTTAGGTATAGAATATGTAACAAATTGTTTATAAGGAAAAATTCAAAATCTTTAAATAAGTTGAAATATCTGTAATATAGAAAAATATAAAATTATTATGCTAGTTTTTTTTTTAATCATCATTTTTGGGCAAACCTTTTTTGTTGTTGTTGTTGACTGCCTACCACTAGGAAGGACCTGGCCATACTTAACTGAACCAAACCAGTTTTTCTTTTCTTAGCACAATGTCTTTCCATTTTGTCTACTTTAGATAACATTCCTATGCCTGTTTTTAATATTGCAGGCTGAGTTAAAGGAAACATATTTCTTGACCTATACTTAAACCTTCCAAGGTCTTTTTCTGCCTCTGTATCCCAGTGAATTTTACTTTCTTCTGTTATACTGTGCATCCTCAGCATTTTTATAGGTTATGAAGTTTTGCTATTTTAATATATATTCTTTTGCATGTATACAATCATATTGGTATAAGAGGACTATAGCTTATTATGTTTCAGAAACAGATTACTTCAACTGTGTTGATATAAACACCGCACTGTAGAGCTTTTTCTAGTGTAAACTAACAATTCATGAACAAATAAATAATTCCATTGCCTTCTCCAACTCTGTTGATATACAATGAAGTCTACTGTAAGGGTATATCAGCAGTAATGGTTCTTTTGTTTGAGCTATGAGAGGGGAAAAAACAACTTTTATTTCTTTCTGAATACTTGTAAGTGCTTAAGAAGCTTTTAAGTTTATTAAACTTTTTTTTTTGAAGCATCAAGATGTGTTTTGGATGAAACTTGTTTGATTCTGCCAAGTGCAGAACTGTATTTAATTATATGTGAAGTAAGATTTTGGTATTTTATTAATGGAACATCCACATTTGCTTTGGAATTGTTAATCACCAGAAATGTCAAAATGTGTCGTCATTACGGATGGGAATATGTTACTCAGAAGCAGAATTTCCAGGGCTGTTTGGAAAATGAGTATATTCTCAAAGTGAAATGTATGAAATCTTTTTAGCCAGAATGAATTGGCTTTATCCATATTTCCTGAACAGGAGAGTAAAGACTATTTTTCATGATACAGAGCACATAGTATGCAGTATTTCTTTTACTGCTGTTTAACCCTTTAATGCTCCTTATGAAATTATTTTTTTCTATTAATAAAGGCACAGAGCAAGTAAGCAAAAATTTTCATATGTTTGTATCTGATGTGCAGGTGCTTTTGTTATGCCACCCCTTGTGGATTCAGATGTGGTTAGGAAAGGAGGCCCACAGAATTTCCTTTAGAAGATAAATCCAGGTTCTTTAAGAGCTGGGATGTTGAAGAAGTGGAGAAAATGAACAGATGCTGAAATTATTACTGCATGTTATTGGCACAGTGCTCTGAATTGGCCAGGCTTCTTGAAGTGCTTTATTCCCTTTTCCTGAAATCTCTTGTGGTTTTTTTGGCTGTCATTAAATTCTGATGTGCGCAGAGATGAACAAACCTTAGTCAGACTGCATCAGTAAGGCGGAGTAGAGTGCTTTTGAGTATTTTACAGTAAATAGTATGATTTACTAACAAATCAAGTATCTGTAGAATTAAATTGAAGAACAGAGGAGATGGGGAAGAGGGGAAAGAGACACAATGTGGCTTGAAATATTACAGAACCTTAAAGGTGTGGTATTAAATGATTTCACTGTGAAGCAAACACTTTTAATGCGTGTTATTCACTAGAATATACCCTTATTTGCAAACTTCTACTTTTTCACTGGACAGTAGTTTGGAGACTTTATTTTGATAAGTATGTTACCCTGTGCGCAGTTCGGAGTATGTTCTTATTTGCTTCATTAAAAATCCAAGTTCTTCTTAACATTCACTTATTTTGTGATTTGTAAGTTCTGATTTGTTTGCATTTAGTAGTATCAGACTCTTATAACTTATGCCATTCTCTCCTTATTTGCAGGATGCTGGAATATGGTATTTGTTCCACAGGATTGCTACAGGAGACTCTCATAGTTTAGCCATTGAAACCAAGTCAGAGCTCACACCACTAGGAATCTTCTATAACAACAGGGTTCATTCTAATTTTAAGGTAATGTACTGTCTCACAAAAAACAAACCAAAAACAGTTCTTAATTTGTACATATTTTATACCGGGAGTTGTTTGCTTAAATTTTGAGGTGGCTAAGTGGTGATGGATTCATGCTGTGTTTGAACCACATGGTTCTATGTAGGTATTGCAGAAGAGTGTGTAACCAGCATATCCATAGTTTCTTGACTTGTCTGAAATATTTACTGTGTTTAATATCCTCTTGAGGTACATACAGCTAAAATCAATTAATAGTGTGAGAGAAATATATATTTTTTTCTCAAAAGTAGCATTTCATATGCTACTCTGTTATTGATGGCCTTGCTGTGGAGAAAGCTGATCCTTGAAGTACTGAGGCTTATTACAGCTGTGATTCATCTCATCAATTCGTAGAAAGGCTGTGACTTGCTTTCCTGAGTCTCTAATGAACAGTAAGTCAGATGTCTGCAGTCTCTGAACAGAGGTTAAGCTTCCTGTTGCCACCAGGAGCCCAGCAGCAGCCCTTTGTTATAGAGTTCTCAGTCCAGATACAGTCATTCAGTATTTATTTACTAATGGGACTTGGTTGTCTCTTCTACATTCTGTTAAGTGAAGTTAACTGAAATCCTTAAACTGATACTTTTGTTTGGAATCTAGTTGCTGTCCGTATAAAAATATACATGATGTTTTCTAAGCTCTCTACATATCTGTGTTTGTAAGCCTGGAGTTTACCTGAGGGTAAGGGCTGGGGAAGAAGTATCAATATAGGTTAATTTGTTTGATTGATTGATTTAACCTAATGAAACTGATTTTGCTTGATAAGTGTATATCTGGAATAGTAAGAAGTGATGCATTGCTTCATAGCAGTTATGTTAAGAGTGTGTCTGGAACTTTAGGGCTCTTGTTCAGATTGGAATTGAAAAATACTGAGTACAAAAATGCATTGTAAAGTAAAGTGTTTCAGCTATATAGTTCATTATCTTTAAACATGGATAGCAGTTTGTGTGCTGAAATTACATGTCAACAGAGCTGACTCTAGGAGCAGATCTGAGGATCTACTCGTGTAGATCAAATCTACTCATGTAGAACTTAATTCTAATGATAATTTGGATCACAGATCAAGGTGGCTGCTGCTACTTGTATATGTAATTCAGGTTAAACAACACAAATGTTTCCTTTTGCTTTTTTACTTTCTCAAGTACATTATTTCATACTGGATTATTGAGTTTCAAGTTGATGATGCCTGGGCAAAAAACAGCTTTAGTGGTGAAGATAGTTGAGTTTTAAACTAAAATACAAAGCATTTTTGCACAGCAGCATTTTTTTTTCATTAGTAGCATTTTTGAGGATATTTTGTATTCACCACAAGATTGGCTTCCAAATTTTCCAGAACAGCATCTGGAAGTAAGTGTAAAACTTCAAATAGTCAGATGTGAAAAAAATCTGAAATGAACTTTAACGATTTTCCATCTTTTTTTTTTTTTTTAAACCCCAGGCAGTTCTTTTCCTGGGATTTTTCTATTACTTTTCAAAATTTGCATAGATAGATAGTGCTTTTTTCCTTAGACAATATGCCAGTTAAGTCCAAGCTGAAAGATCTAAGAGTCTGTAGTAAAGTGTACTGAATGAAATGTAACTTTTAAATTTTAGAACTCTAATGTTTACTGTCTCTTTAGTGTTGTCCAGTATGAAATTTCCCCCCCTTTTTTTTTTTTTTTTAAGGCTGGTTTGTTCATTGATAAGGGTGTTAAAACAACTAATGCTAGCGCTGATGATCCCAGAGAATATCTTTGTTTGGACAACAATGCAAGGTAAAGGATGCTGTCTTACAACTGAGTGAAAAATGGTAAAGTTCTGAGTTGTTTGTACATTCATATGAGGAAAAGCATTTTTAACACACTATAAATAATAAATGAGCAATAAGTTCATATATTTTTTTTTCCTCATCTGTGTGTCTGTTTGGGAGCAACAAAGCATGTTGTACCTTAAAGAGTTGGCTTTTCCTTCTAAGACCTTGGCCAAGGTAGTTTTTAGCCCCTTAGAACTCGTAGGTTTAACCACGCTCTGCTGTCGTGCTTAACGTATGTTCTGGAATTGCTATTAAAAGTAAAACCTTATTTTAAAATCTGCTTCAGATTTATGGCTCAGTTCTAAATAATTTTTAGGAAAAGACATACTAGCAGTAAGTGTAATACATCCGTTTGTCTTTCCTACTGCTGAATGCTTCCTGCCATGCCTTCTAGACTTAGAGATTGTCGTTCAGTGGTATAGTTTTACTGAAGGCTATTTGTTGAGATTGTAAACTAAAGATTATGTGGTTGATTGTACTAAATAAGAGAAAATAGTGGAGAGTCTAGGAAAAATTTAGGTTATCCTATGTTTGGTCTTGTCCTGTGCTTCAAATGAAATAGCCTGGGTTAGTGGTCATATATCAAATGACAAGGAAAATATTGGATAACTGTACCCATCAACATTTTATTATGATAAACAAGCATTAAGACTGAAAATGTAGTTCATAAGATTATCTGTATTTCTGACGGAGCTTTGTTTAGGACGGGGATAGTTAAGTGATAATTGCAGTTTCAAAGAGGAAAGTTCCACAGTTTGGTGATACTTTATGCTTCATGCCTTGGAAACTAAGAGATGGTTAGGTTTAATCGTTAAATTTTAAGTGAAATCCCATATAATTCCTTTGGATTACCATTGGTCTTAACAGGTAGTCAAGAAGCATTTAAGGGAAGCAACAAGCCATGTCAGAGCCTGTAGTGTGTTGACAGGTCATCAAGAGGGGATGCAAAAAATTGAGTTTGAGATGTGGTTCATCATTCACAATAGCCAAAGAATTTGAGGCTCCCTGTAGCTACATTTGACCACTAATCATGTAAACAAACTGGAATAGTTAAAATGTTAATTTAGCAGCCTTATGCTGTCAGAAAACAAACAAACAAACAAACAAAAAATTCACCCCTTCTCCCTTTCTCCCTTGCCCTCCAAAAAGAAAAACACCAAAAAAAACCCCTACACCAAAACTTCCAGAAGCCTAGATTGTGATACCACAGATCCAAACTAGGGTAGAAGGTGACTATGGTAAAGGGCATATATTTGCTCAAACTGCATTCTTATATATATATATATATATATTTTAACGTGTTACATCTTATGTGGGATTCTGGGCTTATTTTCTGACAACTTCCACCAGTCTTTAATCAGGCTGTTACTTTCTATTAGCTAAAATTGATACTAGCTATAAATTACCATATGAGGCCATCTTGACTGCAATACAGAGTATCCGGGTTAAAATAGAAAAATTATCTCATGTGTGCTCAAACTAGATAAGGACATGAGTGGCAGGAGAGCAGCTCAGCAGAACATCTGGAGTGCTGCTTGACAGTGGACTCAACATGAGTCAGCAGTGTGCCCTGGCAGTCAGAAGGGCAAACTGCAGTGGGGGGTGTGTTAAACACAGCATAGCCATCATCCAAAAAGGATGATTCTCCCACTATATTTAGTATCGGTGCAGCCTTACCTTGAGTATTGCGTGCTCTTCTGGGCTCCACAGTATAAAAAGGATGTTAAGGTCCTTGAAAGAGTCAGAGGAGGGCAACACAGCTGGTAAGAGGGCTGGAAGGTATGTCTTGTGAGGACACTTGAGCTGTCCAGTCTGGAGAAGAGATCAAGAGGTGACCTCATTGCTCTCTGCAGCTTCTGAGGAGGGGAAGCGGAGAGAAAGGTGATGGTCTTTGCTCCTGGCCACTGATGACAGGATGCCTGGGAATGGTAGAAAGCTGCACCAGGGGACATTCAGACTGGATCTAAAAAAAGTTTTATGTTCCCTCTTCATGGCACACCAAAGAGGCTTTTCTGGGAATGGATAGCTACAGGTGCACATGGTTTTGGCTTCTGTCAGTCCTAGCATGAAGCAGAGTTGATTTTACCTGTCAGATAAAAGTGGGTGTTTGTCTTTCAAGGTTTCTCAGCTCAACATATTTGACCCATATAAAACAAACAGTATTTTTATATTAAATGTTTGGGTTTTTATCTGTCACAGGTTTCGACCTCATCAAGATGCAGACCCTGAAAAACCCCGAGTTGCTGCCCTGATTGACAGATTAATCTCTTTCAAAAACAATGATCATGGGGCCTGGGTCAGGGGAGGAGATATCCTTATTCAAAACTCTGGGTAGGTATCCAGAAGCAAACAGCTGCATGTTGTTAAGAAGTTTCCCCTGAAGCTGTTTTTATGAAATCGTCTTACAGGGTTATGATAGAAGATTGAAGCTTTTATCTGGGAACTGCTTGATATCTTCCAGTGCTTTCACAACAATCCACTGCTTTAAAAGAAGCAAGGTTTTACGTGATTAGATGAGAACCTGTCTTAATGGAAAAATTAAACTATATCTATAACAGAAGTCTAAAAGTCAGTTGAAACCATACATTTATACTGAGATGTCTGTGGTTTCTTTGAGGCTTTCAGGTTTCTACTTAAAATATGTAGAAATTTGTTTTGTTTTGTTTTTAATCAGCATTGTTATAAGAATTAGTTGTAAGTATTGGTGTTCTCTAAATTCCATTAATGCAAAAACTCAGGCTTTCTTCAGCACATAGCAGGATGTGTTCTTACAGCATTTTGTTTTAGGATAGTCCAGAAGATGTAACTGAAGCTTGATTTGATGAACTTTCTTTTAGGTTTGCGGACAATGGAATTGGTTTGACATTTGCTAGGTGAGTACTTAAGCTTCATCTCTTCTGTGTTTTCTTGCTTAAAAGTTGAGAAAAGTAGCATAGATAAGTCAATTAAAGGTAATGGGTATACTTTCATAAGGATACAGTTTCAGTTTGCTGCCCGTTTCCAGTGGTACGGAAGATGTTATTAAAGCTGTTAATTGACATAGCTGCCAAATCTTGCACTTCATTCAACCTGTGTGCTTTACACCACTCTTTATCAAGAGGGTTATGTTTATTCAGGTCTTTTTGGTATGGTATGATGCCCTAGACAGTTTTGATTTTTTTCCTCCTAAACAATTCAAGGTGAGTAAAGGAAAAGAAGCAATGAGTGTTAGAGTGAGCAGAGTCTCATTTTAATGAAAGGGAATCAAGTACCTTGGGTAGAAAGCCGAAACTGCTGCCATTTAGGTTGTGACAAGCTGTTTCTAGAGTTGTGGGAATGGGCTGTAACAGAAAGAGTGCTGCACTACAGGGAGAGACAGAAAATGTAATGCTCAGCTCTGTGCAGGTGTTCTTAGCCTTTCAAACTGTAGTAGACTGTAATACTGTTAACGGTTAAATGTATTGCTCTATGTATTACAAATAAGGTATAGACTGCTTTGCTTTATGAAGACTACTACAAAAGTAGGAGTAGGACCATGCCTTTGTGTTTTCATCTGCTGTAAAGTCTTGGCTAAAAGACTATCTCTTATCTCTGATGTTGCTTTGATAGTGATGGGAGCTTCCCAAATGATGAAGGTGCCAGCCAAGAGGTATCTGAGTCTCTGTTCATAGGGGAGAGCAAGAACTATGGGTTTCATGGTGGTCAAAATAAATATACAGGGTCAGGAGGAATAGACAATAAGGGACGCACTCTGCCTCGAAATCGGTAAGTATGTCACGAGTGAAGGAACTAATATGTCAGAAGTGTTGTTTGTATCAGTTATAAACACCTTTCTTACTTGAAATGCAGGGGGCATGAAGATACTATTGAAGGCGATACTCCCCTTTTGTTTTGAATACTTTGCATGACAGTTGTCTTACCTTTTTTTCTGAGGCAGTTTTCATTTTCTGCTGCTGCAGGTTAATTTTCCTTAGCAATTTAAGTTATCCTGCTTTAATGAAACCTTAGTTTATTATCATTAATGTGTAAATATTTGGGCCTGGAAGAGAGAAAGAAAAAGTTTTCAGGTAAAGGGAATTCTAGGGTCAATTTGGAACTACCGACTGCAGTCTATCTGTAACAAATACAAATGTGTGACAGTGATCCTTTCCTTCTCCCTGTGGATTGCTGGAATGCTTGTTAAAAATGGTGCCAGGCCCTGCCCTTACTGCAGAACATGAAAGACATGAGAACTAGATCTCAGCCATCCTGGTTTTGTGTCACTTAGCCATTTAGAGCAAACAACTGAATGTGGTAGTGATACTTGAGATAATTTGAGATAAAGGTAGTGATACTAGAGATAGTTGAGCTGGGCAGGCTTACAGAATGATGGAGATTTGGAGGTCATCTGGTTCAACCACCCTGCTCAAGTAATGCCACCTACAGCAGGTTGTCCAGGACAATGTCTAGGCAGCTTTTGAAGATCTCCAGAAAGGCAGACTCTACAGCCTCTCTGGACAACCTGTGCCAGTGCTCAGTCACCCACACAGTAAAGGAATGCTTCCTGATGTTCAGAAGGAATCTCCTGTGTTTCAGTTTGTTCCCACTGTCTCTTGTCTTGTCACTAGGCACCAATGAAAAGAACCTAGCTCCATCTTCTTTTACCCTCCTTTCAGTTATTTATAGACATGAGTGAGGTCCTGCCATGATTCTTCTCTAAACTGAACAATCAGAGCCCTCTCAGTCTTTCCTTACAGGGGAGGTGCTCCAGTCCCTTCGTCATCTTTTTGGCCCTTCCTTCCTTGTCCAGTACCTCTGAGATGTCTTCCTGGTACTGGAGAGCCCAGACCTGGACCCAGTATTCCAGGTGTGGCCTTACCAATGCTGAATAGAAGGGAAGAATTGCCTGCCTCAGTGTTCTGGCAACATTTTGCGTAACGCACCATTAACCTTTGCTGCAATGGCACATTTGTGGCTCGTGTTCAACCTGGTGTCCATTAGAACCCACTGGGCCTCTTCATCAAAGCAGAGTACAGTGGTGCATGGGTTGTTCCTCTCCAGGTCCAGTACTTCACGCTTCCTATTGTTGAACTTCATGAGGTTCCTGTCAAGCCATTTCTTCAGCCTGCTGAGGTCTCTTTGAATGGCAACATAATCCTCCAGAGTATGAGCAACAGTCTCCCAGCCTGCAGACTAGCTGAGGCACTCTACCCCTGTCATCTAGATCATTAATGAAAATGTAAAACAGGACTGGACCCAATATTGATCCCTGGGGTACACCACTGGTTACTGGTCTCCAGCTAGACTCGGTTCCACTTACCGCCACCCTCTGGGTCCAGCTGTTCAGGTGGTTTTCAGTTCTCCTTACTGTCTGCACATCCAGCCAATACTTCATCACCTTCTCCGTGGTGATTTTATGGAAGTGTTAACAGCCTTTCTGAAATGTGGGTAGACAGTATCCACTACCCAACTGCCTTCCACCCCACCACACCCCCCCATCTACCAAACCTGTCACTTCATTGTAGAAGGCTTTCAAGTTGGTCAAACATGCCTTTCCCTTGGTTAATGCATTGTGACCACTCATGGTCACTTTGTTCTTCATATGCCTGGAAATGGTATCTAGGATTAATTCCTCCATCACTTTCCCAGGGATGGAGGTGAGGCTGACCAGTTTGTAGTTCCCTGGATCTTCTTCTTTGCCCTGCTTAAAGACAGGAGCGATATTTTCTTTCCTCCAGTATTCAGGCACTTCCAATTACCATGACTGATCAAAGAGAGAATGATATTATTCTGCTTTGTTTCCCACACTGGAGAAGGAGCGCATTTGCAAATGGACAACAATAGCTGTTCTCATCTAACAGAAAAATTCAAAAGGGCATGGGAATTCTAGGCTCATTAGATAAATGCAGAAAGAAGATTTCCTTTACCAGGATATAACCTGCAGGTCATTGTATTAATGTTGCATTCTTGATTCTTGTGAATGAGTGAAAATGTATTTCTGATACTGACTTAGGCTTGTCACGGTTTTTGTTAGAGGATGCTGTAAATATTTATTTTTATTAACAGGACATTTCCAATTAGAGGATTTCAAATTTATGATGGACCTATTCACCTTACCAAGTGCACATTCAAAAACTTTGTGCCAACTCCAGACAGATTTACCAGTGCAGTTGGTTTCTTGATGAAAAACCCTTGGCAGATGACACCAAAAAACAACATATCTCATGTGAAGTTTGGTCCAAATGTAAGTTTATTACAAATTTTCTTTTACTTTTTTAGGTGGCTTAGATTTTCTTCTTGCTGTGTTTAAAATAATCATCTAAGGCCCTGTGGAAAAAATGTCCAACTCTTCCTTATATCCCTACTCCAGAGTATCTCTTGACTGGAGGTCACCCGAGGTGTCCTTTGTCTCCCAGACAAAAAAACTAATACCAAGGAATATGTAGGATGGGTTGCATTAATGATCTCTTTTGTAGCTAATGATGAAGCTGAAAATAAGTTTTGTAAGGTCTAGTGTATGCTTAGTAATGAATTTTCAGTTGTAACTACTAACACAGTTCAGAAGTAAGAGATGGCCTGAGCCTACTAAAATTGCATTGCTCTTGCCTGAAGACTTTTAATCAACTTTGTCAAATTCCTGTGTTTCTGCAAGTATGTAGGTGTTAATCTGTGCTTCACCTGGGAAAAAGGAAAAATATATCTTAATTCTTGTTACCAGGTTTCTCTAAAAGCCTTCTTTGGAAAACCTGGTCCCTGGTTTGAAGAAGGAGATTTGGATGGTGACAAGAACTCAATATTCCATGATGTAGATGGTTCAGTGACTGGTTACAAGGATACCTATGTGGGCAGAATGGATAACTACCTGATTCAACACCCCAAGTGCATTAATAATACAGAATGGAATGGAGTGATTTGCAGCGGGACCTATGCACAGGCTAGTATTACTCTGGCTTCTGTTTGAGACAAATCTACACTATGCACAAGTTGTCAGGGAGAAGTGAGGTGAAAGAAGTGCAAATTCTTCATCTTTGGATTTAAAGAAAAGAAAAATCTTTAACATTCTTTTAAGTTAAAAAAAAAAAATGCACAGTACAATTTTTGGCTAGTTTTGTATACCACCTTCCCTTCGGCATGCAAACTGGGAGTACAATATTAGATGCTGCAGGGTAAAAATAAATGCATATGTTGTGAGTATGCATGCCAAGAGTTCCTTGTTGAAGTCCTATCTATTAAAATATTTTTGTATTGGAGGTGTTTTCTTCTGCTGGAGATTTCTGTGTTTTGTTGGTGGACTGTTTTTTGAGGTGTTTCTTTTTTATTATTTCTTTTTTAATGAAGATGTTAAACACCACCTCTTGAATATAAATCTCATATAGTTCTGGTTCCTGTTCTATATGAGTTTGACCAAGTACTGTAGTATTACAAAAACACAATTTATTTTTGTTGCTGCTGTTGTTGTTCCCTCCTTTTTTTTTTTTTTAAAGTCTGTAAAAATACCCATTATTTTTTTCAAATAGGGCTCTTCTGGGGGAAAAGAAATATTTCTTCTGAGAAATATTTGCATATTGCATAGCTCAAAACCTCACAGTGCAGGAGTTCTGCTGCAATAATATACGGATTTCGCTATTTCCTTTAATTTCTTCTTGTACTGATTAAAACACTGCATCCAAACCTTCCCTCTTTCTTTTCCTCCTCTTTAATATTACATAGGTCTATGTCCAAACGTGGAATGGACAGAATCTTTCCATGACTATTGTACGAGATGAGTACCCATCCAATCCCATGGTTCTTAGAGGTATTAATCAAAGAGCTGTCTTTCAGCAATACCAGCCGGTAGTGATGCTCCAAAAGGGCTACACAATACATTGGAATGGAAAAGCTCCAAATGTCACTTACCTGTATCTCATCAACTTCAACAAGTATGTTTCCATTCTTTAATATCATTGAACCATACGGCAATAATTAAGTAATGTCCTGTAGAATTAGCATGTTGAGAGTTTGTAATTATCAGTCAGACTGGATCTTGAAATTATTATTTTTTTTAATTGCAAATATTAAAGTATGAAAAGCAGAAGATTAAGCAAAAGACCTGTACCTAAAGTTAAAAATACATCCAATGTGGTGTCTTTAAGGAAAATGCTTTGGAGGAGAAAATACATCAAATGGTGAAGTTCAGCAGAACTGAAGTTGAATAGTTAGGGATACTTGGTCTTGATGTCAGAGAAAGTAATTAAATATCTAAAGAATAAAATCAAATATTTCCTATGGGTGTCCAAGTTACTATAATATTTTAATGAAACATTTTAAGTAGAGGAGGGAAGAAAGATGTTCTGGTTGGGGGTGTAGGAGCTTTTTGTGTTCTTGTTACTTGTTTTTTTGAGTGATCTGCATGCTGCACATCGTCATGTGAACTGCTCCTGTGGTGAATTATACATTTATTTTGTTTCAGGAATGACTGGATTCGTGTTGGTCTTTGTTATCAACCAAATACAGATTTTGTTATAGTATTGGAAACCTTTCAAAGGAAGTCATCTGCTTTGTCAAGCAAGATTGAGCGCTATGTGCCTGTATCTTCAATTCTGGAGCTCGAAAAGAATCGATCAGACAAGAAGTTTTATTTTGACAACAGTACTGGGTAACACCTTATAACTTGACCCTAATGGAAGATGTTTAATGTTAAAAGTGGTCAGTTTGACATCAGTAATAGCAACTAGTTAAGACACCTGTATTAGAGGAAAGCTGTTAGAAAGGAGCCCAAAGCTGCTTTGAAAGAATACTTTGTGACTTTGAATCTTCAAAATAGAGATGGCTGTCACTGGAGTACTTTCCCAAGCGCACCACAGTTCCACAGATATTTCCTATCCCACATCAGGAGAAAACATGGTATCAATGGGGCTGCAGAAAAGTATCTTGCAGGAAGTACCTTCTAAGTCTTTAAAGAAAATTCATACGTTCTTGTTCAACTTCTGAGAAGTTTTCTGTTACAAGAATGTTTTGAAAAATATGTATTTCTGGAAATCTTTTTTCAGCCATGTGAATAGTATTTAAAATTCCTAGTCTCTTTCAAAATTATTTCTGTCGGGAACCTACTGAGATCCTTTTGACAGGTTTAACAATATGGTCAACGTTTTCCAAAATAAGTCCTACATACATCAGTTGTGTGTTTGAAATTTTTGATTCTTAATGTATAAGAAATGATTAATAAAATACTTTGTTCCGTTATCTGTGGTAAATGGGCAGATGAATGTAGCTTTTTGAAAGACATGTATGGAAACCTGTAGCTGGAAACAGCTACAGTGATAACAATTAAATATATAAAAGAATTACTATCAGTTTCTTTGCAGTGGTAGCATTTATGACCACTACACTAAATTGCATTTCCAGGCATTCACTTAGCATGCAACAGTCTAATTATATTATCCATTGCTGGTAGATAAAGATGAATATCCAAACAATTACCAGTGGTATCTGTAAATATCTATGATCAAGGAAAACATTTATGCTCTATAGTTTGTTTGTTTGTCTTTTTTTTCCTGAAAGCCTCTATTTTGAGGAATGGCTGTTCTTTTCTGAACATATGCATCCATAGTGATATCTCTTTTAATTGCTGGGGATTTCAGATATGTCTGTGGGGACTTCTTAACTCTAGTAAGCTGTAAATATTTTGAAGAAGTTTGAACAATGGTTCAGAAGTAAATACTGTAGTTTTTCTGCTTCTCAAAATCATGAAATATAGCTGCTGAGGTTTAACATAAATACGTATCTTTCTAGTAATTTTTCTATATTCTTCCCTCCCCCCTACCTTTTTTGTGTAGATTACTGTTTTTATTTCTTCAAGCCAAATACAATAGGGATGGTCACAGTTATTGCTCATCTCAGGGATGTGAAAGGATCAAGATTGTGACCAAAGATCCAGCAAAAGGGGTCAGTAACTGCATGGCAAAAGCTTACCCAAAGTACTACCAAGGACCAACTGTCATAAAGCAGATGCCAGTAAAAACTACTGTACCGTGTACAAAGTGTGGCACAACTCAGGTAAAATAAAATAGGCAAAAACTTGCATCATCTATATAGTTGGTGTTACGTTCTACTCATGTTAAGGCAGAGTTTCAGTTTTTCAGCACAGAATTTGCAAGGGTCACATTTTTTATGTCCTGTACACTAGAAGGCAGGGAGGCTCTGTAGCATGGAGTTTTCAATTTTTGCTCTTTGAAAAATGCTGCTACTTATTTGTGTTTTGCTCTGTGTGCTTTGGAGAAGGGTCTCCATGGGTCTCCATGGCATGGGCAGATCTGACGTCTTGAGCTTCTGTATCATCTGTGCTCCCATGTAGGAAAGCTTTGCTGTGGAGACCTGTAGTTCAAGGCATACTATTGGCCAGCCTTCTCTTTTGCGGGGGATTTTGCTTATTAGCAAAAACCTGAAATTATATTTTCTCTATGCAAGCTGAGAAAAATACTGAAAGTAAAGAATAAAATAAATTACACTATTTGTATAACACTGTATTTGTTAGCATTACCAGTAACACAAATACTGTCACACTGTTTTGGAGCATAAGCTGTCTTGCAAAATTTATGTCATGGTAAAGTGTTGATGACATATGCATATGAGTAATTAAAGTGTTTTGTTTGATATCTAGATGGTATTCACCAGTGATCCTCACAAAAACTACCTCCTTGTGCAGATTAATTCATCTGGTAAAAAAGACTTAAGCAGAGGTCAGCAAGCATTTATTTTTGTAAGTATTCTTTTTTTCTTTCTTTCTTTCTTTCTCTGTAGCAGCTTTTATTACAACAGTTGTTCAGCCTTGCATAATGCTGAGCTCACTTTTCTTCACCTGAATAAAAAGTGTTGGTTCATGGTCTGGAAAACAATCAGAAAACTTGTGTTTTAACCTCAGAAAAGGAAGCTACAAAGTCCTCCTTTGTGTATTCAAATCCTTTGCAGCTGGAGAGAAATTGTACTGGTAGGAAAAAACTTTAAATGCTCAGATTCATGTAGAAACCTGGATGGCTATGCATTTATTGTTGGCAGTTTTAGGAAAAAAACAAACAAACACAAAAACACTTGTTAGTTAAATCCACATTGTCAAATTTATTCTTAACAGATTAGTGGTTTAATAGGATGAGACATTCAAGTCCCTAAGTAGTTTTGCTAAACTTCTATGAATTCTTTAGTAATTGACATTTTGAAGATTTTGGTATTTGTTCTGATATAGTCCTGGTAAATCTAGTAATGTAGAATTGTATAAAATATCCGCTTTGATTTTTCTGTTCATATGCTGAAGGAGACTTGCATGTGATTGAAGATAGTATTTGTAGATAGGCTTACACCACAAAGCTTTAAGTTCATTTGTGACTTAAGTTCTGCAACATCAGTGCACTAGCTTGGTCGAAACAGTGAAACTCTTGAATTCTTTAGACAGCTGAATGTCATGACTAGTATAATCTTATCAGCTGCAGACTTGTACAGGAATGTGTTCGCTGTATCCAGAGCAGTAAGAATGCAGCATAGGAGGACAGAGCACTAAAACCATGCAGCCACAGAGACTAGTTAACTGCACTACTGCCAACAAGTGTGGATTTGGTATTTGAATGGTAGCTTTCTGAAGCAGGTAGTAAATCACTTGAAATTTGACTGGTCTCCGTGTAAAAGCTGGTTTCCATACAATTTCAGAAGTCCCACTGAAAGTTTCCGCTTGTGGGGGGAAAAGTGGAGAACTGCTAGTGAGAGGAGAGCATTTCTATTTAGAACACTGTTGTGGCTAAACCTGATGTAGGTTAACACTGCAGTATAACAGCTGATGAATTCATAGTAAATTTAAGAAAAACGTTTTTTCTCTCCTGTCTCTCCTCCCATTCAGGTTAATGACACTACGTTTTCCTTCAAGGATAATGGTATACTTATTGTTGTAGTTGATGCTTGTGTTGGCACAGTGTCAGGAAATAAATTATTTTCTGGAGAGGACATTAAGCGTGTAGGTGGATATTTAAAATCTGGAATTCCACAAAGGTACGTGTGATGAGCATTTATTTCTGATATGTTCTGCAAGATGTAGTTCTCCTCTCTAGCAAGGATTTAACTAATGATAGTTATATAGTAACGCTGAAAGTGAACAAAACATGTATCAAAGGTAAGGAAAAAGGAGAAATATAGGAGCAATTTAAGAGACAAATTCATTTGAGAAAACAAAGAAGCTCTTTAGATTTCCCAACACTGCCTGTCTTCCAGTTCAAAAAGAAACAAAACATCATGTTGTAACACCTCTTCACTTAAAACAGGAAGAACTTCTGTTTTAATAAGGTTGCTTAGCACTACTGACATGAACTGTATGACAAGATATCAAACTAGTTGGGAATGACTTTTCTCCCTATCCAGGTGAAAATTATTTGGCATTTTAAAAAATTATAGAAAGATAGTGTTAGGAAAGAGAGTCTAGTTTCTAATATTTCAGTTTTGGGTCAATAGTTTAATAGTTTCACTTGACTTTTTTCATACAAAAATAATTGGAAATGTTATTTAAAGGATTTTGAGTTAAATATACAAGTTTTTTTTATATATATATATATATATATATATATATATATATATATATATAAATATATTCTAGTGGATGCTTTTCTAGGTACTACTTTCCAGAGAATTTTGTCTATCTCTATGTACAACCTTACCATGAGAACTCTCAAGCAAGTGGACTGTAAGGCCAGCTAGCTGTAAAGTATGTGGAAAAACTTCACGGTTATAACCACTGCTGTCTCTGTACTGTTTCTGATGCAGATCTATAGTTCTACTGAGCACAAGAGGCGACGTAGAAATTCCTAATAACTTATCAGAAATCTTAATGTCCCTGGGGACAGCCAAACCACCTTATCTTCAGAGCAACGGTTGGTGAAATTTTTTGCATGTTTCTTTGACGCTACCTAGCACCTCCTTGGTCTATGTTTGTTTGCATGATGGGTTTCTCATGTGGGCAGAAGTCACTTCCCGTTGCCCAGAGGGCACTGTGCAAAGTTTATTGCAAGCAGGGAAGTGACTAGCAGTTCTGTGTACCTGGATTACAGAGAAAGCTGCAGGGTTTTTTTTCCAAAGCCTTTATTTTGTCTCACACAGCAAATCTGGGGAAATTGCATTCTATTTTTAAACAATCCCTTGTGCTAGTCTAGTATTTTCTGTTGTAACAAAATGTGAAGGTAAAGATGAGAAGCTGTTGGTATTTTGAGGGATGATACTTTCTACGGATGCCATGGGGCAGCTCTCATCCCTTCAGAGCTGTGACAAGTCCTCTGTGAGAGAGCAGGTTTTATAAATGTGAGAGTCTTTAATACTGAATAACAATTAAAAAAGTTTTATTATTTCCCTGTTAGGTGCATGTGATGCTGAGGCAGGTTTAATATACTGAGTAATTGGCAGGGGGAGGATTTTGGAGGAGCGTGCTGCTCCCCTCCTGCCCAGATGTGTATTGCAGTTGAGCTGTTTTTGTAACACTGAGCTGTTTTTGTCACAGGAATCTTGGCCTTTCTGGGTTTCAGAGGCACCTTTAAGCCATCCTGGATTAAGCTGTTTACTGGTCCTGCTGGGCATGGGCTAGTTCAGATAGAAAAGTATATCCCTTTGCAACTGGAAGAGTACGGCTGTGCCAGAGCAATCAAGAGCCGACGGAAAGACCTCGAGCTGCTGAAGAAGGCTACAAGAGCTCATTAAAGACTAAGATGTACATAAAAACTGAGGAAGAAAATGTGAACTAACTTATTTTTAATTTATGGCATTTTAAACTATATTGTTATCCAAGTAAATCATGTTATTGTCTGTCAGACATTTGCCAGCATTGACCGCTTGAATGCCAGTCTGTGCACCTTCTAGTTGTACAAAATATGAAAGAATTTATTAGTATTTGTATAAACAGGTTTCAGAGATTTTTCAGATGTTTGTATTTACTGTAAACAGGTTTCTTATGTTTAATACTCCTTTTGTATTTAAGAGGGTGTTCATAAAAGCCTTAAACTTTTGATAGCAGGTGTTGGTAGTGCATCTTGGATTACTTGAAAGATTAATGTTTGTCTCCCTAAGCAGCTTGAATTGATCATTATAACTTAGTTTATTTGCATTTTCCCTCTGCTGTATACATGTTTTCGTGAGAGTTTATTTAGCAGTAAGCTCAGCTACATTCTCAAATAGCGTTCCAAGATGTTTAAAAAAAAAAAAAACAACAGCAATTCCTCTTATTCATGCAGCTGGACTCGAGGAGTCTTAACTGCAGTAAAAATTTTTGATTTGCTGTCCAAACGGTGGAGAGGGGGGATTCGGAGATCCAGCCTGGGGCTGGTTGGGGATTGTGTACTGTGCAACAGAGTTTAACAAGGCTGTGTGTATGTAGCAGCATGACAGAGAGCAGAAAATGACCGCCATTCTTTGGGATCACTGCTAACTATTCACCCCAACATGACATGTACAGGAGTCTGTTAAGAGTTACTTCATCAGTTCATCTGTCTATTAAGGCTGGGTACAGCATGATTTCAGATTTTTCTTTTAAAGCTTTTAACCAGAATGACAAAGCTGAGAAATTTGTTACTCGTGGTTTGTTATGAAGCTAAGCTTCTACTCCTGACATGATTTCTAAGGCTATCCCAGCTCTAAATTTTGAGTGAGTGGAAAGTGTTCTCAGTTCATTCAGTCATGCAATATGTTTTGCCTTAACTTTGATTTTTTTAATATAATCATTTTGATAAATTCTATTGATTTTGTATTAGGTCTGTTTGATCTCTTTTGGTTTTGTTGCAATTATCGGACCCTTTCTGCAGAGAGTGTGAAAATCATTTAGAAGAACTGAGACACAGATGACCATTTTCAGGATCCTAGTCTTTGAAATTTAATTTCAAAAAGATGCATTTCGTAATAGGGAATAATGTGTGCCATGGAGCTGAAATGTTACTATAGTTCTAATAAAACTGACATAATTCTTTCTCATCATATGTGTTCTCATTCATTCTAGCTGGTATAATGTATGTACCATCCAGAGATGCTTTGTGCTTTGAATTTAAAATGGAGTGGATGTTGGAAATGAACCCTTCACTTGTCTTCTCCAAAGACATTGAAAAACTGGGGATTTTCTTTTTGTGTGTGTGCGTTGTGTGCTTTAATGGAGAGGAGGCACAGTAACACACCTATTATTCTGTTCAATTAAAATATGCTACCTCAGTACAATTAAACTGCCTGGTCTAATCATTTTTTTTTTTTTCTAAGTAAGAGTGGAGGGGAAAGGAGCACAACACAAGAGATGAAGTTAACAAACAGATGACTGATTTTTTTATTGTAAAACCAAGCCAAATGGATGATTATGTATTTCACAGTTGTTTTGATGCACGGTTCTGTCATAATGTTTTTTTTAAAAAAAAGTTTTAAAAAAAATGTTAGGGATATATGTGGTAAATTTTTAAGACTAGCTATAATGTTTGGTATTACTAATGCAGGACAACGTGTTTTATGTGCTCTGAGTGCAGTAGCGGTAGTGTTTGGGGATTACAATAGTCTTAAGACTTCCACTCTTCTGATCTGTGGATAATGCTCGGCAAAGAAATACTGATCAGACAGTGACCTTCAGGCTTGTGAAGTTGGCCATTATTTATGAGATTCTGCTGTTCTAAACCATCTTGTAAAAATTATACTTGGAAATGTCAAGGCTATTCCAATGTAAAGCATACTGATGGACAATTGGACCTGAAGTTGAAGTGTCAGCTTTTGTGTAATTTAAAACATTTGATAAGTAGCATAAATAAATTTTTACATCTGACAAGACTTTAAAATCTTGGGTCTCTTCTGTTCTTGTATCAAGTAACTTTATATAATGTGCATTGTCTGAGCACTGTGAACTGTTTTATGGCAAACACTGACGGACCTGTGTGGTTTGTGTCTGTTCTACCCTTCATTTAGCGAGGAGTTGGAAATACTCAAAAAGGAGCTGCTAGTGGTGACTGAAGCTATTTGCCTGTCTCCAAAGTTTGTGGGCTTGAAGTCTGTCTTATCTGCTTTGCTTAGTCTTTTCAGCGTGGATGTTTTGAACTCAATAATACACTACAGTGTTGTTACCCATGCTAGCCTACAGGTGGGAAGGCTGAGGGGCATCTTCACCATGTGTATAAATAGCTGGTAGGGGAGAAAAGATGGAGCCAGGCTCAGGTTCTTCTCATGATGCCCAGTGACAAGAAGAGGCAATGGGCAAATACAGATGTACAGGAAATTCCATATAAACAGAAGAAAAAACATGTATTTTGAAGGATGGTCAACCACTGATATGAATTGCCAGAGATGCTGCGGAGTCTTCATCTGTAGAAGAACAGCTGTGGCTGACCTTACTTTGAGCCATGGCTCCAGAAGTGGCTGGCTGGGCAGTGCTGAAGCTTTATACAGTCAAAATTACCAATGCACCTGTCTTCTATTTTCCCAATGTACCAGTTACCACAACCTGCAAGGACTGAGCTGCACCATTTTCACCCCATGCCTGAAAGTCGTAGAGATCTTAACAATGCGGCACCTGTGCCTCAGACTTGGTCTAAAGGCATTGGAATTGCTTCTCCAGGATAAGGATTTGTATAGGAATTGAATTCTTCGAGGAATGGACAATGTTGCTATTCCTTACTAAAATGGTGTCTTTTTGCAGTAAAATAAAAAAAAGATAAAAAATTAAAAAAAAAAAATCAAAATTCACCAGTCTAGGAAAGAAAGGGTAGTTTAAAGCTCAAACATAATGTGTTAAATCTTAAGGCACATCTAGATAAGAACACATCTATGTTCTTGCTCTGCAGGCTAGTTTCTGCATTTTATCTTGTAATTCTTCTAAGGTTTTGAAAACAAACAGAAAACACCATCAACAATAAAAATAAACTTGGAGCAGGGATCAGAGTAAGTATGCTATCAGTAAAACACTCCCACTGGCCACCGCATGAGGGGCTGTAGATCCTAAAGCATTGGGATGATGTCAAGGACATGCTTTAGGAAAAGGTCAACTTAGTTCTGCATGTTGTAGGAGTGCAGTGGCAGCTGTGGCTCCAAATAACTTCTGAGTCAGGACATAGAAATAAGTTTTCCTGTTTGGAGCAAACCTTATGAGGTGATTTCTTCCACTTCCACTCAACTTTTCACATTATGTAGGATAGGTGTACATCTGAGGACAGTCATACAGCTCTGGCTGAAGAACCCAGTCCACCAAGTTTGATGATGACTGTATCATATCACATTGGTCAGTGACGGTGATAAAACGTGTGTCATGGCTATATTTGTTTGATGTGAAGCTTTAACATATGTATCCCAGTGTCCAAACATGTACCAAGCACAAAGAAAAGCAGTAATTGCCTAACTTCAAAATTGCATACATATGAGCATTTTCTGGTAATTACTTTTTCACCTCCTCTGGTCATACGCATTGGGAAGGTTCTGGTGCTTCTTACAGTTCACAAGAGTATTTTTCTTTTCTGTTGTCTGGTGTTTTTTTGTTTTGTTTTGTTTTTCTCTCTCGTGTCTTTTGTTGGTTAAACTTATAAAATAGTACACAGTGTTGAAGTATATAAGGCTACCTTAGGTTTGAGAAAAATTAAAAGGGTTTTAATTATCTGGCCTGGGAGTACTACAATTTTCTATAGTAATTATAACTTCATGAAAAAAAAAAAAAGAAAAAAAAAAAAGGTTGTCTGGAAGTTGACTTACGTGACTGGGAATGGTGAGACTGAAAAGTCATAGAAGTCCCTCTCCTGTGTATTTAATATTATTATTTTTTTTTCTATTGTGAAGATTTTCTGAAGAAATTCTGAAAAAGTCACTCTTCGAATACAATAAAGATAATCTGGGAATCTCCCAAGATCTGCCTAGCCTTTTTTGATATGATATCTTGTCTGCTCTTGTGTCCTTCACTCAGCCCACGCTCAAAAGATTCAGAGAGAGGCTTGCACTTTTCTTGAAATGTTCATGGTTGTCATGTGTGGCGTACTAGTGAGAAGTTAGCTTAGTCAGATCATGGAGAAATCTCAAGGTAACTGTTCTGTTTAATCTTTGTCCTTAAAGGCTGACTCTTTCACTTTTCTGAGTTCTATTGTATTTAAAAATATAAAGCAGGCTGAACTGTCAAGCCTGGGAGATGAATTCTTCGTTTCATCTTTGTCCAAGTTGAATGGGCGGGGGGGGCGGGGGCAGCTGAATATCCTTTTTTTTTTTTTTCTGTTTTTTTTCCTGATGAACTGTTCTTAGAATACACAATGGCCTGTCTTCATATATGATTTATTCTAAACGGAACGTAAAACTGTAGTGATATTTCAGGATTATTTTTGTGTGTGGAAGTTTACAAGTAATAATGCTGAGCCAGAAACAGAAATATAACTCTCTCTTGTGCCATATTTCCAGTAACATTTTCAATGGATACGCTAGGATCAGCTCAGGGTATGTTTTATGATATCAGTAGTTTTCAGAGATGGGTCTCAGACAGTGATGTCATCTTTTTAGTATCTATGAGGTCCTTCAGCAGAAGATAGTTGTACTCCATCTGCAGGGTGTGAACTATGACCTAATAGTGTTCTTCCATCTCTGATGCAAATGATGACTGTGGCACATGTTTTCGGTAATAGCAGACAACACCACGCTTAACTGTGGTCTCATTATTTCTATTTCTGAGAAATTATTCTATGAGGAGCATCACTGAGTAGTACACACTGCAAATTTCTGTTTTTAATGTCCTTTTTAATAGTCTACTGTAAATCTTCTACAGGGTTCTCCTTATTCCTTTCCTTTCAGGCCATTATGCTTGGGATGCTGCTCTGGTTAATTATCTTATTCCTTTAAAAAATTCCATTTTTTATATTCCCAATATTTTTCCATCTGTGGATTTTTCTAAGTAATCATCCATTATTTTTCTCCAATAGTTCTGTTTCCAAAGCATCTTGGGCAGCAGTTCATACCTGCCCTGTTTTCCCACCCTTTTAGTCTATCCAGCCTCACTTGAGTTTCAAAGTGAAATCTTATTCTTTTAACAAAACCATTATCCAAAATAAACTTTTCTTTAAATGTTGCTGTTTAGCAACATGTTTGACATTGGACAGATGCATGGAAATTGCTTTTGCAAACAAGATTCAGGTGTGGGGACACTCCTCATGTCAAACTGAAGGAATTAAAGGCATAGCCTTCTGTAAAAATGTTGATCTCCACTGCTATTTTTGTGTATGGTGCTGCTTGCTTAGTATCAAACAGAAATGGAAGTCAGGGTGGGCTTAGGTTCTTCTATAGAATAAGCCTGATTAAATGCTTTGTGGTTCAGCATGTACAATTACAACAAGTACCAATACGAAACTTAGAAATGTTCATGTCCACTCTTTATAGGAATAATGATCTGGTTTTTTGGTGTATATTTTTAAATTTTAATTATACTTCAGTTTCATTACTTTCACACTTAAGTCATTGTGTACTCTTATTTTTTCCCCTAGGACAGTTCTACACAGACTCCATGACATCATTGTTAATAGTGGCATACAAGCCAGTTTCTAAAATGAAGTTAAATTAGGTTCACACTAATAAGCATATACCTAGCAGTTACTGCTTATGCAAGGAGGAAAATAGGGTCTTAAGTCAAATGCAAAGTTTCTATATTAGCATAACATGTGGGTGTGTAAATAACTATTAAATACATTTCCAAAAATAGATCTTAGAACTGCAAAAATATTTTGTGTGTGTGTGTGTGCAAATGGTTCCTTTGTTTGCCTGTGAATGCCTGATGTTCAGGATCTATGAAAAAGTAAATGACATCGCAAATTGTCAGGAATCTATACCGAAGTTGTTAAGGAATGTTGTTGTTGGAGGGTCCCAGGACAGAAGTCTCAGCACAGAGCTTAATAGGGAAGCAGATGCTCTGTTATAGACTGCAGTGTCCTGTAAACTTGAGTCAAAATCATGTATTCCCTCTCACAGGTGGAACCTATAATCACTAAAAACAAGAGGTGAATCTGCATCTATCGTTAACCAAATTCCAACCAGACACCTAAAAGACACTCAAACATTTTGAGTGTTGATTATAAACATTAAGAAAGCTCAGAAATGCTGTCAAGAAACGCTGAATTTGGTCAGATCGGTGGCCTGCTGTTTGCTAGAATATACCTGCAAACTAAAAATATGAAATGAGATGATATTTCTCATTATTCAGAGACACAATAACATAGGTACAGGCAAATCCTTGGGCTCTGAAGAAAGTCACTACAAGATTGACATATCCACATTTTTTTAGACTTATAATTCCATAAATATTTAACCTTAATCACCTACATGAATTTAAGTAGTGTTTGAATATGTGTACTAGGTGTTTTTTTTTCGTTTTGTTTTTCTTGAGACTTCTTGCAGAATTAATTTAGCAATATGTACCTACAGTGAGTGTTTAATTCTGCTTTTCTCTTTGTGGTCTGTTAACTTTGGCTTTAACTTCTACTTCTGGCAAACCAAATTATTGTAGTTCGTCATTCCCTTTGTAAAAGTAATGAACCAAACTACATGCAAAAGAACCATCAAGATTTTCCAGACAAAAAAAAAAAAACCGAAAAAAACCAACAAACCAAACAAAAAAAACACCCTCTCTCTCCCAGTGTAACAGGGGATAATGAGGAGTGTGGGTTTTATCTTTCCTATCTTTTATATATTTGCAGTAGTATGGCTTATTCATTTGCTGGATAAACTGGTATGGATGAAATTGTACAGCATTTTTTTTTTTTTTTTTTTTTTTTTTTTTTCAGGAGAAAAGCCTTTTCTGGTACCATGAAAATGTAGTCCACATGTGCATACATCACGTATTAGGAATGAGGTACCCAGATCCTATGATATATAGAGGCTGTACCAAAGTACGTGCAGGAATCACAGACCGTGCAGAAAGAGAGCTGACTCATCATGAAAGAGGACAGATTTAAGAAAGAAATGTCTATAAGTGCTGGTGTGATTTTTCTTTTTCAGACAATGTATGTCACAAACAAGAGTGGGTTCCCATGCAGGAAACAGCTCTTCCGTAAAAGGAGACAGGGAACAGAGTGTATTAGGCCAAGGCAGTGGCAGAGCAAACAAAATGAGTACAGAGGCTACTGATTTCCTTCCTCTGTCGTGCCACAGCATAATTTATTGCAGAGCTGGAGAGAAGCAATTACTCCAGCTTTCAATATGGTTGTCACCTCTGATTCAAAGAGAGAGCAATGCACGTTCTCATCCTAACAGATACTCAGATCAAAAGGTACCAGCTATGGAAAAACAAATGCACGCAGCTGAATATATTTGTTATCAAAATAAATTTCCCTCAGATATTATCAGAAAAGGGAAGTTATCTTATTAAGGAAATTGTTCAAGAAAAGATTAGCATGCGGCTATAGAGTGTTTCAATTGAAGGAAGTTACATTTTTGTGCCTCCAGTTAGCTAATGTTCATGAAGCAAGAAGTACTATGATGTGCAAAACCAAAACCTACCCCTACTGATTTTGCAAGCCCTGTCAACAGATGTAGAAAAAGCCTGCAAGCTCATATCACACGGAGGCGGAACATTCACTAGCACCCACAGGCAAAGCAGAGGTGTCACACCTGCAAGCCAGGAGTCAGTGATAGAAAGGATGTGGCTGAACAGCTCAGAAATAAGAGAGTCTGTAGCCAAATCTTTTTGAAGTGGAACATTTTGGAGTTCAGCTTCCTGAAGCATAACTTTTCTTGAGCCCTTTTGGAACATTAATTTCCACATGGTATGTTAGGTTTGTGCTCATTTGCAAAAGGTGTTTTTTGTGAGTCTGGGGTAGAGCCTGCAGCAGAGAGTGAAAGAATCCAGCCTGGGAGGAGCTGGCACTGACAGGGTGTTTGCAACTCAGGTGTGCTGGGACCCAGAGAGGCAGGGATCTCGTATTGCTTTACTGCTTGGCACCTCTCCAGCAGATACTGCAGCCTCTTGAAAAGGTCTCCCTGCCAGGCAAGGCAACAAAGAACATTTTGCCATCACTATAACTGATTAAGGTGAAGCTGCTATAATAAAAAGGGGGTCACTTTAATTAATGGGTTAATATGAGCCTCTAAATTGAAATCCTGTTGGAGGGAATTAGAATAACCTCTGGGTGAACTTAGTTGGAGCTATCTGCCAAGCTTCGCATGAAGAAATGTAAAGCGTGGGTTGTTGTGAGCACAGATGAAAAGAGTATCTTGTGTGGAAGCACTGGAGAAATGAAGGAAGGATTAAAAGACAAAACTGGAATTTAAGAAGAAGAGATTTTACTTGTCTCTTAGCTCCTACTCTGTCTTGAGTATTGTTCCAGATGTTCCCCCCTGAAAATCTCCAACAGATGTCCATCTTCAAACAAAAACCTGGAGCTTAGCTATGGAGTAAAATCTGAGGCTAAGCCATAGTGTTTCTCAGAACTACTGAGAACTGTCATTTAATCAACCAGCAAAGGCATTTTCAGATAGCTCTGCCATCTCCCTCCTGCCATTTTACACAGTAATTAAAAACACAGCAGCAAAACCTCAGAAGCTGCTGCCTCTTAGATAAGCTATGGCAACAATGCATTGGAGACTAGGAGAGACTGAACTTGGTTAGCAGGCAGAACTCCATTTTTTTTATTATTATTATGTATATATATATTTAAGTTATGCTTCCACCATAGCAGCAGCTATTAGTCTGTGGACTCTAAACAACATATCTGCGTGGTAATGGAGACAGTTTCAGTCTCTCAGTGCCAGCCTGAAAAGTACAGATAGAAACAGAGGACAGTAACTGCACTGGGATATTTTGTGCCAGATGATAATTGCAATAGTAATTGAGCTGTAGCTGACCCTTGGCCTCTGCCTGCAGGGTGGTTTATTCCTAAACCAATGCCTATGTAATGTCTCTAAATTCTGCACAGGGGCTAAGGCCCCATTCATTTCCTGGCACGGCACATCAGAAGGAAGTGTTCCCATCTTTGTCACGTGAGCTCTTTCTTCCTCGCCTGCTCGAGTTCTTCCTCCCAGACCAGTTTTTCTCCAGATGTCAAATATCTAAAGTTCATTAGTCAACAGTAGTTCAGCCTTAAACATCCATTAGATGTTCTTCTCTCTCCTCTTCTTAGTCATTGTGGTTTCCCACACCCATTAAGAAAAAAGGCAGTCAGCAAAATGATTCTTATTATTAACCATTCTTCTGCCAATGCAGACAAAATTAAACCTTAACTCACCACAGATATACAGAAAACAGATAAAAATCAAGTGTTCATAAATTCTATTGCCTATTTTGAAAGACTGCCACCACTTTACAGTTTCTTTGCTCTATCTGTAAAAGAAAACCACATTTCCTCATTTCCACCATTTATTTCTGCATCAGTAATGTGAGCAAAGCTTTCTGAGGTTTTTATTGAGAGCAATGATGCACAATTTACATAGCAGAGCAACAAGGTTGGCATCAAAATGGTTCCCAACTAAATTACTGTAAAGGGAAGGCCTAAGACCCCAAATGACATTTAACAATATATATATATACATACATATATATATATATTAAATATTATTGTTACACTTTTTTTTTTTCTTCTGAAGTTTTTTCTTTTTTTCACTTGGGACTTTATATTTCAGTAGAGGGCACTGTGACCTTACTGAGAACTCTATTTGCTAATTGGGCCATTTGAGGATGGAAAAAAAGTATAGCAATTTCCCTGAGCATCTGTCCATAAGCCACAGGTTTATATATACAGGAATTACTTATTCTCCATTTTAATCACTACCTCATCATCATGGCTAAGTGGCTGGATGCCAGTGAGAAAAAACACTTCATAGAATTAATAATTCTAAAAAAAAAATATATATATACAAAAAGTAACATCTCCTTCCTTTTTTAATAGGGGAAAATTAGCTAAATAGAGGCTCAGGCTCTTTTTCTGTGGGTAATGTAATTTTCTGCAGTACAATCCCTGGTGCAGGCATTTTAACAAAGACTTTACAGCAGCTGTTCTGTCAGAAGATAACACAAAACCCTCTTCAAAACTCCCAGACCTCAGCAATGCATGCAAACCACTGAAAACACAACCTGCTGCTCTGTACCTTGACACCCACACAGGGCAAAAGCATCGAACCCATTTCTACTGCAATTAAACCTGAGGAAGGCCCGGACAGACAGGTGTCCCATCCTCACTGTCCACCAGGAGCCAAGCCCATGCAGTGAGCCTCAGCCAGGCTCGGCTTCCTTTTGGCTTCCATTTGAGAAAAGGGGGCATCTATAGTGCTGGCAGGACAGCTGGTGGAAGTGTCCCTAGCCCTGAAGGTACACCAACCAGCACATGTTTGGCATTGTGGGGCCAGTGGCCAGGCCAGGCCCCTCTGCCAGCTGATGTGAGATGAGCACCTCCTGCCACAGTGGGAAGCAGAGCTGCTGCCGCTAGCTGCCTGTGTTAATTCCACTCATTTGGCTGCTACTTGGAACGTGACAGTCAAAGGGTAGAAAGAGACATTGCATGTGAAGCAGCTTAAATTGCTGGCATTATTCCCTAAAGGATAAATTGTTCATTCTCCCAGGTGTGTCTGTGTGTAGAGGTAGCTATTAATAATGAAAAAATATGAGGTAAGGATACAGAAAATATAATAATGTAGGCTACTAATGCCACCCTTTTTTCTGCACTGAGTGGATTACTTTCAAACCTCTCAGCTGCCACTTTATCCAAAGGAGGTATTTGTATTCCTCATGGATCATGAGGTATTTGTATTCCTCATGGATCATGCGTATCTCAGAAGCCAGTAAAATGGTTACTTGGAGCTCCGCAGTTAGGAAAGCTTATTTAAGATATCTCCTTTTGTTTTTGATAGCTGCAGGTATCTCTGAAGAAAACCAGTTTGTCTTCCAAGAATGACCCTCTCCTTTCCCTTCCTCTCTGGGATTAAATACCCTGTTGTTACAAAGCAGCAACACGGGCACCAGTTATGTGTGCATTAGGCCACAGGACCATAAACATGGGTACCAAGGGGTGCTATAATGCTCTATGCCTATTATTTGCAATTTGCAGTACCTGAGACCTGTTCCATATATTTAACCAGCTGATGTTGGTTGTGATGCTTACACCAAAAGGCTTCTGGGAGTGTGAGGCTTGGTGTGGTTTACAGACATCTGATGCCAGTGCTGGAAACAGCTAATACAAGAGTTATTTCCAGCCCCATGGGCATGTAAAATACCTAACAATAACAATAGCTATGTACTGTTTATAGTCAAAAATTTATGGCAAGATTACCCACCACCTGGCTGACAGGCTGTCCTACTAGCTGCTGTCAATAGGATCCCTCTAAACAGGCAAGTATTTTTTTCATGATGCCTTAAATAGCAGGCCTACCTGCACATAAAAACCATGAGCCACACAGCAGTGACCTCTAGATAATTATTGTTACTGTGCCACCCACCATACCCACAGGAAGAGTTGCAATAGTTCTGTTTCCCTGACCTTTTCTATGCCTTTGATTTTGATGAACACAACAGCTGATGCAAACAGGGATGGATGCTCTGTGATGGCATGAGAACATCATCTTTTTTCAATTCTGTTTTTGCTTTCATCCTTGTTGCTTTCAGAAGATTGACAGGTTTTACCATGTGGCTTCACTGGCCTGGCAGAGCCCTCCCTTGCCCCCACCAATAACTTCTGTGGTCAGCAGGGCCAGGATGGCAAAATCAAATTCATAACCATCTCGATCCCAGCATTGCTTCTTGGCTCTCAGTGACACTTGAAAGCCTCTTCCATGTCCTGTTGTGAGTCTGTGATCTGTGCTGGTTCCTAAGTCTCAACTCTGTACAATCAACATATTCAGTATAGCTCACACTTAGTCTTTTAATTGCTTTTGCCCTGTGAAAAAATGCAAAGAAATCATACCTATTGGATTCTGGCTTATTTGCCACCCGCATGTCTTTATAAAAAGGGAAGCGTGCAAAATAAGGTTAGATGTTTAACTTCTTAAGAAAGATTTAAACAGCTTGGCATTTCATTCTGCCAGTGCAGACAGCATTTTGGCCATGTAAAAGATCATCGCCTTGCACTTTTGCGGGCGAGTCACAAATCACAGCTGTGGGAGCGGAGCCAAGGGCGAGGTGGTGTCGGGGTCCTGGGGGAAGTGGCGGGGTCCTGGGGGAAGTGCCAGGGTCCTGGGGGCAGTGTCGGGGTCCAGGAGGTGGTGTCGGGGTCCCAGGGGGCCCCCACGGAGGCAAGGAGGGCTGGCGGTGGCAGCAGGCGGCTCACAACGGGGCGGCTCAACATCTGGGCACCTTCCCCGGAGGGAGACTTCCTACTGCCCTGGGCTCATGGGCACTAAGGTCTTTCCAAAACCAGCCTTCACACCTGGCCGCTGGGCTGCTCCTCCCGCAGCAGCAGTGTCCCTATCAATTGCGCTAATTACTTGGCTGCCTCTGGATACGCTAATTCATTTAAGCCGTCAGTCCTTGTTAAGTGAGTCCTTCGGGGCTTGATGAGCTTCCCTTTGCAAAGATTGCACACTCTGAGATCGTGGCTGGATGTTGCTTTAAAAAATGGCACAAGGATGTTGTTGGGTTGTTGTGATTATTTATTTTGTAATCACTTGTGCATAATTCAGGTTTGATAGCTGTGAAAGTGATTCCCCCAGCACTTACACTGCCTGCAGTTCCTCTTTGTAATCTGTGAACAAATCTACCAATTCTTGCTGATTTCTTTCTCATATCTCTCTTCTCCTTCCCCCTGTCTTTAATACAGATTTGCAGATTTTTGGTTAGCCCACTCAGCGGTATTTTCCATAACAGATTATTGTAGCATCTGCTGCTGTGTGTACACACTGAGTCTGGCTATAAGAAAACCTCTGGATGACAACACATACATCGCATTGTGTAATATAAAAGGAGACAGCTGAAGATTGCATACCTGTTTTCTTAATGCTGAGGCACTAGCAAATATTTACAGACCCTGGACATTGCAATTTATTGTGACAGTGCTCTGAGCAGAGGCTTGCCTCTCTTAGTAGGACACAAGACAGTCAAAGCTATATGAAAATTTGTTGAACATGGATTCTGTTTAAAAAGAAGAGACTTCTCCGTGCTGAGGCCTGGAAAGTTTGACCTGAAAAGAGTGGCACAGTAAGGAGAGAAAAATCTTGAATCAGCCTGACAGCAGCTGCTTACAAAAGTACGTCCTTCAAACCCATTACTTCACAATCTAAGCACATGTTTAACCCAGCAGGCAACACTGTATTATAAATGCTCTCAAACACAGTCCAGAGCCAAGAGCAGCAGACCGTGTTTACCTCAAGACCTAGCTTTGCTGCCCTGCAATGCTGGTGGCCTGGAGATCTCCAGGCAAATTCACATGTTTAGTGCTACCAGGACCTGATCAAGTGATGGTTCCTATGAGAAGGACATTTTTTTGGCATGTGTTGCCTTGTAACTTCTCAATTTGTAAATTATACATTTTTGCTTTTCAATTACTGGTTTTCTATTTGTTGCAGCAGCAATTTTGATGGTTGCTTTAACTAGGAGAGAACTGTCAGACACGTAGTCATTACCATATAAACATTTTAAAATGTGTTCTTTTCTGCAGACAAGAGGTACTATTCAAATACTAACATACTGCCCACAAGACAGAGCAAAAATTGATGCAGTTTGGTAGATTTCCAAAGACACAAATACTTAGTCCGTCATATGCCTGTGTGTCTTGTGATACAAATTCTATTCTAAGAATACTTTTGGCCCTCCTACACCTTTGCTTAGCAGTCATAAATCTGATCCCTGAAAGCCCCCAGTACATTTTAACTTTTTTACTTTTGGGACTACCTTTTTTTTTAACCTCATCCCCTTTAGTCTGATAAGTACTGACCAGACCCACTCCTGGCAGGATCTAGCACCCCTTATCTTTATCTCAGTCTCTCTGCTTTCCTTTCAAGGCTGCAGGATACTGGAAGTAACTTTGGCTCTCAGTGCTTGCATGCAGCACGAACTACACCTGCTCTTTTGGGGACTCATTTGCTCAGATTGGAGTATCATCAGATTCATGAAACTATCTGCCAAACACGAAACCTTTGGCATCCCTGATTTAATCTCTTTGTTGGTGCAGGAAACTTCTCTCTGTTCAGTTCAACTCTCATTCGTCATGTATCATTTATATTGATTAACTGCCTTTCTTGATTTTTTCTTTTTCTGTCACACATACATTGGCTTCAAGTAAATACAGGGGAGATTCAGGGGGAAAATGTTTTGAAGTAAGATTTATTTTCTCATCAAAAAGCTTCCGGCTATTCAGGTTAGCCATGCATGTCACTATTCAGCTTCCCCTGTTTATGTTAGATTATGGAATTAATTGAATTTTTCTTTTCATGGTTCATTTTTCCTTCTTTTCTCCTTTGTTTTGATTGTTGTGTCCACAGTATTTATCTTTTGTTTTGTTGTTGTTCCTTTCTCCTTTTTTTTTCCAGAAATGACCTAGACCCAGAACAGACTTGTACAGCAAGGTGCATTATATGCCTAAAAGACAGCCTACAAACAAGAGTCTGGGATCGCAGGCTGTGCAAGTATTTGTGATAGCTTACCATTGCTGTGGGGTGGTATCAGTAGTCCCCATGTACTGACATTCTGCTAATCAGCTAATCTAATCGGATGGAACAATGGAAACCACTGCTATGATATTTGAATTAAAGCAGAGAAATGATAAGGCTCAAGCCAGAAGCAGTTTATAGGCTCAGGACCCTTCGCTCCTCACGGAATTCCCTGTGTGCCGGAGAGAGGCAGATGTGAGTTTTTATGGCATAACCATCTCCTCTCCCCTCTGACACTGGTGCTGCTTTGCTGCACACTGCCATGGGCTTTGTAATGCTAAGGGCTGCTTACCTGCCAGCTCATGGCTGCTTTCCCCTCACAGCTCCAGCCCCTTTCACCCAGGCTGTGGGACAGTGTTTCCCAGGGCCTCTGCCAGGGTATTTTTCCTTTCTTGTTCCCACACTGCTGTGCCTGTGCTGCTGATCGCATGGCTTTGCATGTGCCCACCCCTGTGCTGTTGTCAAGGCAGGTTCTCATGGGAAGTGACTGCTGCTGACATGAGATTCGCCCTTCCACCCTCCCCCCCCCCGCCCTTTGCCAGCCCTGCGGTCGCAGATCTGATGTTCGTTTGGAGACTCAGTACTGTGCCCGCACAGAGCTGCACAGCTGGCCAGGTGTGCAGTACCTGGCCCCAGCAGTGTGTGCTTCTGTCACCAGTAACAGCGGCCTAGGGTGACACAACTCACAGGGACTTCACACAGGTCCTGATGGAAAACTGTGGTGTTAATATAGGCATGTGCTTTGAGGGGGATCATCTGCTGCATCGGAGAGGACAACTGTACCCTGGGGGACGTTATTCTGAGGACACCCCCATCATTTTTGTTTATGTTTGTCTGTGCATTTTTGTTTAGTTTTTGCCTGTAAGAAGCTCTGGCCATTACAGCTGATGCATGCCATCAGCTACAGACCCTGCCAGCACATCTTCATAGATGTGAATATGTCTCAACACCTTTTGCACAGCAGATTTCTCCCACTGCTGAGAATTGCTGTGAGGAGTGTTATTGTGAGAAGGTTCACTTAAAATTAGTAAGAATTAACATACGTTCTGTATTTGTGCAACATGCTTAGCAGTCCTGAACCTGGGAAAAGAATCAAGGTTTTTAAGACAAAGGAAACCGCACCTATCAGAAGGCTGTCAGATTCATATGTTATCTAATTAAACATTCTGACATTCTGGACTGTTGCTACCCATGGCTAGATTTAACAGGTCAGTCTTATAGTAATGCTTCTGCTCTCTGTCCCACCAGGGACCACAAGTACAGCTATCTTATTCCCTTCTTTGTGCTCCTGTCTACCTCTTATAGTGCTTTAGTGATGAAGGAGCAAGGAGATTATATGACTTTTCACTAAGTGAAAAAAATAGAGATTTTTCTTTCTGCCTTTCACTATGGTTTTCTCTGATCATATTCTGCTCTTCTGTCTCCTCATTACATTCAATAAAGAAAACTGTACTCTCTGTAAACCTTTTCCTCCATTCTGAAGTCTGTTTTGGCATTATCTTTTTCCTGTAAGTTGGCATATCACACATTTGTAAATCAGACTTAAAAACAAACAAACAAACAAACAAAAAAAAACCACAAGCTAATGGACTTCAAGATGTTCTGTAATGGTGCATGCCAGACTCTTCTAAGAAAAAAAAATTGATATTAAGTGCAAAAATATTAGTAGAGATGTGTGTCTTTCATCACCATCTTAGTTATGAAAAAATAAATTATCTTTTGGTTGATAAAGGTCATGCTCACATATGCCCACTAAAAAGTTGCATGTGTGGTTGTGATATATCACCTACCACATTTGCCATGCAGATGGCAACTGATACAGAAGGTTTCCACGGGAGAAGTTCATACCTGACTTTGGGGCTTTTAGCTTTTTCCAAGGTCATATTACCATGTTAGAAAGACAGAAAAAATTAGAATAAGACAGATCTCCAGTCCTTTTTTTATGCTGCTAGATCCCACTGAAGTCTTCTCAGCTTTAAGAAGCAAAGGATAAGGAGAAATGTTACAGCTGTCCACAATCACTTAATGGCCCAGTTGGAGAAATTATTGTCATATGTTACGGAAATCCTTCTTTCCATGATGGTGGTCTGGGGACAAGCTGCGTAGGCAGTTTATGGTATCTCCACCTGCGAAGCTGCAGGGAACAGGTCTGGCTGAGTAGAGGGTTGGACCAGAGACCTCTCTGCTCCCGTCCCCCCCCGACCTCCCCCCACCCCCAGCCCCCAGCCTCCCAGTTTCTGTAATTATGGATGTCCCAGTACCACACAGATGTCAGTACGCAAACTCTACACTGCTCTTATTCGTACTAGTAAAACCCTCTGCTATTTAATAACAAAAGGAATAATTCTGGTTTGAATTTTGAAATGTTCATGTTAATTTTCTTTGTGGGAGTATAACAACCTGCTGTTTTTATGTAAATGAAAATATACTCACATACACACACAGACACATATATGTCTGACTATTCAGGCTTTTTCCCCGAAGTACAAACATATGTCTTAAAGTATTGCAGGTGCAGCTATAGAAACCCTTTGAGAACTTGGCTCCTTCTACTGAAATTATTGAGCTTTTATTGTGGATAATATGAACATGTTTATATTACAGAACACTTAAACTATACAGCTTAACTCAGTCTTCTGGCTCAGTCTCATACTAATTTAAAAAGATTTCATAATATAATTTGGGATGTGTGAAGACAGTAATGCAGCATATTCATGGTAGAGTCCCCATTGGCCTAACATTAAACTGGGCTTAAAACTTTGCCTCAGCATAAAGAGTATGAACACATATGCAAGGATGGAATTCAAAATTTTACAAATTATTTTTAAACAGGTTGTAAATAGCAAGAATTGCTACCTCTCACAAGACTTTTAGAACATTTCTCTGAATGAAAATCATAAAGTGGAGTTTGTAGGTATAACTAACTCTTAAGTGGACCCAAACCTTAAGTGCATAGTATAGAGTTGAAGTTTAAACATGAAATCAGTGTTGTATTAGCAGTCTGTTCCTCAATCAATAAATTTTATTCATGTAGTTTGGCTCATTTTTCTATCCCTGGAAGAAATTTCATTAAATTCAGAAAGCTGCATGCATTATTTCACAATTAGCATCCACTCTCTTATTTTTATTTCAGTGTAATGCACTGGTAATAGCTTCCTCATGCACAAAAAATTTATGTTTCCTGAAAATATCAAAGAAAGTAAACAGCAAAAATGGTGTAGCCATGGTAGTCTAAGTCAATGAGTAAGGCAAATCTTGTAGATATTGATGTATACTTTTGGGAGGAGGTAGAGCACAACCCTATCTGAGACAATGTGAGAGTGAAAAGATGCTTGCCCTCCTCTAGAAAACCTCTGATTACCCATGGAATGAAAGGTCCCTTCTTCCAGAGGTGCTCTTTTAACAAGAAAGCATGTAGTTTCATTTGTACTTTGACAAACAGCGTCCCCTGTGTTTTGCTATGTGGTAAATTCTGTCCAGGCTACAATAGTTTTAAATAGAGCGTACGTCTAAGTCTGTGTTTTGTTTCATTTTGTTTGTTTGTTTGTTTGTTTGTTTTTAATTTCATTGTGTTTGTTATTATTATTATTATTATTATTATTATTATTATTATTATTATTATTATTATTATTATTTTACTGTAATTTGATTTTACTTTTATTGTTAGCCAGTATACTCTTCCTTTGTCTCAAGCTATGAGGTAGCTCATTTTAGGTCTGAAGCAGGTAATCTTACCTATTTGGCACCTTCATGGGGGACTTTTCTATCTGCTCACCTCTCTGTCCCCACCTGATACTTCATTTTCTTATTGCTCCATTTGGCTCAGCTCCTGCAGTCTTTCTCCTAGCTAGAGGAGGAACCCTCAGTGGTCTCCCTGGCCATCACTCCTGGTCTGTGTCCCAGCTGAGCTGGACCCTGCTCCTGTCCTGCCCTGCCCGTGCATGAGGACAAAACCCAAGACCCTCCATGTCTACAGTATGTCTGCTCTGGAGAAGTGGAGACCCCCCTGGCACAGTCTGCTCACACAAAATCCTTCTCTTCACATTGCACCACTTGCCTCCTGTCACTTTGCTCACACCTTCTAGTGACGGCTAGTTTTCTGCGTGGCTTGAGATGTTTATTTGAGCTTACTGGTCTGGCCTTTCCATCTGGTACACCTAGCAACTTTCGTTAATCCAACATTTTTAGCTCTCTTTTGATGTTTCATTAGCCATCCTAAGTCATTTTAGGAATGGCATGGGAAAGGATCTAGGATTGCTGTGGAAAAAAAATGGGGGGAGGGGGCAGTTTGAAAATAAATTGTGGACAAAATAGAAACATCTTAGGAGAAATATTGGATGTATTTCTTTGTGCAATAAAACACTTCCAGATTTACAGTATTTTTACACAGAATATTCTGTGGTGGATCCCTGTTGCCAATACAGCTGTTTGTCCTCTTCTGTCAAATGATTTTTGATGCAGAACACCTGTATTTTCATCAGCACCATCTATTTTTCTCTTTTGGGGTTTCATTCAACATTAACTACAGTGCCAAAAGCATCCTCAAGGCTGTGACTAGGCTCCGCTGAAGCTGAAGACTAAACCATTTTCAAACTGTAATTATACCTCATTCCTCTTTAATCATTTAATCAGAAGAATCCACAAATGTAAAAGAAATGGTGTAAATATTTCTATGCCTAACATGGACATTACACAGTTGCTCTCTCATAATGATATTTTACTCTAAGATTTTGATTATTAAAGATGAAACAGAAATATAACATGGAACTCATTGAGGCCACAAATTCTGACACACTATTAAGTACATAAAAACAATCTCAATAACCTTTATTACCACATATGCAGAGTGAATCAGATGCCTTTTGCTCGATCACAAACTTGTCTTTTCCGTGTCATCCATGGCCACAAAATATTTCTGCAATGTAAGGGAAGGTTCTTAAAAACATACAAAAGCAGTTTACTTTATACAGGAACAAGTAAGTACCCGTAGTTAGTATACAGAATTATTTTTCAGATGTTAATAAATATAGGACTCATTCTCTTATTAAATGCTTGCTTAGATTGAGCAGCAGCTTAATTTGTTAATTATTGCATTAGGGTGTTCTGTCACCACATATTAATTTGAAGTGTAAATGAAAAAAAAATCCATTAATATTATGGCTGTAAAACGTCCTCTCAGACCCTTGTCTTGAGAAGAGAGAAGCAATAAGGTATCTTCATTCTGGCATTTCCTGAGGGATGCCCCCTGCCTAGTGTCAGCCATTCTGCATGGTGGTGGTGGGTTGGGACAGTGTCCCTGCTTGTCTCAGCCATGTACAGCAGCTTTCTCTTGCTACTGAACAACAATGTGTAGAAAGTGCTACTTCATGGAGGTCTGGATACTGAAGTCTCTAAGTGAGTGCCAATAAAACACAATATTTCACCTGACATTGCTTATCTATCTTAAATCTTCGTCCAGGCTTCTCTCTGCTTTCATTCCATTGTGGTCAGCTGAGTTACATGAAGGATAAATTTTGTATGTGTTATCCAAATGAGATGAGAAGTGTCTTGTAAATTAATTTCTGATTTTAAAATTAAGGAATAAAAATGAAATATTGAGGGTGGCTCATGCTGCCTATCTAAGGTACTGAATTTCATTCTGGTTATGGGAAAAAAAAAAAGTGTTTGATTCAAAGGTCTGGCTCGGTTCACAAGTGATGACAGAATTTAACTCTCCAGGGTCAAATGAGAGAGCAACCCAGATAGGTTTTCTTGGCTGACACTAGAAATTTTGTTTTTAATCTTTTAATATGCACATTTTGTTTGGAGGATTCAAAATGATTTTATGAAGAAACGGTACTCCCATGTTAGCTCTGGAAAAAAAAAAAAATGCTCCTGTAGTAACACAAGGCGACAGCAATAGAGTTCTTAGTGTAATCTAGGTTTTGTACATCTCCATCTGAAAGCACAGAGAATTTAAGAAAGTTCTGTCTTTAGAAAAGTATTAGCTTTAGTGAAATTCAGACCTGCCTCAAGAAAATCCTGCATTTTTAAAAATGAATTAAAATTATCATTCCCTGATTCCCTTCATACAAGATGTAATACCCAATATAAAACGAATCAACCATTTTTTTATGAGTCCAGCTCAAGACACCAAATATTTTCAGTCTCTTCTTTCTGAAAAATATGTTGTGTTATGGGTCATCCACAAAACTACCGTGTTGATCCTTTTAATGACCTAATTTGATTGCTTATTTGTTTACTTTCTCTGATAATATCAGACCAGCTATTGTTCAGACAACCTCTTGTGATAGGCAAGTAGAGTTTAAAGAAGAAAGTGGGATACAGAATGCAAATGATGGCTATGCATGTTATATAGATAATTGGTTTAGCTCTCTTATTTCCATAGGGAACAGGATGTGTTGTAAGAGCACTTTCATAAAAATACTTAAGCACATGAAATGAAGTTGAACTGCATTGAGTGGTTTAGTTTCTATAATATGGGTACTCTGTGCTGCATGTTTACAAATATACCAAACAGAACAATCTTGAGGATGTACAAATCGCATCCCATATTTAATCTTCTGTGCCTGAATAACTAATTATTAATCCACTTTTGTTAACCCCTCCACTTAACTGATCAAGATGTGGAAGCAGAGAAGCATACAATGACTTTCTCAGTACAGCATGAATTTAGGTTTATCACAGACCCAAGGCTGGACTTCTGAATCCCAAACCCTGGGGTGCTTGTCAGCAGCACACACTGTCTTGTGTCTCCAGACAAGTCCTTCTGCAATAATAGAAATTCACAGACCGGAATAACTCTGAGAACAGGATTAGCAGTTCTGAGGAATCCACCATAAACTCTGTGTTGTGTATCCACACAACACGTACAGATGACGTTCCCTTTCCATATGCCAGTATGAAAGTACCTTTGGAGAAATGGTTCGGTTGACATTAGATAAGAAGACTCTGGCTGCAGAGGGTGGTTAGTGCTGTGCAGCCATGAAACCCAGCTCTTCCGTGATCTTTCACACTCCCCCGTGGATCTGAGCACAACCAGCCTTGGGCAGGGCTCCTAGGAAAACAGAGGAAATGCATGTTGGCGGGTCTATACACAGATTTGGGGATATGTTTATGTTGATTTAGAAAGGTTTGTAGTTCTTTGGCTTGCATCAGTGAATTTATATTATCATCATGTGGCTTTCCAACGCAATGGGTGATTGTTAAGATACTCTGTTGGAAAATAGAATATGGAACATTGGCTAGCTGAAGAATTCCTCCTGCCTGCTGTTCTTCTGTTTGCCTAAGATTTCTGCAACTTTTTATGAAAAAGGACACACCTTTAAAGTAAATCTCAGCTGGAATATTTTCACTAGCCTTAAGGAAAGGGAGGGGCAGGGTAGCAGCCTGGAGTTTTCACTGAATCTAACACAGGTGCAAGCCAGTGTTGAGGAAAAGTAAGTGTAAGGCTGTGTGTGAAAGAAGCACTCTACATTTATGCAATTTATCGGTTTCTCCTGTGGACGACAGAAAAAAAAAAAAAAGCACAAAAAATGTTTTTCTTTTTGCCTTATGCCTGTATACATTGTTTATTTATTTATTTATTTATTCACAAGGAGAACTTGCAGTTTAATGCAAATGCTAAGATTTTGTCGGGTAGATAAGAAAATTGGCAAAGTTTAAAGCTGACTCAAAATTACCAGCATTCCCCAGATTTCCGCTAGCAGGGCAGGCAAAACAGCTAAATGTCGAGAAAATGATGCTGGTTTTTAAAACTGTAATAAAGCCCTGATATTTCAGAATATCTGTTATACACTATGATTCTCTGAGTTTCTCTTCTTCTCATCTCAAGGTGTTCAGGGTAAGATAGAGAGACATTTCCCTCCCAGTGAAGAGTGAATCCTAGGCAGAGATTGTGAGATGGCATGCTGAAGTGGCCTGGCAACTTGAAGCCAAAGATTCAGGGAAGGGGAAATGCAGATGTGAATAGTGATATGATTTCCTTTGAGCTTGAGAAATTAAACCACTAAGCTGGAATGCAAACTTAGTGTAAGAAAAAAACTCATAAATTCTTCTCACACTTCTGTCAACATCACCAACACCATTGCAACCAGGAAAACTAGTGGGTTATACTTTTTATGAAACTCTGTTACTTTAAATAAATAAAATTTGAGCAAACAAAGAAAGAAAAAAAAACCAACCAATCTGCTGCCTGTATTCATGCAATATTAAAAGCGAGGATAACTCATGTTTGATTTTGAACCTCTCCAAAACTCAGTTACAACTCAGGGCTCTGCTCAGCTTTTTTTTTTTTTTTTTCCCTGTAAAAGCTTGTTCTGCTGTCACTTCCCTCTTTTTCCTCTTTTAAGAGTCTGGGGAAGCCTTTTATTTATTTATTTATTTTCCCCCCGATATGTACAGTGTGCAACTGAGCTTCTCCTGTGGACACTGAGCTCCATTTGTTACTGTGGTTACCTCGGCTGCACAGCTGGAATTAATGTTATAATTTTATATTTGGAAATAAAATGGATTTCAACTTGATTATTTGACAGTTACCTTTTCCATCAGGCTGTTGATGTCAACAGATGGTACCTTTCATCTCAGAGTCCAGCCAGGCCTCTCCTGCAAGACTTAATGGCTTTCAGAACAAAGATAAGAGAGGAAGGTGTTCATCACAACTAAATTAATTTCTGCTTTGTAGATGGATAATTTATTTGTTGTTGTCTCATGTGACAGTGGTTTTGCTATTTGTTTTTTATTATATATATGAGCAACATACCAGTTTTAAAGTTTTAGCTATGTTTGTCCGTTAGAAACAGAGATTTAATATTAAAGCAGGTACTTCTCGGTAGAAATCAGATATGTTTCAGCTTTCTGGCTCCATAAAAGGGCCTAGTCCACATCTGAAAACTGTCTTAAATGAAAGGTAGTTATTTGTTTAACCTATAACATTAAAACTGGTCTTCATTATTTTCAGTAATAGTTGAAATTATCAAACATTTCTTTAACATTTAACTTGTAAGAAACACTTTGTATGTAAAATAACACTTTATGCAGCATCAAATGACTGCATTAGTCTAATCTTACATTTCTTTTTTCTCTTTTAAAAGTGACCATGAATGTGACTTGTGAGTGTTCCTAGACCAGTCACATTCATGTGAAAAGTATTTCTGGATTTCAAGCTTCCTAAAGAAAGTTTGACCTAATTCAGTTGTGACAGGGCTGCAATGCATGACTCTCAGTCTTATGCTACATCAGATGAACCTCAGGACCCTTCAGTATGCTGGAATAAGTGAAACATGTCTTAAAGAATTCCAAGACTAACAAGCATAGCCCCAAACCCTTGTCTGTTATATTTCTGTATGTCTGAAGGAAAATCTGATTTTCCAGAATAATCAAGACAGTTCACCATGTGGACAGGAAACTATGATGTGAACAAGCAACAAACTTCTTTTAGTTACTTCTCTTAACCTATGTGCTGTCTTCCAGCAAGCAAAAGGGTCCTGAAGTCATTGTGGTTTTTGACTGTGTCTCGAGCTTCTGTTCTGTGCAGGAGCCTGCAAACATGAACTATCTGTAGACAATTTGCTCTTTTCAAACAGGAGCCAATTTTTTAAAATGCTGTTTATATTCCTTAGCTGGCAAATATCCTTGCTTTAGTTCTTTTTTTTCTCTTTTTCTTTTCTTTTTCTTTTTCTTTTTCTTTTTCTTTTTCTTTTTCTTTTTCTTTTTCTTTTTCTTTTTCTTTTTCTTTTTCTTTTTCTTTTTCTTTTTCTTTTTCTTTTTCTTTTTCTTTTCCTTTTCCTTTTTTTCTTTTTCTTTTTCTTTTTCTTTTTCTTTTTCTTTTTCTTTTTCTTTTTCTTTTTCTTTTTCTTTTTCTTTTTCTTTTTCTTTTTCTTTTTCTTTTTCTTTTTCTCTTTCTTTCTCTTTCTCTTTCTCTTTCTCTTTCTCTTTCTTTCTCTTTCTCTTTCTCTTTCTCTTTCTCTTTCTCTTTCTCTTTCTCTTTCTCTTTCTCTTTCTCTTTCTCTTTCTCTTTCTCTTTCTCTTTCTCTTTCTCTTTCTCTTTCTCTTTCTCTTTCTTTCTCTTTTCCTTTTCCTTTTCCTTTTCCTTTTCTCCTTCTTCTTCTTCTTCTTCTTCTTCTTCTTCTTCTTCTTCTTCTTCTTCTTCCCTTTTTATTTTTTTAAAGTGTTGAGAGTAGGCTTATAATTGGTTATAATTTTTAAATTACTCAGAGCTGTAAATCACACCTATGGGTCAGAAATGTTAAATACATTCTTGTGTAAATATCATAGACTGCTTACAGAGAGATGAATTTTGATGTTTGACTAAACACAAATGGTCACCAGAGGTTCTGAAACACAAGCAATTTACTGAAATAAATGCAACATGCTAAATGTTATATAAAGAAGTTAGGCAGAAAATACATAATCAAAGCAAACTCTTAATAGGAATTATTGTTGCGGACAAGATACTCTACTAACAGCAGAATGAGTTTTGTGGGAACATATGTGCTTGTGCTAATACCAGAGCTCTGGGCATACTTGAATTTCATCTGTGTAGTATAGTGGGGTAATCATTGTGAACAGTGTGATACCAAGGAATATTAAACTCCCAAATAGGCACAACATGTCTGGGGCACATAAAGGTTTGCTGGCTCCCATCCCAGGCTTGCTACACTATACTCTGATCTTTTGGGCAGAGAAGAAAGCTACAAAAATTCTCTTTTTAAAATCCAGAAGTGTGAAATTTTTATGGGAAAACTTGTTACTCTCAAGTTGTTCCTGCAGCAAATAAATATGTATGGAGAGAAAAAAAGTGACAGAAAAGTCAGAGCTGACAAGCATTATGTTTGGTGTAAATAAGAAAATCTCGACAACATGGTTGCATTAATGCAGAACTATGTAACAAACTAATGGTCCATTTTGAGATGAGGAGAAAGTGCTCAAAAAGGATTGTGGTCACTTATTTCAGAAAGCAGTCAGAAAAAAATGGGTTTACACTGTTAACTACATGTCCTGCTCAGCATTAGTTAAAATAATAAATGTCATTTTCAATGCAAAAATATTATTTTTCAAAATATCCTTTGACTTTTCCTCTTCTGTTGACCTTGTTTCTTACAAAAACTCTCTTGAATGCTCCTTTCCTACTTCTCTTCATGTTTCTACTAGACTTTGTGGGAAAGGTTATAGTTTTCAGAAGAAGGCGGTTTCTTGATTTTTCCACTGCCCAGATATCCAGAAGGTAACACATTTTTCCTCTGGGGATGAAGAAAATGTACAAAGCAATAGAAAGCATGGTATTAGTATAATCTGTTTAGACTAGATTAAATAAAACCCTGCCAGCACAATCACTTCACAAGGCTGTTACTTGTCCAGTTATTCTCTCCCATTGAAAATGCTCACTGTGTGCTTTAACCTTGGCAGAACTTAATCTGGAGGCATAAATCCTTCACCTGCTCCCCTTCCCCAAGACTGTACGTAACTTCACTAGTTTAGACACCTCCAATTGCAAAACTCTTTATTTGCCACTTAATCTAAAATAAACATGTCAGCTTAAAATAGGATTTTCTATAACACTACTTCAGTGTGTGGTGAGCACCTATGCTTCCTCCCTGGTGGGTTTTCTGACCCCTTTGGGTATCTCTGTTCACACCTATACTTGCTTTCTCTGGCTGGGTTATGTTTGTGTCACGAAGCCTTATTTTCTGCTCTCTCACTCTGTGACTGCCACTAGCCTGTGGCTCCCTCACTGGCCTTTTCTTGCCTCCAGATGTGTCCAGACTCTGTCCGACTGTGGTAACACATCTGGGTAACAAGTGTTCCTGTAATTGGTCAGCCTGCAGTCTTCCTGGTGCTGAGAAAGAAACAAGGGGATTAGTTTATACCACAACAATAAATTCATTGAGCCATTTCCTTGGAAACTAGGGATCAGGAAGCAAGGAAGGCAGATGAGGTAAGGGTGGCAGTTAAAGCTTGCAGGGGGTGATTCACATATTTGCATTTTATCTCTGAGGTTCCAGTGATTCCTTCTTCATACAAACTATCAGATAGGTTTAAAAGGAGATAGGATAAATAATGCATGGTGTTATTGGCTGAAAAAATATTGCTAGAATTCACTTCAAACAGCATACTCAATTATATTGTTAGATTTTCAGAGCTCTTCCATTAGTGCACATTTAAACATGTAATATTTTCCAATTAAATGTGTTGGTAGGAATTATTCATTTTAATAATTAAAACATTTCCAGAGCTCCCTGAGGAGTGTTACCATGGAGGACCAGACCCTCTGCTGGGAACACTCACAGCATGCTAGCATACAGTATAGGCCAGCTGCTTAATGTCAGCTGTGCAGAAGCATGAAATCCAGTCCTGAGGCACGTTAGTGTTGGTTGCATATATTGGTCCTTTCTGTGGTTGATTCAAAGTTAGGTTTTTGAGGCAGATTTTGAATTGTGGGGCATGTGGAACCTGCAGCTTAAGCACCCTCAGATAGACTGTAAAGCTGCCTGTCTCCCACTGTACATTTTGGTGGTGGCTTCATTGTATCTTTGTTCCTCTTAGATTGAGATTCAAGGCCAAAAGTGAAGGTTTTTATGCTCCATGTATTTGCCTTGTTGCTCTTTCAGAAGACAGCTAGTCCAGACCCTTGATGAGCTGACATTGCCCCTCTCTCAGCTAACTCATATTCTTGGCATGGTCCTAGTCTTTAATAATCAAAAACTAAAGACATCTGCTTCTTGTGGATATTGAAAATCCCACAGCACACTGTGGAAGAGGAAGGTTTGATGTGGCGTCCTTGGCCAATATTCTGTTTTCCCTCTGCTGTGCAGCACATTGGCAAGCTACCAGTTGGCTTGTGTGGCTGTCACCCTCCCACCAGAGATGGCTGAGGCTCTGTGCTTGTGTGTGGGCACGTGAAATGAGACAGACAGACTGCAAAGTGCATTAGAAACAAGACGTATGGCACAGAATTAAAGTTCTCTACCATCAGAAGGAGATTTCCAGTCCATATCCAAAGGCACAAACCCCAGACTAAGTTGAACAAAAAGATACCTGGCAAACAACAAGTGAAGCTGGGAGTTACAGGGACCAGGAATCCTTCCAACATCATAAAAAAGTTACTGGGTTTATTTTGGGTAAATAAAGAAGGAAGGAGATCAGGGATCTGCAAAGAAACCTAAAGGAAGGTTTTTTTGTTGGTGGTGGTGTTTTTTTTTTTTCTCTCTCTCTTTTTTTTTCTTCCTAATCAAGACAACTAGACCAATGAAAGAAAGTAAAAGAAAGTACTACAGAAACAGTTGCCAACTGAAACATTTCATTGTTACTACAGATCTACTTGCACTGCTTACTTCATTATCTGTAGGCAGAGAAATCAGATTGGTTAACAGTGCTGATACCCCTTAAAGACGTGATGATGATCCAGACCTCCTACATTGTCCTAGTGAATCACTAATGCTGTGAAATACTCAAAGGTTTTCTTGATCTGTTTTTCAATGTTTATTTCATACCCTTATATTCTTGGAATACTTACAAATAAAATTCACAGCTTGTGCTCTTCAGGCTGTGATTTGGAGATGTATGAGAGTTTATCAACAGTTTGTTAGGAAATATTAGTGGTCAAAGCTGAAATATTTCTGAATATGTTGGCTTAAAGAAATTCCTTGGCATTGAGAGAATCCTTCAAATAAAGAGTTCTGAGGCTGGTACAACCCTATTGACAAGAACTAAGAAAATATTTCATCTTGAATATATCAACTAATTATATAAAATTACCTGAAATCTAGACAAAACATTCAGGGCAATTGTTTAACCATTCTGATAACAACCAGAAACCAACATCTTGTATGAATGCAGGACAGAATTTTCTGAAAGTCTTGAAAGTTCACAACAGGCAGGAAGATTGTTTCCGGCCTACTTATAACACTTAAGTAGCATTCATTTGTATTCACTGGGGGGGTGGGGAGGGGGGGGGTTGGGGAGAAGTCTTGCTGGTAAGAACTTCCTAGTTATTTCATTGGTCCTTTTTTTTTTTTTTTTTTTTTTTTTTTTTTTTTTTTTTTTTTAATACATCTTTTCCCTCAGAGAGTTAAAATGCTGAATTAGATGAACTTCTGGTGGGATGTGAGATGCTAAACTATTTTCTCCATTATTATAACTGATTGCTAATTTAGATACATTATGTGAGTGAAGTGGTGACTACATATTTTTGTATCTATTTAGAGCTATTGGGATGTATGGGTTACTTTACAGAAAGTGCTGCTTTCAAATCTCACCCTATTTGTGCCTCAGGAGTTGGTACTGGACAAAAAATGAACAGTCCAAAAATTGTTTAGATAAATCCACTCACAACTTTCCTTATTTTCTATATACTGAGCTCACAAATTCCTCTAAAATGATGTTACTTCTTTAAATTATCCTAAAGCTGGGGTGTGCAGAAATACAAATAAGTTTAGAATCAGCTTGGTGACTGCTAGATACCAAACACATCTAGACTCATTTGTGTAGCATCTTCAATATGGGAAGCCTGGGTCTAGTGCTAGATCTGTTCCCCTGTAGCCTGTGTAAGTTTGGCCTGTATCTCATTCTCTCTTGAATGATTCTTTGCCAAAAAAATGAGTGTCCATAATTTTGCATAAAAAGATTATCTCCATTTCATTATCATTTGGTAATCTTTACATAACTGACTCTGAGAAGCCCTGGCAATTAATTCTTCATGCTCTATGTGTTTCTTATCATTGGCATTATCTGATGGAAACAGACTTGAGTTTAGTAGCACTGGTCTAAGGAACAGACAATAAAATTGGATTAAAATAATTCTCAGTTACAGTTATTTGTATTACTAAAACAATGTTACACACACAGACAAGCAGCTAAAGACATTATATGTAGCAGCTTCAGCCTTGAACAAGGATATACATAATTGATTTCCCTCTTCTTACTGACTTGTTTATCTGTGCAGTTTGTAGCAGGAAGCTCAATCAAGGCACTTTTGTTAAACTGTGATGTAACTTGAAACAGTGATTCAAAACCAGACCTAAAACCAAACAAACTATTGCTTTTAAGCTTTTTAAAAGCTAATCCATAAAGCTGTTTTACCTATTTGATCTTTTTTCCTTTTACATGCTGAATGTTGCAGCCCACTTCAGAGCTGCCTCTTATGACAATCCACAGTGGTGCCTCTGAACTGATGAAGCAAGGTCACAGATATGTGGTCTTCCTGTCAGCCTCTTTTCTAATGGGTGAACATGAAAGTGTCTCCATGACACAAGAGCCCAGACTAACATCATTTAGGCAGCCAACTATTGCTAAAAAGTGTGGAACAAGAGAAGGAAAGAGAGAGAGGAAAATAGTCTTAGCCAGCAGGCAGCTGAGTCTTCAATGGAGCTAACTAGATGAATAAAACTAAGTAGTGATCTCCCATCCATGGCTAGAAACTAGAACAGCAAAAACTATCGTCTTCTTCCCCGTCCAGGGTTTTACTTCTAGTACACCTCTCAGCCCAAGTTGACTGCTTTTATCTACCATACCATGAACTACAGCAGATCAGGAGTAATTTCCCAAGAGTTCAATCCATAGGGCCAATACTGATACCATAGGAACTCCATATATTAGAACTCCTTTTGTAAACCCAAATCTTGCTAATGTTGTTGGTTTAAAGTTAATTCTTCAGGCACATGAAGATGCATGGGGTATGCATCTTCAGGCTGAAACACAAACATCAAATGCACTTATTAACTTAAAATAGATTCAAATATTTTGGAAAACCATATAGGCTCCTACAAATATTTTGCTTATCTGAGTTTCTCCAACACACTTGAACATGGGTCTGAATTCTCTATGGAGTCTATGCTCCCCATTCCTACATGCGATTTCTTCTCCATGGTGCAGAGTCTTAGTTTCTCTCCTTTTTTCCCCCTGCACTTTTCAATGAGTTTTCTTTTACAAACAGCCTTGCAATTAAACAAGAGATTGTATTAGGAAACTATTTTTCTTCCTCAATTTATTATGTCTTCTTAGGTTATAAGACCAATACTAATATCTAATATCATTTAAAAGAATTCATTGTTTTGAGCACCAATTTTTCTTGCAGCTCCACCTGTCCTGTTTTCCTGAGCTTCACTTCAGTAGGAGCTTTTAAAAAGTGTGAGTCTGCATAGTCACAGCTTGCATGAATGATATTGTGTGGGAGCAGTTAAAGGTGAGAAGTTTACAGTCTGACCAAAGCAAATTTGAGGACCTACTGCATCAAACAGAAGTCCTTAGCAGTACAGGAAGAGACCTTTAATGTCATTGCATACTTTTCACTTTTTTTTTTTCTTTCCCTCATAGTAAGAAAGCTGCCAGTGGCAATATTTGTTGGCCAGTAAGGGCAACAAATACCTTTGAAGGTATTAAAACTCTGAGTGGGGGAAATGGACAGAAGGAAAAAAAATATATATATTCACAGGAACTAAGAAAAAATTTTCCTGCTTGCCAGCTTCTTGTCTCAAACAAACCAACAAACCAAAACACTCTCTGCAGCTAGTGAAGTTTGGCTGTGGAGGCTTTGAATTGGATTGTCAGGTTACTGTCAGCTGGGCTGAGGAGGTGAGAGGAGAAAGCAAGAGGCTTGGCCCAATTACAGATGTGAACCACCACTTATCTTACTGATATTTTCCCTGTTAGGTGATGAGATAATTACAATATATATAGACATTATTTACACCCTCCCCCAACTTTGTTGTGCAGATCTGACCTGTTTCTTCTGTACTCACCTCCCCCTCCACCCACATCCAACTGGCTACCAATCTGTGACATTTTTTGCTCATTTATTACAGTTGTGCAGGCTGGCCCTGCTGCGCATGGAAAAACAAACAGGCTCATTTCCTCTCTGCATTTCTACCCCGTATGCACAACATCAACACAGGGCTTTCTCAAACTATATTACTATAGCAACTGGTCTCAGATGTCTCTTAAATCTATTGTTTTAAGAAAAGGATTTCATGTAATGTAAAAGACTTTCAGCTGGTCGCACTAAACTTTTCTGTTTGACCTTACTGCTTTCTTTTGCTTCTGTGGAAAAAAAAAAATAAATCACTATTATGGAATCAATAAAAGTCACTGGGTGGCTGGTAACTAAACAACAAAAATAATTAGTATTTTACTTTCAAACTCTTACTTCAGGTGAGATGATCCATTTCAATTTCCACAATGTTAAAAATCAAAAAAATTTAAAAAATCTAGCAAACCATCTTCAAAGCTACTTGTTATTGACAGTAATTGTACAAGCTATGACAAGGAAGACAAACTTGTTCTTTTGGAGTCTATGAAAGTCAGTTACTCATCCTAGTCTCACATATATTAGTTATGTAATTAGAATTCTTTGAGAACATGGGGATTAAGCAAAAACATATGTTTGTAGATCCAAGACTAATATGTGATTTTGGAAATGTAAAACTGAACAAGTCTAAAAGTGTTTACTTTAAATCATAGAGTCATAGAACGGTTTGGGTTGGAAGGAACCTTAAAGATCATCTAGTTCCAACCCCCCTGCTATGGACAGGACACCTACCACTAGATCACATTGCTCAAAAACCTATCCAACCTGGCCTTGAACATGTCTAGGGATGCTGTATCCCCATCCTCTCTGGATAACATGTTCCAGTGCCACACCACCCTCATAGTAAAGGATTTCCACCTAATATCTTAAAACCATTCCCCCTTGTTGTATCATTATCTACTCAAATAATATCTGCTCAAGTTGCTCTCCATCTTTTTTATAAGTCCCCTTTAAGTACTGAAAGGCCACAATGAGGTCTCCTCGGAGCCTTCTTTTCTCCAGGCTGAACAGCCCCAGCTCTCTCAGCCTTTCTTCATAGGAGAGGTGCTTTGGCCCTCTGATCATCTTTGTGGCTCTCCTCTGGACCTGCTCTAACAGCCCCACATCCTTCCTGTGCTGGGGGCCCCAGAACTGGACGCAGCACTCCAGCTGGGGCATCACAGGGACAGAACAGAGGGGGACAATCTCCTCCCTTGACCTGCTGGCCACTCTTTTGTTGATGCAGCCCTGAATGCAGTTGACTTTCTGGACTGCAAGCATGTCCTGCTGGCTCGTGTCAAGCTTTTTGTCCACCGCTTTTTATGTCCAAGTCCTTCTCTGCAGTGCTGCTCTTAATGAGTTCTTCTCCCAGTCTGTACTCCTGTCTGGGATTTCCCTGTCCCAGGTGCAGCACCTTGCACTTGGACTTGCTGAGCTGTATTAGGTTCATATGTCCCACTTTTTAGGCTTGTCCAGGTCCCTTTGGATGGTGTCCCTTCCTTCTGTTGTATCAATGGTACCAATTATCTTGGTGTCATCTGCAACCTTGCTGAGGGTGCACTCAATTCCACTGTTTATGCCACTGATAAAAACATTAAACAGTACGGGTCCCTTGTACAGACCCTTGAGGGATACCACTCATCACTGGCCTCCACCTGGACATACAGCCATTGACCACCCCTGTCGGGGTGTAACCTTCAAGCCAATTCCTTATCCACTGAATGGTCCGCTTTTCAAATCTATACCTCTCCAACTTAAAGACCAGGATATCATGTGGGACCATATCAAAGGCCTTACAGAAGTCCAGATAGATGACATCAGTTGGTCTTCCCTTGTCAAGTGATGCAGTCACTCCATCATAGAAGGTCACCAGATTGGTCTGGCATGATTTGTCCTTGATGAAACTGTGCTCACTGTCTTGGATCACCTCCTTGTCTTGCATGTGCCTTGACATTGCTTCCAGGAAGATCTTTTCCATGATCTTTCCAGGCACGGAGTCGAGGCTCACTGGTCTGTAGTTCCCTGGGTCCTGCTTTCTACCCTTTTTAAAAATGGGAGTGTTATTTCCCTCTTTCTAGTCACAAGGGATGTCACCTGACTGCCAGGACTTTTCAAATATGATGGAGACTGTCTGGGAAACTAAACCAGACAATTCCCTCAGGACCCTGGGATGCATGTCATCAGGGCCCATAGATGTGTGTCTGTTCAGTTTCATCAGGTGGTAATGAACCTTCTCTTTACTTACAGTGCGAGGGACTTTGCTCCCCCAGCCCTCAACTACAGGTTCAGGCAAATGAGAGACACGGGAAGCCTGACTGACAGTGAAGACTGAGCCAAAGATGTTACAGAGTACCTCAGCCTTCTCCATGTCTGTTGTTACTAGTTCTCCCTTCTTGTTTATCAGAGGGGGTACTCTCTCTCTGGCCTGTCTTTTCTGGCCAATGTACCTATATAATCCCTTCTTGTTTTTCTTTGAATCCCTTGCCAAGCTCAGTTCCATCTGTGCCTTGGTGTTCCTGATGCCATCCCTGCACATCTGAACAGCATCCCTGTACTCTTCCCAGGCCACACGTCCCTGCTTCCACTGCCTGTGCATTTCCTTCTGGTACCTCAGTTTGACGAACAAGTCTTTGCTCAGCCATCCCAGTTTCCAGCCAGCCCTGCTTGCTTTCTTGTACATGGGGATAGAGAGCTCTTGCGTTCTGAGATAAGTGTCCTTAAAGAGTTGCCAGCTAAGACTCCCTCCAACCTTCACCTCTTTAATGAGTTCATCTGCATTGGTGAAAACCAGGTACAGTACTGTTACACCTCGGGTTGATTTGTCTAATACCCAGACCAGGAGCTTATCCTTGATGCAGTCCAAAAGTCTCCTGTATTGCTTACAGCCTGCTGTGTAGCTTTTCCAGCAGACATCTGGGAGGTGGTTGAAATCCCCCATCAGGATAAGAACATGCGAGTGTGATGTTTCTTGTAACTGAAGGAGGAAGGCCTCATCAACAGGCCTCCTGATTAGTAGTCCTGTAGCAGAACCCTTCATAAGTTTTCCTTAATTGGTCTAGTCCTTATTTTTACATCATAAGCTCTCAACCTGTCTGTGGCTGTTTCTCAGTCAATCAAAAGCTTCTGACTGTAGTTGAGTATCTAATAAGATTGTTTCAAGCTTTTGCACTCTTTACAGTGGTGACTTAAAGGTTTTTAGCTGGTGAAGTTCTCAAGAGAAAGTGTAGTAGACTTGAATGCATGTGTGCCATTTACATATCAAACAGAGTTTTAAGAGAACTATATTGTACAACACAAGTACAACATAGGTTTATAAAGACGATAGTGCAAAGAAGCTTGTAATATATTTCTGTATGTCTCTTGTCTTGCTCAGTCCAAGCTGTCTGTGCTCATCTCAGCAAGCATGAAAATAATAGCAAAGTCTTCACAGAGAAAAGTATCATGAATTTTACTGTTATTAAAAAAAAAAAAAAAGTATGGAGGGAGACATTTTACATATCATTATGTGTTACCTCTGTTATGTTATTCTGCCATTGCATGTCACTATTAAGACAGCATCAGCAAAAGATTTTAGCATGGTTTCTGAAGTTCTGGTGGGGTTGTCCTGTTGCTTGCAAGGAAGGAGCCACCCACTCAGAAAACAAAAATCATTTTGAATTCTACACAAGAGTAAGTATTTATTCCATTATGATGTTGTAATTTAGATACAGAGAGCAGCTAATAGAGATCTATGCTTCTTTGTTTCTGGAGGTACCATGTCACTTTCTTTCACATTAAATTTCAAATGCAGTTTGGCTGCTCATTATTATTACATCCTTTCTGGTACAAAACATCCTTTATGGTACAAAACAAGCAATTTAAAAGTCATCCCACAATAATAGTGGTAATAATAATAATAATAGTAAAAATGAAGGGCAGTCCCAACCATTTAAAAACCTTGAAATGCTTTCAATATTTTCGCTGTAGTACATATTGCACACAAGTGAAAACTATTACTATAAATAGTAGAATGTTCCCAAAATGTTGAAACATCAGATATTTCTGTATAACAGGAAGAAATAATAAAATTATTTATCTTTTATTGCCAAAATGTAGAAGACTATAAGTTATAAAGAACATACGTTTTGACCAAAGAATTAAATTCTTACTATTCATTGATTTTAAATATATTTAAAGTGGTAGGGGTATTCTAAGCTTTTAAGTTTGTACTGTAGCTTTACATTTTAATGAAAAATTATTCAGTTTTTCTTACCAATCCTCCTGTCTTTTGTTTTAAAATAAACTAGATAGCAGTTGTTCTCTCCAGGATGAAATCTGGAGAAAGGTCTGACTCACACCTGCTGTTTTATCCACATGTTATCTTAGCTGTCAAAACCTTCATTGGAAGCAAATAAGATGAGGGAGATGAGGAGAATCAAGACTTATAGAAAGAAAGATAACGTCTTTCTTTCCTTTTTTCCTTTTCCTGTCCAATATGATTTAGAATTTTATACTTTTTACTGTAAGAAGTTTCTGCAAATAAACAAATAATGAATTCAACTTTCTTAAACATTAAAAGAAACAGGCATTACAGCCTCCAAATGTTCAAATATTGTAACCAAGGCTGCAGCGAGGTGCACATGCTCTGGAAGAAACTCTTGAATGGACCTAGTGTGGATATCATGGTTTATGAAAGGAAAAACAAAACAAAACAGCACCACCACCACCAACAACAACTAAGGTTAACTTACAGGTGCAGAAAGTTGTACTTGGGTCTCACTTTGTGTAATAGTGGCTAGAATTTCCTTGGAAATTGAAAGGACTGGTTTAAATCCTTTATTTGCTGTGGAGATCTGCACTTGGAAATCCACGTCTATGAATGGACACCGCCAATGTCCATTCTGGTGCAGATCAGTGGTAGGTGTGTGTGCGCACCTACCTGCAAAGGATGTCTGAAAGTTGCTGAGAGCCTTACATCTCTACTTGGACTGGCCTCAGAAAATGTCTCAGGTCCAATGGGACCAGGGAAGTTTGCAAGAACAAGTCTTACCCTGTGAGTGGGCAATGGGGCTTTCTCCTGCAAAGAGAGAATTCTGGTCCTTTGTCCAAGATCCATGGTTCTGGGATTTCTAATGTCTTTGGTGCTTAAGTAGTCACTGGACAACAAATACATATATATATATAACAACCCTTAATATGTGGATGCTCTCTAGGACACCCAGGCTCCCTGCAGTAATGGGTTGCCTTTCTCTTTCAGAAGTCCAACATGACTCCTGACTCAAGCTGCTAGGAAGCTCTGCTTTAAGATGGGAGAGAAATTTTAGGTCCTCTGGAACAGAGAAAGCACCTGAATTTGGCTTTGTCATGTAGCAGGTGACCCTGATAACTGATAGCGTTATCCTTCTCCTTGCTAGATCTCAACTACTGTTAGAAAAGAAAACAGCATTCACCAGCATGTTCTGAACAGACAAAGATCTTGCAAAAATGTGTCTATATATCATCTGCCATATAATTTTTGTAACAGAGGCAACTGCTAAGGAAACTGAAACAGAAGAGCTTCTAGTTGAATATCACAGTCAGGCCTATGAACAAAACCTGAGGTTCTTGTAGCTTCCCACTGTCTAGAAGACTTTCAGGCCAAATAAACTTTTCCATATTTGATAAACTAAAATTAAATCAAATCACATATGATTAAGGTAAAAATATCTCCTCCTTATGTTTGTTTCTGGTCATGGTATTGTTTTTTACTTCTCTAATAAGTTGTTCAAATGTCTGAGGCTTGTGCGAAGTTGCATTGAGTCAAGCTTCAGTAACACAATGTGATTTTCTTTTCCTTCTGCTAAAGGTGACTTAAATTTTCTTAAAGCCCCTTGCTCTGCTTACAAAGAAGTGAAACGATCTGATGAGCATGTTGCTTTTGAGAGCAATAAGCAATTCTTGAAAGCAGAGCTCAGTCTGTAGGGGTGCTTTGTCTGGTAGCCTGTGACCCTCAGGATGTTAGAAAACAGCATCTTCTCAGCCCCCATGTGACTCTGACAAAGCTGATTCACTACAGTCTCTGTTTATTCAGCCATAAATAAATAAAGTGAATTGTTAAGTAACCACCAACTGTTTTATTGTAGTTTGCCATTAGTGTGAAAGGTTTGCCAATTTATGCATCCAGCAAGTAATGATACCTACTAGGAAAAGGGGAAGCTCTTCTCACAAGGGAAAACTCTTATCCCCTCCTGAATTCAACATGACTCAATAAACAGAGAAAAATTAATCTATAAATAGACCAAATGAACTCATGTGCCACAATGCCTTTCACACCAGTTTTAATAATCATGATCAGTGTCATTCATAGATCCTTTTAAAAACCAGCTGGGATAATTATCGCTTGGCTTTGAAGCTGGTGTTAGTACTAGAATTAGGAAATGGATCATTTTATCTCAGGTGACAGGTGGCAAAACTTCTCCCTCCCCAGGTATCGATTGTCTCCACAGTTGATAAAACAGCAGGGCTTACTGCACGAGACAGCTGAAGACATACAGTGATTAGTCTTCCTTTGTGGTCTCCAGCTCAACAGGCAGCAATGTCAGAGGAGAGAAGATCAGCTAAAGCCAATCACGGAAACCTACAGCAATAACAACATCCAAGAACTCTTAAACTGCTGTGAAGGTTGACTATTCTCCCTCCACCCCTGCTTTTTCCGCCTCCCAGCTGTAGAAATGCACCAGTGTTGCACTCTGCTGATAGAGTTGAACCTGTCTCACCTCCTACATCTCCCAGAATGAGGGAAAGGCAGCTGGGTTCATAGCAGTTCTGCTGAGATTTGGCTGCCCAAATGAAGAATAAACAAGTGAATCTGGTGAGTTTCCCCTTTTACTTAATTGTATTGAAAAGAAGTAAGAGTTTTATGGTTGTTATTTATTTATTCATTTATTAAGTTAATTTCAGATATTAGGATTGCTCCTTTGTAAGTCTCTAGAGACAGTCATAGCTAGGGAATTCTGAAAATAAAATTTCTTTCTATAGTTCCCTTCTATAGTTCAGGTGCACTGTAGAGTAGAATGAATATGAAGCCACAGATGCCTGAAAATATCAATCTTTCTGGCTGATGCAATGTCAGGGCACTGGAGCTGTACTGTAGTGTGATAAGCTGTTTTGAGATTTGTTGTTCCAGGGAAAGGCAAGCAAAATAATCAATACAGACAGGATTCAAATCTCTAAAGAGAATTGATATTGTCTGTAGAATTGAACAGACAAGATTCAAAACTACCACAGAGCTTCAAGTAATATAACTTAGTTAATTAGTTCCTAATTCTTAAAAAAAAAATAATAAATAAATAAGCAAAAGCTATATTCCTGAAGCTATGAAGCAGTATTATTTAGTGTCTTGCCTTCTGTATTTTGTTTGTTGAAAATTTTGTGTGAACAGATAATATACACAGAGTGCATGCCTTGTTGGGTTTTGTTCCATGTGCAGAGTGTTTCTACTTCTTCAATAACATTTTTTTGCATGGGATAGGAAATATCTGCTGGATAAAATGACATCTTGCTCCGCATCCTATTCTGTAAGTGATATGTGACTGCCTTTGGAAAGTTGATGCTTTGATTACTCTGTTGAGAACTTTGAAAAAAGATGTCATTGTTGGATATGACCATGATGTTTTATCTGGAATTTTGTTTTGTTATTGCTTTGTACCTTAACATTTAATAGTCTATAATGGCCATTTTGCTTTATGTGCAATATTTACATTGATGCAATCTAGGTAATAAAATCATAACGCTTTTCTTGCACTGTGAAATTTATTTTAAATGGAACATATTCAGGTATGACTAAAACCATACAAATAAAAAGAATTTTGCCACTTAAGGCTAATTTGGAAAGGATTACGGTAAGTGATCATACTACTCTTTAAAAGATAAATTGCACCGTGATTTCCCTTGCTTTCCATACTATGACTTTATCAGCATTTTTTGTTTAGAGGCACTGCTAAGTGAGGTAAGTGCTGAAAGATACTGCCTGACAGTTATGGGTGGGGGCAAAAGGAGCTGTATTAGGACAGAGTAGGGGCTGGACAAGAAAGTGTTATGTTATGAAAATGTTGTGACAGTTGTCTGGTGCAGCAGAGTGAGGACCTCAATTCTAGATTTGTGGCTTGATGAAACCATTCAAGTTGTTTTATTGACACTGATAAAATATGTCTACTTACCTATTTAAGTCATCTATCAATGATTTAAAATGATAAAATTATTATTTTGGAGATGAAATGTAAAATGTATTATCCGCGTCTTTTCAAATTTATCTCAGATTTTAAACCCTAATATTTTGGGATGCAAGCAGAGGTAGTACAAAGTCTGTCTTGTTTCAGTATGGCATCAAAGGCAGAGGTGTAGATGCTGTCACATTGTAAAGCATATCAGGGGAGCTGAAGACTTTCAGGAGTATTTCCCTAGTGAGAGAAAAGTATAGTAATTCTTAATTGCTCTGAGACCTTAACTGCTGCTTCTGAAAGGTTCTTAAAAACATATGTTAGTTACATTGTTTGCTATCCTGCTATAAGACTTTGAAATGGCCCACAGTCTCTGAATCCAAAAGAAATCTCTACTGTAGCCTAAATATTATATATAAAACTTATTTTATGGATCTTACTTTTTATAATCCAATGATTAAAGAGTTATTTTTCTAAGCCCACTCCTTTCAAGAAATTATAAACATAAAATTACCTTTCAAAAGTTGCTGGTTCTTCATAAAATTGTTTTGTAGAGATCTTCTGATATGTTTTATGTATTTTTAATTCAAAGAAATGTGCAAAACCAAGGTATGTGGTGATTTTTAATGTCCTATTTCTGGTGATCTCAGTAGCAAATTGTTCTCCATAACAATACTGTTATGTCACAAATGGTGAAGTGCACAGTAATCGACAGGAGGGTACCACCAGAACAATAAACATAAGTTCACATGAGAACAAAATAATATTAAAAAAGGAGGAGAAAATTAAAAAACAATGTTGTCCGTTACTAGGAATTCCTCTAAAGGGTGAGGTTTCTTTCAGAAAAGCCTTGGTACATTTCAAAAGTGCTAGAAATTTAATTTAGAATATTTCATTTATAACAAAGATGAAAATTAAAGGATTGCATGTTTTGCTACTAGACATTAAAAGTAACAGTTCAGTTGTATAATGACATGCTCCCCATATGAAATTTCTTTACTGTAGAAAGACAAGATGTAGTCACTACCTGTACTGCTGTATTTTTGAAGAACCATAAAGTACAACATTAGTCTGAACAATAGCAGCCTGGTCTTCATCCATACACACTAAAACTTACTGAAAACTACTAATATTGTTGTTTGAAGTGTACATTTTGGAAAAAGTCCTCTTGATGGTATTGTAACTGTATTCTTAGTTGTTGAGAATGAATTTTAAAGACTCCTGTTGTTGTATGATATCTCTTCTCCAAGAATCTGAAGAGTGGAGGTTGGCTAGGGGGAGTAAGTTTCCCAGGGCAGTTTTCATAAAAGCTTGCTCAGATTACCTCCGAAGAACAAGAAAATGTAGGGCTTTCAGCATCTTTTGTATCTGAAATAAATTTCCTCTGCCCGAATGAAGAACTTTTGTCTCTTAGAGTCTGGTCCCTTTGGTTCCCTCCACCCACATTCTTGTTCCAGGCTCATCAGATTGCATGAGGCGTTGGAGGGCCTGCTTCAGGAAAGTACCCAGCATGGTACCTCCAGGAGCATGTTTTCAGTGCAGTCAGGCCAAAAACATGTGTGAATTAGACATCACAACACTTTCCATTCATGGAATTTAAATGGGTGCATGCCTTCCTGAATCACTTCCAGATGGATCATTCCCTGTATTGTGGGCACAGCAGCCCACTTGCTTGCAGTGATTGTTAGCACTGCTATTTTCCATCCATCTGGCTATCAGTCTGCTCAACTTTCTGACACTGAGATCTGCTGGCCAAGTGATTGCCTCACTGCATTTGGAGGAGGACTTGGCATACTCCACAGATCAGTGATGTTGCTGATGTGAAGCATGCTGCATGGATTTTCAGTGCATACTGAATTGTATCTCACTGGACAAGAAATTTTTCACCACCAGGCTGACCTAGCACTTGGGCTAGAGGGGTAATATGCCAGTATCTGCATCAGCAGAAGTTTATTCCAACTGAAAATCAGCTGTGGTGATGGGTGTGTGTTTGTGGCGCTGGGGCTGTTTGCTGCCTTGAGAAGTAAGTCTGAGGCCTTCATGGCACGCAACAGCCTCTCCTTGCTTATGCCGTAAATGGCTGGTTGCTGATAGTATTGCTGCTTAAGAAAAAAATATGTTCACAAAAATAGTTCAAATTACACTAGTAGGGATGATCATAAACTTTCTTTTCTATGATAATTAATTATCTTCAATATGAATAACATCCAGAGGGGCAGGAACTTGAAGTCAGGGAAGGTCATTCCGAAGAAGGGGGGAAGGTTGCAACAATTTTTTGCAGTTTGCACGTTTGTATGTTAGAGCAGGGCAAATGACTGTTTAGAGAGCATAGTTACCTCTGTTGGTAGCACACAGAGAGACAAAGAGAACATAAACACTTTGGAAGCCAGTGAACCAAAAGGGAGAAGGGAAGCAGCCTTTACAGAGAAGCAGAGACAGGAGTTTTGTCTGAAGTCTAGGCAGATGTGGGTGAATTTGGTTTGCCTTGAATGAGACCTTCTCTTAAAAGATCATGTGCATTAAACATTTGCAATATTTTTTGGGGGGCTGGATAGATACTTTCTATGGAAGAAATGTGTATTTTCTAAATCCTTCAGATAAATCTCAAATAACAAGCATTTTCCAGCTATCATTTTAAAATCAGATGGGTTCTCTTGTGACAGCTAATTACCCCAGAGTGATTTCAGACGTGTCACATGAATATGGTGACTGAGTCCTGCTGAAATGGAGACTGTATGCAAGTTTGAGGGTCACTCAGAATCAGAGAAAAGGGCAGAGATGAAGTTGAAAATGTTCTTCCCTACTAAGTAAGATTTCTACAGGGTAATATCTCTTTTAATAGGCGTTCAAAATGAAGAGCTGGAGTATGAATCATTCCTTTAATTTTTCTTATGGTGTTCTCCTTAACTTCTTACAGCAAAATGTTTGAAATTCCCACAAGCTCTGAAAGAGGTTATCAAGTTAATGAGGCCGTTGTCTAATTATACAACCAGGTCTTTGATTCCTGATCCCAGAGATGCTGAGGTTTTCTTGAAGACAGACTTATTTTTTTTTCTTTTCCTGGTACTTGCAAATAGCTGGAGTCGTGACATGTAGTGTGTGAACTGTGGGCATCCAGGGGTCTGAAGGTCTGGCCTGAGAAGGTGGGATGAGCCTGTGCTGCCGGCATAATTCCTCACCGCACGCTGGCCGGTGGGACGGAGCCACTGTGTGCTCAGATGTTCGTGATCTGGCTTTGCCCTCTGGTGGTCCCCTTTTGAAAAATTCCCCGGGCTCGAGAGACAAAAAAGCTTCAGAGACTGTAAATACACGAGTAAACAGAAGGCTTTTTTGTTGAATGTAATAGTAAAGATTAAATGAAGGGAATGTCCCGCGGACAACCAAGGAGGATGCCTAAGAACGGCATAAGAGTTCAAGACAGGAAGGTATAGTGCTCCTCCATCGAGCTAAACCTAAAGAGAAGAGTTTTGCTAGCATGCCTTTCCTTCTGCTCTGAACAATGCTTTGACACTTGTGCTTACCACTGAAAAAGCAAATCTTTCTGTATTATAACTGAGTTCCTTACCTGGTTATGAAGACTTGCCCCAGGGAACTTATCCTGTATCACAGTAAGGAGCTTTCCCCTTTTGGGAACTGGGAGCTTTAATCAGAAGTATCCTCCCACTAGCCATCACACAGTTATCACTAAGAACAAGTGTGACTGGCCTTTGATTTAACAAGTAGAGGCATTTTCTGGGGAGACAATTGTTACATATTTACTGCCTGAGCAGTTTACATGATGGCATTCCTGTGTGCTGCTGCTGCTTCTCCTAGAAAAGGAACTGGCAGAAAAGGAATCTCTCCCTAAAGGAGGGAAATGCAGTCATTAATCTGCAAATATGACAAAGATTTAAATCAAGTACTGAGAAACAGTTAGCATGAAGAACAGTATATTGCAGTTTGAGAAGGAAAATTGCTGTTGTAGGTTATATCAAAATAATGTGCACAATTTGAGCATCTATACTTAGCTTTATTTAATGTTTTTGCTGCTTTTCGAGGTACTTTAAACTAGTAAGCAAGGGGATGGACATTATTGAGAGACAGGTTTTTTTTCTCTTTAAGAAAAAGCTTTTTTAGTTTGGAGGAAAAAAGTTTAGAGTAACCATTGTTATGTCTAGTCATAAAAGCAGGAAAACTGGATTTGTCTTTTTTTTTTTTTTTTTTTTTTTTTTAATGTCTTACCATTTACAGGCAGAAATCTGCCAGTTAAATGAAAAACAATGCATTTAGCTGAGTGTGGATATGCAAATGTAGGACTAGACTGCTAGAGTTTTTGTTTGTTAGTATTGTTTTGTTGGCTTGTTATTGTGGAAAAGTCACAAATCACATAGGGAAACAGTTAATGATAAATGACTTAGTAAAGCAAGAGGAATGGCATAACAGCACGTGTTTTGCCAGGTATTCTCATAGGATGCTTTTACATCACCTTCTGAAGCAGGCTGGATATAAAAGACAGGAAATGGGTCTTAAGCTTGTCATGCTTAAGTATTAAAGTTACACCTGATGTCAAGTCTAAGATCTCTCTGTCTGGGGAGATGTATATATCTTACAAAGAAAAGAGTAATAAAGTAGTCCTCCTTACCATCCATATGACCATATGGTACTTAAACCTCGCTCCCTTGCAAGCATTTTATTTTCTTTTATGTTCTGGATCCTGATTTTAATTATTTATCCTTGCAAAGCGCTGTGGTCTGTGAAAATGGACAGTACAACGATGTTTTGTTAGTCTGGTGGTATCTCAGCACTTGAAATTTCTCCAGCATCCCTATGCTCAGAAAACATTACCATGAGAGAGATGTCAAAGCAGTGCTAAAAAAATAAAAGCCAAAATGCTCAGTAAAGAAGCATTCCCCTCACACAAATCAGCTGCATGTCATTTTCACACCAGAGCTGAAAATTTCTTTGTACCCAGAATGATGTTGTCCATTGCATTATATCAAAACCCTAGAGATATTTTGTACCCATGTTATAAAAGGCGAAATTTCTATATTTTTAATAAGGCACTATGAAGAGGAAAAATAAATTAAAAACTGAAATGTACATATTAGTGAATATTTCCAAGTCAAATAAGAACATTCTTATTCTTAGGTTCAATTTTTCTTGTTTTCTTTCCTCTTTAGAAATAGAAGAATAATTATTTCTCTTCTAGATCCCGTTTTGACTTTTTTATTTCCTGCTTCTCCATTCAACTTTTTCACTCCTCTGTCTCCCTTCCACCCCAATGCCTAATACCACCTACTTTTTCTCTTAATAGTAAGTCTTAACATTTTTCCCTAATTTTCCATATATCTCCGTATAATTGTTTTTTTTCCCTCTCTCAGGTATTTTCACCCTGTTACTATTGTGTATATATACACAAAACTCATTCAGGACTGCTACCCACAATATTTTTGTCCTTATATTGGAACTGGGGGGAGGTTCCTATTTCCCCATCTTTGGCAAGATGAGGAAGAGCAAAGGAGCTAACATAGCCAGCCTATCAATAATGTGTGTAATTTGGCATTTCTGACAGAGATGAGTATGTGTGAAGCCATGATTGATCATTCACTAAGTTACTGAAAATTTAAGAATGTTAAATTCTTCATGAAGCTAATAGAACCAGTTAATCAAAGTACATTGCTATTGTAGTTGATACCAGTGTTGAAATAGTCATTCCATTTTAGTAAATAGTTTCCTCCCTTCCTTCCTTCCTTCCTTCCTTCCTTCCTTCCTTCCTTCCTTCCTTCCTTCCTTCCTTCCTTCCTTCCTTCCTTCCTTTTTTTCTCCTTCTTAAAATATCTATGCCTGCAATATCTGGAAATAAATCATTACTAGAAAAATAAACTATATCATCAAAGCTGCTGCATCATTTATCATCTATATTTTTTTTGGCAAAAACTATTTTCATGGTTATATATGTTAAGCTTTTCAGGTTTCATGAATTCAAATGCTGGATGAAGAGTCATTTTGAATTCTTCAAAAAAATATTATTTAAATACTCTTTTTAAAACATAGCCTCTTTTTTTCCAGTCAGTTTTGCCCTAAATACTATGCACTTAAAATTTGTTTTTCATAGTTATTGAAGATGAATAAATAATGCACTCCTCATTCTTTTTCTTTTTCTTAAATTTTTGTTTTTATATGGGTATTGTTCTTCTTCAGAGGACAAAGAAATATAAAGATGATCAATAACTGCATGGATTTAGGCTTCTAAAGGGTTCTAACTCTGGATTTCTAAAGTTAAATGGTGAGAGTATTGCATATTTTGCACTGTACGAAACATTAGCTTTGTTAGCTCATGTGTGTATAATTCACTTTAAAATAAGCTGTTTTTAATTGTGTACAGCATCAAAACACGTGTAAATATTTGTGAATAATGGGTAGATGACACAAAATAAAATAAAAAATAAGGAAAGGTGGAATAAAGAGCTTAACTTGAAAGTGGTAAGGAGATGTTCATGTTTCAACGCCTGATCTGTTGGAAGTGTCACCACATGCTAATTTTTGAACAACTACATAAAGAAAGTGGCTTTGGTGGGCACTTGAGTGGGTAAGATGACCAGGAGGAGGGAAAATCAAGACTGACAGTGAGACTTGCAAGATCTAGGTGAAGAGACACTTGGCAGTGTTCTGTGTTACTTGGGTGCCGACAGTGTTTGCAAATACTCAAGTAATAGTCCTTTGGGTTGGAAGACTAAGCTTACTTGCTCCCTTCTACCACAAAGGTCTGCACCTTCTATCTGGGTGAAAATTCCTCTGACTTCTTATGTAACACTCTAATTCTTCTTTCTACTGGCTGCTGTACAAAATAGGGCAGGAACAATAAATTCCATAGTAGACAGTCACTTAAGTTTTGTGACCAGCCATTTACATTTCATAGTCTAAATCAACATCCAGCATGTTCTACCACAGTGTCTGAATTTAAGAAGAAATTCTTTCACTGTTCTTTGCTGTGACAACTGTTGAAACACATTTGCTTAAGATTTTATGACTCAGCTGTTTAATCATAAATGATTTTAATTAGATTAAGGGCTGGCATTTATGTAGCAGGTAATGGCAATCTAATAACTAGATCCCTGGAGAAACTTGCTTTAAAGTATAATCACAGAATCATCATAGTATATTTTGGATTGGAAGAGACCTTAGTGTTCTTTGATTTCCCATCCTCTGCCATGGGCAGGGCCACCTTTTCACCAGACCAGGTTGCTCTAAGTCCCATTGAACCTGGCCTTGAACATTTCCAGGGATGGGACAACCACAGCTTCTCTGGGCAACCTGTTCCAGTGTCCGATGACCCTTTGAGTAAAGAACTTCCTAATATCTAATCTAAATCTACATATTTTTTTCAGTTTAAAACCATTATTCTTTATCGTATCGTTATACTCTCTAACAATAATAATCATGATTCTTATGTATCCTAACATGTTGATATTTTTTGTTCTTCTACAACTTTTATTTTTGTGCATCTTGGCCTTTTGTACACTACTTCTAATGTAGGTTATAGACTACTTTTTTTATGAATTATTGTCTGTGTTTTGTACAACCCTTAACCTTTGAGTTTGGGATTCTTCTGCTAACCAGAGTTTTTTCCTAATTCAAAATAGTTGCATGAGCAAGCTGAAAACAAAAACAAAGCCCACCAAACTTTGGCCTGATAGAAATATGTTGATGACAATAGCTTAACCGTATTTCTCTTTGAGATGGCTTCAGTCCTACATAAGATCACATGGATGATAATTCTGGGAAGATTATTTACAATTCCAGGATGAAATGTCTTCCCATTTCCACCTAAACAGGAAAGGCTGATGCTGCACTTAGTTCATCACAGTAGCTTACTGAAGTGCTGTAAACTCTATATTTTGTACTTTAGAGTTTGTTTTTTTAATGTCAATGACACTCTTAGATTTTTTTTTTTTTTATTTTTATTTTTCAGTTAGAAACTAAGCTGTAGAAGAGCCTGAAGTTTTATTTCTGCTAGCTTCATGTAAAGGCAAAACTGTAACTGAGAAACCCTCTTCCCCTTGGTGGATAACTAGGTGTCTGATCTTGCACATTTGATGGATTTGGGAACATTGCAGCAATTGTTCCTGGATCTGCCCAGACCTTGCTCACACCAAACCTGCTTTCCTGCCAAACTGGACAAGATTTATGTTCCAGATGCCCAAAGTCCAAACAGGTCTCATTCAATTAGCCCTCAAAGCAGTTCTCAAACAGACTTATAAGGTTAGAGTCTTCCCAAAATACATCATTCTTAAGCTTTCTTTTAAAGTGTGATCTCTTGAGAAGGGGCTGTTCTGCTCAGTATCACCCATCATGGTTGGAGTTCTTGTTCTTCCCAAACGGACATGACTCAAGCACCTCCAGCTGCTGGGAGAGCCCTGGTTTCTGATCTGGGTTTCCCTTCCTGCTTGATGGCCTTGTGTTGTCCTGGGTATTGTTTTATTCACAGTTTCATGGTTCTGTTTCTCTATATAGAAATGACTTTTTTTTTCTTTAATATCCTGGTACAAACAATTTTATGATCAGGGAACAGACTTTATCTACGAGTAGAATGTGTTATGCTATGTGACATCTTCATCTTTAATAACTTCAAAAACCTACCAGGCACAATACTGCTATTAGCTTCATAAAATCCTTTTCACAGAGGCTCTGGCATATATTCAGAATTACACGCTTCCATGTATTTCAGAGCATTAAGTCTTTTGTGACTCATTAACCTGTTAGACAAATCCCAGATGCAAGAGAGTAACTTTGAATCAGAAATATTTCCTCTTCAGGAAAATAAAGATTTAAAAATCATGAATTCCTGAGTGAGTGGATTTGTGGAAGAGGCAATTATCTTTGTTAATGCTAAAGATTTTGTGAGCTACATCAAATTATGATGCAACATTAACATGCTATGATGTGAGTTTAATTATTTGTGTGTTTACAAATTACTTAAATAGCAGAATTATGTGTAATGCACTCTTTTGGAATGGACTGAAATCTAGTAATCAGAAGAGGAAAAGTAAGCATATGGCTAGGCAACATATTACCTGCTACTCTGTGCTTTAATGTTAACTATTCAAAGTAGAAAGTTTCAACAGTGGTGTCATAAACCTACATAATAATATCAATAAACCTAGTCATAGTCTCTATGGCAACAAATTCTGTGATTTAAACTGTTAACTTTCAATGACTGAGGTAAGTTCTTAAGTAAGGACAACAAAAAACAATGAAAGTTTTTTCTGTATGGACTGGGATTTTTTCTCATAATTTCTACAATGACTGTAATTGTAAAGAATCACAAGAAGGCTTTATTTAACTCAGTGTTTTACATTTAAGAGAGACATCCTTTGGTCCTTCATATATTTGCTGTAGCAATTGGACAAAGTTTTTAAAATTTTAATTAAAGGTGCTCAGTTTTCCTTCTGAAGAAACCTCTTGCAGTCACATCATTTTCAGGGTTGTGTTACAGAAAGAGGTTTGGTTAAAAGCATTTGGATGTAAGCTTGACTTATGTAACGTAATGCAAGCAAAAAGGATTTTCTGCTCTCCTGCTAATGAATAATAATAAGAATGCAGTTGAGCATTTTTTTTGCTTTTCAATTAAAAGCAAACATGGCTTTGGAAAATTATTACTTACCTTGCTGCTACCTGTTAAACTTGCCTGGAAGTTGTTGGTTTCGTTGCTGTTAGCTTTTTGTTTGATTGTTTTGTTTTCTCCCTTTTCTTTCCCCACAAGCAGCAATAAGTTTGCCATTGGTGGTTAATGAAACAATGTTGCTGCTGCTTTTGCTGAGGCCAGATGAGACCAACAACTCTCCTGCAATGTCCTTTTGCAGGAAAATTTCCCCCTTTCTGACATCCTACTTGCAGAAGAGAATAGGTTCCAGGAATAACTCATGTTTACTAGGACTTCTGGAAGATTGCTGGACTCAGCTTATTTGGACAATGGTATAATCGAAGGGACGAGCCAAGGTATATCACTTCAGGGATTTTTATGTCCAACTGCAGAAGGGACTGAGATGTAGGAAGGGAGTCCTTGATACCCATTAAGATAAGCTGTCTACATGCTACCTGCTTGTGGGAAAGAGTGAAGGACATATAGGAATGTCTCCACTAACCATGGGCAGAGAGCAGGCAGAGGGCCCTCCATGGCTTAAGTTAAAACAGCATCTAACATAACCTTGAAGGCAAAGAGTTTTGTGCAGTAAAGAGGAGCAAAGAACCTGTAGCTCAGGTACATGAGAGGGCAAGTGATTTCACTTTCTTATTTATTTATTTGTTAACAGCCCATGGACTTTCATGTTTGTTATTGAATAACATTGCGTATGTTTTCTTAACATGAGGCTCATCAGTGGTTTACGTGTCCTTTTTGCTCACAGCAAGGGAACAGCTCTCTGCCTCTGACCTGAAATGACAGCAAAAATATAAAAACAGCTAAAACCAACAACAAAGTAACAAATGGCTGCCCTACTTGAAATATGAGCAGGAGAATTGAAATCCTGCATGAAATTGGATAGGCTTCAGGTGACTTTCATGTCAGTAATACAGGAAAAAAGTGGAAAGGCTTGCCTCAATTTTGTGATTTCTACAAACATGTTAAGGGGAAAGATCCCCCCCTGCCCAATGCATTAGCATGGCTAACATGGAGAAGATGAGGGTGTCATGGAAACACCAATCATCTGGGGATGGAAGGGAGGTTAGAGCTCCTTTGACAGATGGATGTACAGGTAGATCCATCTACAGATCTCAATGCAAGTACGGATTTATAAAAAAGCATCTTTTATCTCTGTCATAATCAGAAGCAATTTAATGATATACGGCTACAGCTTCTTCTGAAATGACCAAAGAAATGTTAATCACTGCATGTCATCTGAAATAATGGATGTATATTCTATAAAAAAAAAAAAAGTCTCCTAGAATAGGAATAAAACATATTTGTGTAATCCAGAAAGATACCACACACACACACACAAAATTTCCCTAATATGACTTTATTCTCAGTTTTCTCCTACTTTATTATAGAATTATTCTGCTGATTTGAAAAAAGAAAGGTGTGTCTGGAGCCTTTTACCAGCTCCTCTTCCTTCAGTAATCCCTCATGATGTAGGACAGTCAACACAATTTCTATCCTTGCTTTCTTGCTTGTCCTTGAATGTTTCATCTCTCAAGGAACTAATTCTCATAATATTGAGCTTCATGCAGTTGCCTCACAAAAATAGGCAAGTCTTTTTTTTTTTTTTTTTTTTCCTGTTCTAGATGACTTTATATTAATGCTGAGGTGCATGCTCCACTGAGGTGGAGATAGAAAAGAAGTCAGAGGTTCTGCCTTGTACATCCCAATAGGTTAACACAGGCACTGTGAACATTCCTACATGCTATTCCTGGGAGCTCTTTTCTGTTTGGGAGTGCCCATTCCCCGCTGCATGGGAGACTTGTTTCATCCCCTGCTTAAGAGCACTGAGTTAGCAGGGCATCACCTGCTCATCCTTAGCCTTGGTGCAGAGCAAGCAGCACGGCTTAGCAGAGAAGCCCTAAGAGACAATTGCGCTTCCAGATTTTTGAGCTAACTTCACATCCTTCTCCCTGGGACAGACCAAGTTTTAGCGCACCTTAGAGTGGGTGCAGCTTGGCTCTGCCTCATTATAACTTTCCACACTCATAATAAGAACTGGGCAGGAAGACAGCTGAGGGGCTCTGCGTGCTCCCCTGCACCCCTTCCCCCACACAATTCTTTGCTCCAACCTTTGTACAAGAGGATGAAGTAAGGAAAGAAGTGGGAAACAACACAGTTGATGAAATAGCTGTGAGGTGCCTTTAGTAAACTCTTACTAAATCCTCTGTGTACTGCCCAGGGACTTCAGAAAGAAAAATCTATGTGAGGTATTTATATGATCTTTTTTTTCTCACACCTAGGATTTGTGCAAAGCCAGGAGATTATAGCAATACTAATCTGTTCATCAAATAGGAAATAACCAAAGTTTCTTCTCCTTACCAGGAGAATTATGTAGGGAATGAGATGTTTGTCCACATTCAAAGTCATGAAAGTCCATTCCCTACCACATAAAGGACGGTATCAACATGGGACTCTTTAACCATAGAAATATATATTTAACCATAGAAATTGAGTTTGTTATATTGACAGGTTCATACAGACACAGTCTGAACACAGGAAAGGGTTTGGCAAATTTGCCTATTTATGATTCTCTGCCCAGAATCAAGCTGCATTTATTCTTATAATGAAAAATTACTGTGCTCAGTAGCTAAGGACCCTTTTGCCAAACAACACATCACGTTACACATTTTTACCATCAATACTTAATGTGTGTAGATTCTCCATACCTGGACCTGGTAGGATAATGTGTAAATAAGGTAGCTTCTTTCTTGTTTTTATTTCCTTCTTCTGAGTGCTGTCCATTTGCCATTGATTGGAGATAACGGGGAGAGAGATTAGCATTTTTGATACATATTTCCTGGGTCATGATTCTCTTTGCTAGAGACAGTTTTGTTTCTTATTTAACGACCCAACTCGTTTCCTTTCTAGGCCCCCTTGTTAAGTAAGACGCCTTGTGGGTGCATTATGTGCTCTAGTGTTTCTTGAATCCACTATTTCTGTTAACTTCGTGCTTAGCACAGAACTTATTCAGCTAATCAAAAGAGCGAATAACCACAGTCCCTTTCCTTTTCTCAGGAGAGGTGTAGAGAGAGAGGAGGAGAGGCCTCTGGCATGAAAAAAAGAACACCTCACCTATGTGACAAACTGATAGCTCTATGGTTGATAAAGGTTTCCATTTCCTGACACATACTTTAGAAACCACAAAGACAAAGAAAATCATTGACATGAATGTACTGACTTAGTCTAGAAATATTCATGTGGCTATGGCAAAAACAAAACAAAACAAACAAAAAAAACTGGCTGTCACTGTAACAGTGTTGAGACTTGAAATACCTGTCTATATGTGTCATACGTCAAGGTCCTCGGTCCTTCCAGACAAAGATTTGATAATGGCATATCTGTTTTCATAGCCACTGAGAGGCATTTGGGTTGTGGTAGCTGTCAGTCAGTGTGTGCTTACAGGCAACTCTGCTTGTTCCAGTCTTTCAGTTGTCTAAACCTGGCTAACTTTGGTCCTGTTTAATTCTTATGGTTTCTGAGTACTCTTCTAAGCTAGGTATTATATATGGCTGTCTTCAACTCAAACTACAAGTTTAACCTGTTACTATAAAACCATTTTATACCCTTTGATTCATTCTTTGGCTCCTGCTCTGATTACTCTAGTATCCACATCTAATCTGTATGCAAGGTTATGCAATCAGCTGCATAATTTTCTTTTTAGTCTTTCACCAATTATAAGATTGGGTCTGACTGACTGGCATGAGAATAATGTGTGCTAGAGGTCTAGCAAATATAATTGTATGTAGTTGCTACAGTAAAGCTCTTATTAATGAAAAGTTAGGGAAGAGGTGTTATAAAAACTTTTTTTTTTTTTCCACAGTTCATCTTTTCGCATGAATGGATTCTTCAGGTTAGGACTTGCTCAGCTGTTTGAATTCTCTGGATTTTTGATATTCTAAATCAATCTTAATGTTGTGGGACAAGTGAACGTCTATATTTAATGACAGTGAATATATCTTATCTACATTCTTCCATGTCCTTGATTTCATGCCAGTAGAGGGAGAACTGTCTCAGTAAACTCAGTATAGCTGCTGCTCAGCTTCCCTAGATGCATCTTTTTCAAATTTTTGATGAAAGGTAATCACTGGCAAGACAAGTGGCATGTAGCTTTTTATGTTGCTTGTGCCAACATGACAAAAACAGTTCAGAAGAGGTCATTACCTTTTCAGAATTTTCAATATGGAAAGATAATCTTTAAAAGCAATTTTTTTTGGAAAGAGACCAACCTGAAATGTCTTCACTCCCCTGATGGCTGATCCAGGTGTAAACGTCACCTAGAGGAGATGACCTGAGGAAGGCAGGAAATACTCACTGCAACCCATTGAGATGATTTTCTTTCAACCAGGAGATATCAAGGTGGACATAGTGGATTTTTCCTTAAATGAGTTTCTGGTTTCTATGGCATTCAGCTCTGTGGAACTCTCATTGTGAACTTTTCTGAGAATGCTCAGGGAGTTCCTCAGGTAGTCATAGGTGTACTTTTCCTTCCTCCTTTTGTGTTTCTTGGTGGATAAAAGCTCTTGGTTCTTTCAAAGGAGAAAGAAGACTGACCTCCAACTCCTAATCCTGGATGAAAAGTATGAAGGACACCCATGACATAAATGTTACTTCCTGCTTTAATCAAGAATAAGTGACGTTCATTTCACTCCTTTCTTGTTTAAATCCTTGAAATGAGGACAGATATCTTAGGAGAGTAAAGCTTTAAGTATGCAAAACTTGGGAGATTTTAATATGTACTTGACATTTAGAGTTTTGTCCCTAAAAAAATTTATCTCTAAAAAAATATCTGAGTAATGAACAATAACAACAAACACTGGAGTTGTCCTGAAGGTATCCAAATAAGGATTAACTACCTATGCCTTACATTAGAACGTCTCAGTCATTGCAAAACACTTTCCATATTGAATACTGTTTAAGCCTGGCATGAAAAGTTGTCCATTCCTTCCACCTGAGGAAATGCCCCTAGCTGAAATCAATCAGGCTCTTTGCTTCTGCTAGAGGCCTTGATTAAACCAGCCCCTGGTGTGTTTATGAAGTCCGTGTACCAGAGAGGCTTCCTGCAGACCCAGGAATGTGATACTTAGAGGAGATCTGAGCTATAAAATCCAATCATTTGCTTTTGCAGGCAGCATATTCTATGTCATTTCAGAACAAATCCAAGAGGCTATAAGCAATACAATTTCTCTGTGTAAATTATCTGCTTTCCAGACAAGCAAATGCATACATGCGATGGGCTAACCACAACCTCTAATTGTTTCAGCAAGATTTTGCTAGAATTATGTCCTTATTGAGAACAGAACTGAGAATTTACTCTGACCATAAGCCCTGGTATTGCCCCCTCCCTGTGTCATTTGACCTCTGAAGTAGTTTTGGGAAAGTTGTGGGAAGGGAAGTTTTCACACTTACCAGAACTAGATGTAAATCATAGCAGAGAAGCTACAAGATACATTTCGCGTCACTAGGCAGGCTCTGCAGAAGAAACTGCATGTCACCAGGGCTGGATTTTTTTTCACCACTTGTTTCTCAGCTGTGAGCCTAAAGAAGCCAATATGTATGCAATTTCTGTTTAGTTTAGCCTTGGGGATCATTCATTTCTTCTCTTTCTGCAGCTGCAGGAAGAATAATCTCAGTCAGAAACACTACAAATAAGCAAGCAAGACTCTAATACGAATTGAGCTGTACAGATACAACAGAAATATACATTTCATCTTGTGTCTATAGTCCATCCAAAATGTATTAGCTGTGAAGAATATTGGCTAAGGTCTTTGCATGGGTGGTGGTTTTTACATTTTACGTTTTTGAAATGCTCTTTCTCATCCTGTATTTTCCTTGTACTTATGCGTGTCTTATCTTTTTCTTTCCTTCAACTGCCTTCAGGCTATGTAGGTGAGGTTTGTTTTCTTCTGAATTAACTAACACAAATAAAAAAAGTCGTATTTGTTGCATAAAGTGGAGAAATGAAACAGTCTTGTAGTGATTTAAAAAGTACATAAATACAATCTTAACACATTTAAGAAGGGCTGGTATTTCATCCTTATATTAAACAGCTTTACATTATCTTTACATCATCTTTACATTAAACAGCTATAGAAGACATCTGAAGATAGGTCAATTTCATGATATCTGCCTGTACAATAAATATTGGCTCAGATATACTCTGGTGTATATCAAGATCACCAATACTTTGAATAACACACAAACGTACAGGAACATTTAATCATACCAGGCTTAAATTTAGTATTATTTGTCCATATCTTGTAATTCCAGACAGGTTTAAACACTTTTCAAAAATTCTCCATTTTTTTGTAACCCACCCCCAACTGATACCAATAAATATGTATAGATTTTTTTATTACCCCTTCAGTTTACTTAAGAATGACACAAAGAATCAGTGCAATATGCATGAATAAAGAGTTTTTCTCATGTCCAGCATATCAAAATTATTCATGTAGCTTTCTGTGAAATAACAGTCTTATCCTCTATATTTTTGTTCTGCAGTTTTTAATCTGAGATCCCAGACTCCTCTGGTGTAGGGCACTTTCTTTCACTGGATTGATTTTTTTTTTTTTTTTTACATGTTGTTGGATCTTGCCTCTTGGTAAAGTCATTCCTGTGAGAAGTAAAAAGTTTAAATCTTGATACAAAGTTCTTTGCTCCTCACAGGAGACACAGTGACTCTATCCCTATTTCAGTTTACCTCTTCCTTTCTGTTTTAAATATTGAGAGATGCAGAAGGCACTACTCTCTACCTTTTTTTTTTTTTTACTTTTCCAAGTTTAACTCTTCGAGACTTTGAAAAAGTTATGTAAACCTCTTCAAAACTTCTTCCTTCTTCAAAACAAAAACAGAACACACTAGTTGTCAAGAAGAATGAGAATTTTAGTGTAAGAAATTTTGATTTTTTCTTTATCTTCTGAAACTTAGTGAGAGTCATTAAGTTAAGAAAGTATTACTAGATTGTCTTTTTAGAGTATATGAATTATGTCACATTGACAGAGAAATTAGAAAGGAGGTTCTCCAGTGTGTCTAGTAATATACCTCCTGAACTTTAGTTTAAGAAGCATGTCAAAAGTGTTTTGATTTATTACTCTTATACATCTGAATTAGATTTTTAAATTATTATTTCTGAGAGTTATATGTATATGAAAAAATCTGTTTCATGCATAACATTTAAATAGGTTAACATTTCTTGTTACTGATTCTGTTGCAGCAACACAAATAGTATCCAGGAAAATAATGTTTGAATAACTTTATTTTGCCTAAGTATACAGAGCAAACATATTCACAGAAAATAACTTTTTTGTTGTTTATTTGTTTTTGCTTATTCATTTGACTGGTTGGTTGGTTTGGGTTTGGTTTGTTGTTTTTTGTTGTTGTTTTTGTTTTTTTCTTGTTTATTTTCCTTTTGAGGGCTTCAGCAGCCCCTGAGATCATCATGATAATTTGTTTTATGGGTACTGGTAGGGAGCAGGAGAGGTCAAACTAAGCTATTTTCTTTTCATGCTATCATTACTTCCTAGAATTGTTCATCTGCAAAATTATAAGTAGATGTTACGCTCAACAGGAGAAGGTGGCTAATTAAAAAAAAATATGTATATATATAGTGGAAGATGCTGGGGAGCTATGGAAACCAATACATTTTTAAAGTTTTTTGTTCTTGTTGTTGTTTGGTTGATTTTTTTTTTTCCTGGTGGCAGTGATAGTGCCATACACTCTATATTAGTAAATAATATAATTAGTATAATTAATTATAATAATAATAAATTAGTGATAGTGCCATACACTCTGTATTATGTATTATGTTACGGTAATCACCTTTCATTTAGTAGAACATGTATCTATTGACATATAAGTACACTGTCTTTTCAATCACAAATAATTTCAGAAACCTCTAATATCTCTAATTCAAAGTAAATATATATTATACTCTCCTATATTCTACTCTACTTTTTTTTTTTTATGATAGGCATTCTGAGGAATATGAAACTCCTTAAAGTCTAAAAAAAGAAATCTATCCTGTACAATACACACCACATTTTTATGGTAAATCTTCTTTGGCATACCATTTTTTTTCTCATGTAACACACTTTTAATTTTATTTTTATTTATTTTTTTCTTCAGTTTATCATTCCTTTTTCCTCCCCAAGCTATTTTCTCAAAAAGTTAGGCTAAAATACTGTTGTCTTCCTGAATTTTGTCTCACTCCTACCTTTTCACTACAGTAGATTTAATACAAGATCAGATCTGAAAATAACACAGTTTGTTATTCCCTTAAATAATCAGTACTTGTTTATAAAATCTAAATATTTAAAAACTTCTAAGATGTTACTGGTTCAGTGGTCTTTCTGAAAACTTGTACCCTAAATAATTGTTCTTATTTGCTATAGCTTTTATTCTGATGATCTCTGGAAGAAAATCTTCACACTGTACATTTTTATTTCCATATCTGTAAAAGGAATGTTTTTCAATAAAGTATGGCCATAATCCCATTATCACGTCCTCTGCCAGAAGGTCTTGTTCCAGTTGTATTGTAGGTACATTGAAACAGATCCTTACATTGTTATGGACTGGTCATTGTAAATTGAATTTGCTTGGTTGAGTGGGTTAAGTTTTAGCATAAATATATATATATATATATATATATATATATATATTTTAAATGGAGGACTGTTGTACAGATTCTGTGTCCTTCATCTTTTTGTCTCCAGTCCAAACCTCCAGCTGGATCCAGTAAGTTTTGGACTCTGAGCTCCACTTTCTCATTTTCAATCCACTTTTAAGATTTATCCATATGTCTTACAGAAAATGTAGTGTAATAAAACCCAGTATGGGATCTTATGGAAGGAGAAGGCAACACTTTTGTTATCATAGAATCATAGACTCATGGAATGGTTTGGGTTGGAAGGGAGCTTAAAGATTAAGTTCCATCTCCCCTGCCATGAACACTGACACCTTCCACTAGATCAGCTTGCTCCATCCTGTCCTTGAACACTTCCAGGGATGGGGCATCCACAGCTTCTCTGGGCAACCTGTTCCAGTGCCTCATCACCTCACCTGAAGATTTTGAAATCTTTAAGCAAGTTATTTTTATGCATTCACATGTGTTCTTTTATGGTGTTCACACACTCACTTTTTCACTCACACATGCACATACTCGCAAGCACCAAGATGTATATGTCCAAGTAGGCTTGCAGGTATTTCCATTCATAGATACTGCTTTCGTACTTCAACCTTAATATTTCTGATACAAACCTCTACAGCATCAAGAAGTGAAGTATTTAGGAAAAAAAAATATATCTTGAATGCTTTTCTATTGAAGTCCCTCTATTGTATATTCCGTGTCTTAAATAAATAATAATAAAAAAATCATTAGTTTGTATTTCAGTCTAACAAATACCTCTGCTATAAAATCAAGGTGACTGTCACTTCAGTAGAAAAAGAAAATGTTAGGTGATAACAAGTATTCTCTTGCTGATATAAATCATCAATCAATCTGAGCATGCAATCACATTAAATGACATAACAGCAACAACTCTGGGAAAGAATTAATCTGCTAAAAGAACTTGGGGTACCATGGTAACTATTCTTTCCAGAATTTACAGACTACAGTTGGAGTTAAAATGTCTATCATTATTTTTGGAAATGTCTTGTAGAGGCTAAGGACAAAGCACAAAATTCCATTGTTTTATTTTTCAACTCATTCCTGAGAAAATCCCCTGTCTATATGCTTAAGATTACCAAAAAAATATTTTTACTTGTAACTGTGTTGAAAGACTAATGACTTTTAACTGCAGTGTGACACCTGATAGTTTAACTCCTATAACACAATAAATTAATTAACTAACCAGTTAACTCATTAACTGATTGGAAACTACCACTATATACCTTTTCCCCACTGTTATTTGTGCATAAAATATTTTTTTCCATCTACTCAGTTAAATTTCCTCAAAACACTATAAGTAGAGGAATAAATACAATACTATGTCTGTTGCTTTGTTTTGTAAAGGATTGTAAAAGTCCAACTGCTTATCTGTTTACATATGTAGATAGTTCCAGAGGTAAATTCATTCATGCCCAGCCTGTAACCTCTGCATTTTGGCATTATATCTAATAACACTATTACAGGGTGAAACATAGGCATCCAGCTTTCTTATCTACAATGTTAGGAATGTGCAAATCAAATCTTTAATAGTTGGCACTTACATATTTTTTTATAGTAGTAGTTATGCATTCAGCAGTACTTCATGTAGCAGACATGTAGCTTCAATAAAAACCACTGACAGTTCTACTGACTTCAAAGTTAAATATAGGCTTAAGTGCTTTGGTGGCTGAAGATCTTAATTTTATATGAAGCAAAATGTTATGATAATGAACTTAATAAAAGTCAGAGTCTTTACATATGTGAATAATAAATTATTTAGCTCCCATCTGCCAGGTGTCAGAAATAAAAATTAGACTCAACAAGCGCAAAATTCCTCTTAACTAAATGTAATTGGTAGTGCTGTCTAGACCAGTTCAATATTGATCTTCAAGGCTTCTTTTCTGCAAGGAAAGATGTATGATCACCAGATGAAGCAATTCTGGGGTCACTGCCATTTCTACTTGACCTTAAGTCTAGTAGAAAGACTAGAAAAATTCAGGCAAACCTATAGCACCAAATAAATTATGAGGATGTTATATAGAAAGGGGAATTAATAATTTTAATACGTGAGACAGACCGGTTCTCTCTCTGATATACATAGATGTTATTCAAGCTTGGGGTCTCTCAGGGTATGGAGGTGTTCTATGGAACAGGACAGTATGGTGTCTCTCACAAGGAATTCTCTTCCAGAAATAAAAATAAAATAAAAAAAGGTATAGGTTTATCAACCTTTCCAGAAGTTTTGCACTAAATATCTCTACTCTTTCCTTAGATAAATAAAAAAGTGTATTCCAGTGTACAGAACTGCTGTAGGCCAGCAAATTAGTTATGAGTTTGGGAACTAGTAATGTAACAGGGAAACAAACAGGCAAAATAAGAGCAAGGACTTTTATCTCTGATCTCAATGAATTAACCTTGGCATCCCTTTGTTGCCCTTGGTGCTTTAGTGTTTTATGCCGGACAGTCATCCATACAACCAAAGAAGATCCCTTGCTTGCAATTTAAATTAATATTACTTCAGCAATATAAAACTGTCACAAGATGTAGTCCAGTGTTATTACTTGTCTAAGGCTAATATGTCCCAAAATTTTGCATACATTTACTAATATATAATTAAAATAATGAGTTGTAAAAACAAACTAAGGTAAATTTGCACAGGAACATCTTAGTTTTCAATACTTTTTTGATTGAGAGGGATTAATAACTCACCATCCCTGGAGGTCTTTAAAAGACGTTTAGATGTAGAGCTTAGCGATATGGTTTAGTGGAGTGCTTAGTGTTAGGTCGGAGGTTGGACTCGATGATCTTGAGGTCTCTTCCAACCTAGAAATCTGTGTCTGTGTGTCTAATTACAATGAATTATGTAGCAGTAGGATGAAACCTACTCCTGACAAATGCATAAGTTATTTCCATTTGGTGTATGGTAAACTAGCATACCTCTTTTTCAATGAACAATAAGCAGTCATAAATTCATATACTGAAGAAAAATAATAAATTTTAAAATATTGACCTAAGATTTTAATGTCATGTGATAGTCTTGAGACTAATAGTCTCATTATCATTTTGCCTTACTTAGATTAAATACTGGGGACTTGTATTAGCCTTGTAGTTTAAGGATAGGGTTTTCATTCCTGTTAGATTGTCAAAGTGTGATTTAATAAAATTGTGTAAAAATAAATTGTAGTTCTCAAATTAAGGGATTTTTTGAATCAATTGACTCCTCTAACCTTTTTTTTTTTTTTTTTTTTTCCCCCATCTCTCTCTAAGAAAAGACATTGACAGCTGTATGTAGTTTGGCCTGACTTGAGTTGCAGACCAGGGTGCTTAGTCAATACTTTTAACCAGGTCTTCATAACTTCTATTTTGTCTCTGTTAATTGACAGTTGCATATTTTTAACAAAAGCATGAATATTGTGAGAGTGCCACAGTGTTTCTAGAGCAATTAATATTTTGGGTCCCAAAGCATGGGTCCCAAGAAGAAAGTTGCTTTCAAGCCTTCACATTTATTCAACTGCCAGAGCTCTTCTCCTGAAGGTAAAATGAGCATATGTGCATTCTCTATAGAGAAACTTTACAAAATATTTAATATCTGTTGGCTTTTTGTGTTATAGGCAAGTTTCATTAAGCACAAATATGTTGTGTCATCAAATGTTCTATTTATGCTGTATTACTGAGTGCTAAATGTGTCTTGAAATAAATATTCAGTTTAACAATTCAGAAAAAAAAAAGCTAAATACCAATTTGAGCAATTCTTTATTTTGTTCTGAATTTGTTGTCCATATTTTTGCATAAGATGAACTACAGCCTTAGCAAAAGTATTGCATAATATTTGTTTATGCTGTCTGCTCACTAAGGTATTACAAATGTTTCTGACAATGTTTTAGTGGAGACTGTGACCTTTTGACGTGAACAGACGGGAGGGAGTAAAACTGAGCATAATTAAGACTTAAAAGCTGAAAGTTTGATCCTTGCAGTCTGTGCTCAAAACAACTTTCCTCTGTAGTGGGAGTTCAGCTTAAATAAACGCTATACTAAGGGCTTCTAAGAAACTGTAAAAATCATGCCTTTGTTTGTCCTGTCATAATTTAATGAGGTGTCCAGGCACATTTTAAAAAGAGATGTTATTAATTGCCCATATTTTTTTATGCTGTTCTTTCCCCTTTCAGCATGAGCCAGAGGGTAGAAAACAAAAACAAAAACAAAAAAACAAAACTAAACTAAAGAACAAGCACACAACCTAACTATTTGTAGTGTTCCCTTATTTAAATAATCAGAGGGTAAAAATGATCAGGAGCATGAGATAGGTTAAGAACACCTGGTTCTGTTGTAATGTTGTTGTGATACATGGAAGGTCACTTAAACTCTGTTTTTCAGACAAAAATTGCCAACAGTGCTTTTCACTTTATTCCACTATCAAATGCTTAGGTCCTATAATGGCAACTAAGGTAACCATAAGGATTTAAAGTTAATTTTCTAACGATTCAGTATAAAACAGATCTACCTCTGCATCTTTCATTCTGCAAAGAAAAGCAAAATGAAACAACACAGTTTAATCTATTTTTTTTTCTTTTTGTAATCAGAAGCCTGTTTGTATGTACTGCCAGTGTTCCCCCTCTTCTCTCCCTCCCCCCCGCCCCCCCCGATAGGAGCAGGAATATGAACACTATTTAATGTAAAAGGTTTTATCAAAACCCAGAAACCCAGAGAGTGCTGTGTTCTAGAAAAGAGCTGTGGATATTATATACAGAGACATCTTTATTACCTGAAATCTAATATTTCATACATCTTGGTGGCCTTGCCAGAGTATGAATTCTAAATGAGTTTCAGGGCTGTTTTTGTTGTTGACTTACTGAAAAGTGAATGACCTCTTTCACTTATTATGAAAGGAATTAAAACTGGTCACTCTCTTTCTTCCAAAATCAAAATTGTGCTGTTTTGGACTTTTACCTCAGAACAATAAATAGTCAGAATAGTCTTGCCTCAGAAGGTGTTATTATTACAAAACCAAGTATTTTGTAAGCAATCACACAATAATCAGCAACCATTCCTAGTTTCTGGAAAAGGCTCTTTGTTCTAAGTTTACATAGTTTTCTTAATTAAAATACTATAAACTAGATAACGAAAAAATCTTCCAAGATGCAGGTGATAGAAGGCAGATGTGTATGACCCACTCAACAGCAGATACCTTAAAAAAAATTAATAATACACACAATCCGATTTTGAAAGAATTTAATAATTTACATCTGATCTTGGTTATTTATTATTATTGTTACTTAGTTCTTTGGAAGAAGGAAACATTATGAAGAATTGTTTGTTCATTATTTTTTTTTTCTTTTCTAAAAGGAAAAAAGAAGCTTGGCAGAGAAGTTTTGCCTTTGAAAACTTGTGTTTTTATATTATGACCCACACTTAAAAAAACAATTCATAGACAACCTTTCTTCCCTCTTGCAATTGTGTAATACCCTTGAAGTGATTACTTCCATGAAAAGTTAATCAAAGAGAACATGTAATCTTTGTTTATGTCTTTTCACAGAGTTGGCAGAGTTTATGACATAGTTGCATAATTTTGTGGAGCTTAAGGTAGTTGTGAAAGCATGATCAAAGGCCTGAGAATGAAGGCCCTGTGGATATTTCACACGTGACGTACTTGCAATGTAAGATCTTACAGATAACTCTCTGAATAGCAGTCCCATTGCTTGCTCTGAGGTATCTACTACTTTCCCCCAATTTGATATAAACTGTGAACTTGCAGAGGGCAGAATCCATCTATATGATTAAAGAAATTAAACAGTATTGACAGCATCGATCCTTGAAGGATGCTACTAGTAACCAGCTGCCTGTTGGATATATGCTGGAGATCATAACCCTTTAAGACTACTGGTTTGGCAGTTTCCCATCCATTTTATAATCCACTAATCCAGTCCATGCCTATTGGTTTGGCTAGGCCTTGCTACAACTAAGCTGTACAACGTCCACTGCTCTTCCCTTGTACTCAGAGTCAGTCATCTCCTTACTAAAGGAAATCAGGCCAGTGAGGCATGGTTTCTCTGTGACAAAAGTATGTTGGCTATTCCTAATCATCTTCCTAGAAATTGCTTTCAGGAGTATTTGCACCATAACTTTCCCAGACACTGAGGTTAGACTGACCAGTCTATAATGTTCCAGGTCTTCATTGCCTCTTTTGAACGTGGATGTAATGTGTTATCTGTTTTTTTGTTTGTTTGTTTGTTTGTTTGTTTGTTTTTTTCCCCCAGTCATGGGGAACCTCCCCTGATTGCAATGAAATGTCAAAGTAAGGCTGCCCTCGAACACATCAGCCAACTCTCTCAGCACCCAAATGTACATTCTATCAGCTCCTGTACACTGTGTGTCCAGTGGGTTGAGCATGCCTTTACCTTGGGCACTGCTTCATTCCTGTAGACTGTGCTATACATTATTGTTATCTTCTGTATGTCTACACCAAGAGACGGAAAAAAAAGCAAGTGAAGTTTTCTTCACTTGTAAAATTATGAATGTCACCACTCATTTTAATTACTAATCTCCAGTGCATTTTTAGTTTAACCAAGATTTTTTCCATTAAACTCTTCCCCACATGTCTCTGACAATAATTTTAAATAATAATGATAATTATTTTTCTTGTAGTTAGTTTTTAGAGGGAAAGGAAAACTGCAAAAATGACTATGAACATGTATGCAAGATCCTAGGTAATGGGCCTATTATGTCTGATGATGAATAGCATTAACTTCCAAGCTTTTATTTGTTATGTGGCATTATTGATGTTGCTGAAGTAGTTGAAAAATACTTGCTACATACTATGGTAAGCACAACAGAATATCCAAATTATTTCCAATGACTGTGTATAATAAAGATTTTAAGTATTAAGGCATAGAAATGCTATGTTTTGAATTACTGCTCCAGTGAAAGAGTAAAATCCTCTCACATCTTCAAAAGTCAGTGTCTTTTCACAGTTGTTTCCATAACCCATAAACAAATATAGAAGAATTAGTTGCAAGTGTCTTCCAAGTGTAGGGGATGCTAAGCATAAATGAAGGAACCAGACTTTTTTTTTTTCCATTAGCATCAGTTCAGATGAGGCATTTGTCATCCACTGAGAAAAGCCCGCTTCTCCTCTCTCACAATATTATCTCTTTCCAACTTCAACTTCCCTCACCATATACCTAGGATGCTATTTCTGCAGTGGCACCACAGTCTGCAACTACGTTAGCTATGTTTACGTCCTCTAGCCTCTGCTCTCTGCAGCCTATTGTTCCTGTTTTTCCATTGGAGAAGATAGAGGGGAGAGTTTGCTCTGTAGGACCTCTTGCTCCTCAATGGCTTTCATGAGGTAGGCAAGATGACCACACTGCAGGCATGATCAGATGAGAAACTCCCACACATGTAGCTCCCAGGATAACATCCAGACAAATTGCATTCCTCTACCCTCCACCTGACTTATAAGTATGCAGCAAAAGCTACAGCATGATCTTTTCTCTTATGAACCTGGGGCAAAATCAGAAATACTTTCAAATCCCCTGTCCCAAAACATGGTTGCCTATACCCTACAACATCATAGCAATGATAGACTTGAAAAGATGACAGTCATGAAGAAGGCTCTCAGTCCTCTGACAACACCATACTGCTTACTGCTGTGATAGCAGTCTGGTTCTGCCTAAAACTTGCACAAACTATGAATTGATTCTTCTGCAGCAGGAAGCTGCAGAGACCAAAGAATGGTATGTATTTACATAGTGTTCATGGTTGTTTATCATTTATAATTTTAATGAACATTATTATTTTTATTTTTTTATTTTTTTAAGATCTGACATCACAGGTATGAAATATCCACAGGGCCTTCACTCTCTGGCCTTTGATCATGATGTTCCTGGTCAGACCCAACTTTGCTTGGGCATTGGCTCTGCAAGCTTGGACAGTGTCTCTATATTCCTCCTAGGTGACCTGCCTCTGCTTCCGTCTTCTGTACACTCCCTTTCATATTTTAGTTTTACCAGTTTTACTTTGTTCATTTACGCAGGTTTCCTGGCATTTTTGAATGACCTCCTGCCTGGTAGAAAGGACTGCTCTTGAGCTTGGAGGAGGTGACTCTTAAACCAGCTTTCCTGGCCTCTCCTATCCAGAAACTTACCCAATGGGATTCCTTCAAGCAAATTCCTGAAAAAAGACTGAAGTTTAGGGTAGTGATCTTGCTTTTTGTTCTGCTCCCTCTCCTCAGAATCCTGAACACTGCCATCACATGGTCACTGTAGCAAAAGATTCACATCACAGAATTACAGAATGGCTTGGATTGGAAGGGACCTCAAAGATCATCTAGTTCCAACCCTGCTGCAGTGGGGTGCACCCACTAGATCAGGTGACCTCATCCAACCTGGCCTTGAACACCTCCAGGGATGGGGCATCCACAATTTCTCTGGGCAACCTGTGCCAGTGCCTCACCACCCTCACAGTAAAGAATTTCTTCCTAACCTCTAATATTAATCTCCTCTCTTTTAGTTTAAAACCATCCCCCCTTGTCCTGTCATTGGCTGCCTGAGCAAAAAGTTGCTCTCCATCTTTTTCATAAGCCCCCTTTGAGTATCGAAAAGCTGCAGTGAGTTCTCCCTGGAGTCTTCTTTTCTCCAGGCTGAACATTACCAGCTCTCTCAGCCTGTCTTCCCAGGATCAGTTCTCCAGCCCTCTGAACAACTTTGTGGCTCTCCTCTGGATCTAACAGACCCACATCCTTCTTGTTCTGGGGCTCCAGACCTGGACACAGCACTCCAGGTGGGGCCTTACAATGGCAGAGTAGAGAGGGACAACCATCTCCCTCCACATGCTGCCCACTCCTCTGTTGATGCAGCCTAGGATGTAGTTCTGGACTGCAAGTGCACAATGATGGATCATTATGAAGCTTTTTGTACACCAGAACAGCCATGCAACCCTCTTTTTTTTTTTTTTTTTTTTTTTTTTTTTTTTTTTTTAAGTATGAGGTACAGCAGAACATTTATCCTCACGAGGAACAGGAAGTTGTCATTGATGTCCTCCAGGAACTTCCTGGATTGCATATACTCTGCTGTGTTGTTCCTCCAGCAGATATTAGGGTGGTTGAAGCTTCCTGTGAGGACCAGGGTCTAAGAATGTGAGGCTACGTGTAGTTGTCTGTAGAAAGTTTTATCCACATTGTCTATGAAAAGATATTGAGAGAATAGATTTTTTCAGCCTTAAGGACAGAGGCTTTGCAAAGACTTAACTGTTGCCTCCAACTATTGAATATGATAGTATAGAGAAGATGAAGCCAGACTATCCTTGAAGGTGTTTGATGAAATGAGAAAAGACAACGGACCCAAGTGTGAACATGAGAAATTTCAATTAGATGTTTCACTAAGAGGCTAATAAGCACTGAAAAAAAAAAAAAAATTACAGAGGAGCTGTGAAAGCTTTTTTATTTTATTTTAATTTAATTTAATTTTAATTTTATTTTAATTTTATTTATTTATTTTTTTCAGTATCCCACTGGAAAAAGCCCTGAGCAAGCTGATCTCAGTGGACCTGCTTTAAGCAGAGCATTGGATCTGCTGAATCCCAGTGGCCTCTTCCAGCTGAAATTATAACTTCTGTCTTACTAATGCAAGATGAAATGAAAGTATTTCACAGACCCTGAGTGACTGCTTCCAAGCCTATGAATAGTTCAAACCAAACAGCTCTGTGGGTCTTGAACTCTGCTAAGCTAAAATATTTGGAAAATATGTCTTGGAAAAGTAAAGAACGGGGTTAGCTAACAGCTCAGGGGGCTGAGTAGCTGGAGAACAACTACCACCCTGGACTTCCTGAGCACAGACTTCAGCCTGTTAAGAAGACTGGTTTACAGTGTCCCTGGGTAGGCAGCCCTGACAGGCAAAGGAGTCCAGGAAGGCTAGTCACTCTTTAAGAAGGAAATCCTAAAAGCACAGGATCAGGCTGTCCCCACATGCCAACAGATGAGCCGGGGCAGAAGAAAACTGGCCTGGCTGAACAGGGAGCTCTGGGTAGAGCTCAGGAAGAAAGTAAGTTTGTGACCTTTGGAAGAAGGAGCAGGCCACTCAGGAGGACTGTAAAGATGTCATGAGGCTGTGAAGACAGAAAATTAGAAGGGCCAAAGCCCAGCTAGAACTCAATTTGGCTACTGCTGTTAAAGACAATAAAAATGTTTTTATAAACTGATATGCATAAACAAGGTAAGGAGGACTAAGAAGAATCTCCCTCCTTTATTGGATGTGTGGGGAAAAGCTGACAAGAGATGAGGAAAATAGTGAGGTTCTTAATGACTTCTTTGTCTCAGTCATTAGCAGCAAAACCAGTTGTTCTCCAGACACTCAACTCCTTGAGCTGCTGGATAGGGACAGGGAGCAGAATGAAGCCCTCACAATCCAAGAGGAATTGGTTAACAACCTGCTACTCCACTTATGTGTGCACAAGTCTATGGGGTCAGATGGGATCCAGCCAAGGGTTCTGAGGGAGCTGGTGGAAGTGCTCAGCAAGCTGCTTTCCATCATTTATCAGCAGTCCTGACTGTCAGGGGAGGTCCCAGTCAACTGGCAGCTAGCAAATGTGTCGCCCATCTACAAGAACGGCTGGAAGGAGGATCTGGGAAGCTCCAGGCCTGTCTGTAGACCTCGGTGCCAGGGAAGCTCACCGAGCAGATTATCTTGAGTGTCATCATGCAGCATCTACAGGGCAACCAGGTGATCAGGCCCAGTCAGCATGGGCTTATGAAAGGCAGGTCCTGCTTGATAAATCCGATCTCCTTGTATAACAAGGTGACATGCTCAGTGGATGAGGAAAAGTTTGTGCATATGGTCTACCTAGACTTCAGTAAAGCTTTTGACACAGTTTCCCACAGCATTCTCCTGAAGAAGCTGGTTGCTCAAGGCCTGGACTGGTTTACTTTTCACTGGGTAAAAAGCTGGCTGGGTGGCTAGGCCCAAAGAATTGTGGTGAATGGAGTTAAATCCAGCTGGAGGCTGGCCAGTGGTGGAGTCCCCCTGGGTTCAATACTAGGGCCACTTCAATATCTTTATCAATGATCTGGATGAGGTGATCAAGTGCACTTTCAGTAAGTTTGTAAAACAAAACAGATGAAGGAAGCAGACTTCATCTTCCAGCTGCAAAGAGTCAAAGTCTATTGGTAAGTCAGTAACACAAACATTTTTGTATCCTGGCTGTGAATTCCTTTAGGGATTCCCCACTCTCCCAGAAAAGACTCTTTAGGAGTATGTGTTCTGGGTGTTATTTAATTTGATTAAAGCAAAACAAAACAAAAGATAAAAACAAAACAACAACAACAAAAACACAAAACAAAACAAACAACAAAAAAACCACCAAAACCCAACAAAGTCACTTACAAATTTCTATGGGATTTGAAAATCATTAGAATCCTCTAATGCCTAATTAAAGAAAAACACTGCTTTGGGAAATTTAATAGTATGACTAGCAGATAGAGGAGACACCAGAGGAGTTGATCTGTAGATGTTAATAAAAATGATAAAACTAATTGACTTACTCAGCAATGTTGACCTAGTACTGATGTGCCTCAGTACGGAATAAGTGAAGCTAAAAGCAGTCATGAGAATAGTTCAGCCAAATGAAGTGATTTGCTATAGTTACAGGTGTTGGAAGGAAAAGACCCTCCTGATCATGTGTATCCCCACAGAATGGGAGGTAAACAATCAGACTGGAATCTAATTACGGGAGTGAAAGGAATTAGACTACCTGATGCCATAACAAAATCCTTAGTCATTTGCTTCCAACCTTTATTTAGTGGAGGATTTAACATGTTCTTTGGAAACTCTGCCATTTCTTTCTTGATTACTGTTACAGCAGTAGATACACTGTGAGGAAGAAATATCCTTTCATATATCATTTAATGTACTGTGGCTGTAACTAGAATAATATTACGCATTATAATGTCATATCTTTTTAAGATAGAAAAACAGAATGTTCAGCTTCTGAAGAGAACTGCATACATCTGACTTTTTCAGTAAAGCATTCTTCTAAGAAATCCTTGTAGAGATAAATCAAAAGTGCAAGTCAATGGTTTAGTGACTGCAAAACACTCACTGTATTTTAACGATCCTTGAATAACAGAATATCTATCTAGTGTTCTTTTCTTTTCTTTTCTTTTCTTTTCTTTTCTTTTCTTTTCTTTTCTTTTCTTTTCTTTTCTTTTCTTTTCTTTTCTTTTCTTTTCTTTTCTTTTCTTTTCTTTTCTTTTCTTTTCTTTTCTTTTCTTTTCTTTTCTTTTCTTTTCTGATGGTTTTACCATGACTGTGTTACCCAAGAAGAAATATTTACCTTGTAATGCATTACCTTTTAGTGTCTGAGCTTGTACTCTTAACATGCTGACTAGCCATGACTAGGCCGTGGAGACTTGAGCATCCTCTCACCTCACAGAGAAGAATTAGCAGTGATCTCAGAAGGCAGAAGAGAGACATCTTTTCCCCACGGCACATCACCAGTGCCCTGTGCTCAGCAGGTAGAATAGATGAACCCGTATGCACGTTCCTAAAACACCCTCTGTGGCATACTGACCCCAGGACAGGAGCCATAGGAGACCCTTGCCATTTTGGCAGAGAGGGCGTTTATTCCAGAAAGGCTTCTAGTTATATTTAAGAAAGCAAACCAGACCACCAGAAGGTGCACCCTGTCAACAGGTACCACACTGCCTTATGCTGCTGACTTCGTGTTTCCATCCTCCTTAGTGTAAACAGGAGAGAAAAAGGATGGGCTTTGGGGAGCTCGCACATCAGTAAGGGATGAACATCATTTTAACAAGGAACATGCTTTATTGCTGGGAAGCCACTAACCTAGTTCAGTTAATGTAGGCTAATGAAGGGGAGCCCCCTGGTAAGATTTTGGCAAGACTCAGACACAGAAGTGAAAGGGTGTAACATGTCACATGTCACGACAGAATTGAACATAGCTACCCGACCCTCACTTACCGCGCACATTTTCCCACTCACACGGCACCTTTCACGGCACTCGCCCTAGGCTTAACTCTCATTTCGCCGTGGGGTACGACGAGCTCTAATTGCCTGCGCACACACCGCGCTTCTCCAGAAGCCCCCCGGGCAGGTGCCCCCGGCTCACCGCCCCCACCTCCTCGCCCCATCCCTGAGGGGCTGCCGCCGCCCCGACCCCCGGGGCTCCCCCTCGGGCGGTCCCGCGGCCACGGGGGGCGGGCGGTGCCGCTCCGCCCCGGCCCGCCCCGCCGCCCCCCCCGCCTCGTCTCGGCAGCATCGCTAAAGATAAGGGCTGCGCGGAGCCGCGGTACGCCGCCGCGGGCCATGGGGCAGAGGCGGCGGAGCCTCGGGGCGGCGGAGAGCGGCTGTGCCGCCGAGGGGGCGGCGGGCGGCGGCAGCGGTAGTGGCAGCGGTAGTGGCAGCGGTAGTGGCAGCGGTAGTGGCAGCGGTCGCGGCAGCGGTCGCGGCAGTGGCCGCGGTCGGCTGGCGGAGTCCTGGCGGCGGCTGAGCTCACGGCGCGGCTCCGCCAAGCGCAGCGGAAACTCCGCGCCCGCGCCGCCGGTGAGTGCCCGCGACCCTGGTCGGGGACGGGGACGGGGACGGGGCCCCTCGTGAAGCAGGGTGCTCCCCCGGTGGCGGGGTGGGGGCGGTGTTAACAAACCTGTTGCCTTTCCTCCGAAAAATCTCACTTTCCATGCGGTGTATCCGACTTTGTAGTTACGACAGACAAAAGTCTCCTGTTTTGCAACACCCCCCCCCCCCCCCCCCCCCCCCTTTTTTTAGTTTCTTTTTCTTTTTCTGTGTGTGAGCGGAAGGTGTTTTCCTAAGTGCAACGCAGAGCGCATCTCCTGGGAGAGCAGCGGCGGCTCCCGGCGGGGCCGCAAAGTAGCGGCTGGAGACCTGTGGCTGCGTTCCGCACGCTGGGAGGGGAGCGGCTGCGCTCGTAAGCACAACACTTGCAGGCAGATAGACTAAAGACGCTCTCTAGGGAACCAGAGGTTTCATCTTGAGAAGGTGTCTTCCTTGGTGGTGTTTCTGCCTTCAGCCAGCCCGGTGCGATGTGCAGATAATCTCTGAGGTGGATGGACAGACATCTTGATGGGGATGCATGCCACAGCATGGATTGCATGTCAGGAAAATGAACATCTTGGAGTTCCATACATGGAACTTGAGAGAATAAATTGAGTAGTAAAGTCAAAGAAAAGAATAGTACTTACTAGAGTGCTTGATGGTCTCTTTTCTCATGATCAGGACCTCAGCACTAGGTAGTGGACGAATGTAGACAGAGATTTTGGATGAACTGCTTACTGTCCAAGTACAACCTCAGTCCTTATGTGCTTAGAAACAGTGTTCTGCATTCTAGCTGAAACCTAACTCTCTGAGGTGTGGAATGATGCACCTTGTATGCACAGATGAAATGTGTTGTTTCAAAAAGAAACATATATTTATAAGCTTTTGAGATGGGAGGAAGATGCCCACAGGTTGAGTGCCAACTGGGGAAATAGCATGAGGGTAAAGAGACCTACAATAGAAAGGATGCCATGGCAACAAGAAAGCATCACAGAAAGTAACAGTATTCTCTTATGGAGGGGGAAGAGGAAGAGAGTTGCATTCATGTGTATCATCCTGCAGATTATAATACTATAGTTCAGGTTTTGCTGATTTTTTTTTTTTTTTTTTTCTTTTTTTCTCAGAATACACTGAATTTTTTTATTTATTTTTTTTCCAATAGGTACCTTAAGTTTGGTCTATCACCAAAACTCATCAGAAACAAGTACAGTGCAGTTCAGAGGTCTATTTTTAAGGGCTTGTTGAGTTTCTGTTGTTTGAAACAGTGGTTCTTTTTGCTTACAGTGGAGATTAATCCTTACTCCTGGCAGAATGCTGAATGAGATCCGGGTTGCAAATGCTTGCCAGCTTTGAACGACTGTACTAATCTTTGATTAATCATTACATTTCCATATATATATATATATATAAATTTCTTTTTTTTCTGGGTAGATGAACAACTACTTCCTGACATCTTGTCTAAAGCAATATTAAGGTGGTGTATTTATACTACTGGATTTGCATTACACTTAAACTTCTAAATGCCATAAAGTGGAGGACAGGTGGGAGAAGTTGATTATGATTTTTTTTCCTTTTTTTTTTTTTTTTTTAATAGATCACTGGCTTCGTGCGGGGACATTGAGTAGTGTCTATTTTCTTAAATTGTGCTCTTCTCTTTTTATAAGAGAGTATAGGATTTCTGAAATTCCACCTCACTAAGGCTAATATATTTGACAATATTTTCTGAAGTGAAGGCAGAGCATACTAATCTTTAAGGCATTTCCCACCTCCCCCTTTCTTTTTCTCAACTCCTTTCCCAGCAAATCCATTGAAAGAGTGTAAAATTTAAATTACTTTTAGCGTTACCATTACATTCTTCCCCCAGCCCTGCCTCCCTGGTTGTGTTTTCCCTGTAGTAATGTCTAATTTCTGCCACAATTTACTTTTTGAAGGTTGTCACTGGGCTAAAGAGACCTTTTGAGGATCAATGTTGAAAAGACATAACTAACACGATGCACAAGTATTCCTTTGCTCCTGGTGGTGAATAGGGTCTTGCCTGATCTTGTCTTAATACCTATGTTCTGGGGGCTCAGATGGTTTCTCTGATTATTATTATTATCATCATCATTATTATTTTCAAAGGCCTTGTTTTGTTCCCTGTTATTGGTCATCTGGAAACCGGCCAGTAACTGTGGACTTGCTCTCTCTCACTCCATAAGCAGGCTAGTGTAACAGCCTTTTGTAATGTGCCTTATGGGAGGCTGCTACTGTATGCAGATAGTTTTGGATAGGTGAAAGATGATGTAGGTAGTATTTCAGCACCTCTTTGAAAACTGAGAATATGATTTCCTTAGATCAGTCTCTGGGGTTTATCCTATGCGACAAACTGATTTCTTTAGAAAGGGGATTAAAAAAATAAATTAAAAAAAAATGCAGGGTAGCAAGGTGTGTCTTTTTTGTTCTGCATAAATAATCTCATCTGAATGTCTTGCAAAGCTATTTAAGTATCTGTGATTGTCTTGCAAGGAATAGAAAATTCTACATGTTGAAGAACTAATTTCCATCCTGTAAAGACTTGATTTAGACTTTATGTCGAATACAGAAGATTTAAAGTAGTAATTGCACGTTGTGGTTGGTACTGAGAACAGCTATGTTGTTTTTCTGCATTCTCCATATCTGTTATGGTGTACAAATATCTGTGCTTTCCAACCTGCCCTTACTTCACATGATTGTAGAACTTGCAGATCTTAATGTTTCCTGCTTACTCAATGCAAAAGTAACAAGTCATAACCCTAAAAGTATTTTTTTAATTATGTTATTTCTTTAATTGCTAATTCATGAAGAATAATTTGTAGTCTTATTTACACAAACAGTCTATGGTTTTGTTTAGCTTGTTTAGTTTTTGAGTGCTTTATATTAGTTCTTGAGTGATGGAGCAGGAGTTGTTTTATTGGCAAGATCTGAGGAAGGGAAGAGTGTTTGAGACAGAAATAATTAGCAAGAGCTAGACCTAGCCTTGGTCAGACCACCTAAAACACAGAAGTGGCTACCTCTAAACCATCCCTAACTTGAAGCTATGATCTTTGATTATTGTGCACTAACCCTGGTTACGCTTTGAGTAATGGTATTACACATTAGGAGTTTAAAGAATGGCTATTGCCTAAGAAACAAAGACTTTTCTGCTGTTTTCTTCTCTCTGTCATCTGCTTGTGTAACTCTGGAAATGGAAAGCTGAGTGGAACCCCCTGCTCAAGTTGATGAAAGTTTTGCTATTCAGAACAACACGTTTTGAATCATGTTAAATTTTGCCTGTAAAGAGGAATGTCTAGCTTCTATTGAACAAAATATTGAATATGATTTGTACTTTTGTCCTCCAAATTGTGTGGTGTTTTTAACCCTTTTTAAATAGGGGCTGAAGAGTATAGTGTTCTGGTATATCAAAAAGGGGCTAAATGGCAGTTCTGCTGTACAGTTTATGATTACAGCAACATTTACTTTATTGTTCAAAGATTTTTTTTTTTTTTAATTAATTTTTGAACTGAATTTTCCCACAGGGTATTTACGGTAGTTCAGAAACAAAAATAAAAAAATAGCAAGTGAGTAATGTATGAAGACATAAAATATTACTTTTTTATTTTGTTTTGGCAACAATGAAATCACAGCTCTGAGTCAGGTCATTGGTCCTGTCCCAGACTGCTAAAATCAGATAGACCCCATACAAAAGATTGGCAGGGGGAAATCAACCATGTTAAGGCAGAGCTAAGCTATAATTACATATGTTTTAGGTTTGGGAAAAATGGATACTGTAGGTGTCACCCAGTGAGTGGAGAGCTGGATTTCAGAGTGACTTAGCATGAAGCAGGTTAGGCAGCCTTGAGGTAAGCTTAGCTTGCCCTAGAAGTTCCAGGTTTGTAAATTCAAGAAATAAGCCATCGTTTTCCTTCTCACTTAGTGTGGCAAACATCTTTGCCAAGAAGATGGCCAACCTAGTGAGGAGAGCATTAAGTGGGAGTGCTGTGAGAGGGTGATTACAATCCAGCTAGGTGAGAAAATGGTAGGTAAAGGCAAAAAGAAAAAGGTGCAGGGTGGGGGTTGGGGGGGGAGGGGGTGGAACAAGGCAGAGTTTGGGTGTATAAAAACAAGGTGAAAGGACACCCACCTCTGGGGCATGTGTACATTCACACACAGCCTGGAAGCTGAACAGGAGGGATGAGAACTCATCATATATTCGCAAAGATAATAATATTACTGGGATATCTGCGCCATGGTGGGACAGCTGACTTGACCGGAATGCTGTGATGGATGGAGACAAGCCCTTCAGGAGAGACTGGCAGGAAGGAAGAGGTCTCCTGAGAAGGAGCAGCTCCAGCGTGTGGGGCCCAGACCTGCTTAAGAGTCTGTGGATCAGGTCAGAGGAGTGGTCACAAAGCATGACACTGTGGTGGGAGTGTGCTACAGACCACCAACTAGGTAAGGCAGTAGATGAAGCTTTCCTGACTGGGAACTTTAACGTGTCAGGACACAAACCATCCAGGAGACGGCTGGAGGGAGTCACGTGTGACTTCTTGTTATACTACTTCTGGGAAGGACAAACAAGGGGAATGCATAGATCTACAGCTGTATCTACTATTCGCTGACAAAGGAGAACAGGTAGGGGATGGGTTAGTAATGACAGCTTTTGCTCTGTAGTGATCATGAAACAATGAAGTCAAGTTTCTGAGGGGAAAGAGGGAGGCAGGAGAGTAGCATAGCACAGACCCTGGGCTTTAGGAGAGTAGGTGTTAAGTTATTTAGGGAACTGATATAGAATTGGAGACAGCTCTGAAGGGCAGACAAACCCAGGAGAACTGTTCAGCCTTTGAGGAGAGTGTCCTCAATAGTCCTGATACTCAGAAAAACAAGGAGACACATGGCCAGGCTGGCAAAGCAGCGAAGTCAAGACAAAACTCCACTGTGAAAGGGCAGTGTACAGGATGGGGGAGAATAGCAGTGCAAGAGGAAACAAGAAACATAGCCCAAGTATGTAGGGATGCTGTCAGGGAAGCCAAAGCTCAGATGAAGTTAATACTTGCAAAGTATGTAAAGGGCAGCAAGAAGAGATTTAACTCTACATTAGTGGTAAAAGGCTGACCAAGGACAATGTGGATGCATTGAAAGATGGTGTTTGACACCACGAAGTGCTGGTCAGTTATGATCCCAATAAGAAAGGCACTCGGACTGTAATGTATCATTCAAAATGTTGTTTGAGCTATCGGTATAAACAGAAAAGGTCTTGCGTTCCTTCAGATGGTGGGAACCCCAGGTTAAGCAGCACTGAATGGCTCTCCAATCCATTTGCAGAACACCATACAGACCCTGTACACAGAAAAGATTCCCCCATTTTGCTTATTCAAGCTACTATAGGATTTTCTGACAAGGAAACACCTCTATTCCTAATTTCCGCAGAAAGGAGAACTTCTTGCTGTACTGCTAGATAAAGGCAAAGACATGCAGGTGGTGTAATTGCTGGTGCTGAGTGGGAGCTGCCTGCAGACTCCTCTCTCACAATTAGCTGGCAGAGTTTATCCTGTTATCAAGGGATTTGTGTAGTGCAACAGTCTGAAAGCCAAACACAGACCTTGGCATACTCAGGTTAATTATTATGTGGATCACCGACTCCTTGATGTGCTGGTGGTCTTTCAGTAAGGATCACTACACATGGATAAGAACATACAGTGAACACAGACACAGATAAGGCAGAGATCCTCACCACCTTCTTTGGCAGACCTTGCTGGTGATGACAGGCTTCTGTACCTAGTGACAAGCTCGCCAGGGGAGGTTTAGGTTGTATATTAGGAAAAAAAATCTTTACCGAAAGGATTGTTAGGCATTGGAATGGGCTGCCCAGGGAAGTGGTTGAGTCACCATCCCTGGAGGTCTTTAAAAGACGTTTAGACGTAGAGCTTAGTGATGTGGTTTAGTAGAGGACTTGTTAGTGTTAGGTCAGAGGTTGAACTAGGTGATCTTGGAGGTGTCTTCCAACCTAGATGATTTTGTGATTCTGTGAAGCTCAAGGAGGAGAGGACCTCACAGCCAGGGATGGAGGCTGTGGAGCGGTGCTGGTTCAACCAGGAGAAGGGATGGCTTTGGGGGTATGCAGCAGCAGCCCTGACATCAGGAGGGGACAGAGGAGATGTGGCCGGGCTTTGCCCAGCAGTGCCTGGCGGGAGGCATGGCATGGGCTGAGGCACGAGGGGCTCAGGCTGGAGATGAGGAGAAGCCTTTTCCCCACTAGGACAGCCCAGGCCCAAACAGCCTGTCCTTGGCCTGCTCCTGGGCAGGGGCTGGGATGGAGACCTCTCCAGGGGCCTGCCAGCCTCTATTACCCTGAGACTGTGCAAATCAACATTGAAAATTCCTCTGAGGATTAATTTTCCAGATGCCCAGTAACACTTCCAGTAACTCTTATTCAGAGGGACCTGGACAGGCTGGAGATTTGGGCAGAGAGGAACATCATAATGTTCGACAAGGGCAAGTGCAGGGTCCTGCACCTTGGGAGGAATAACCCCAAGCACCAGTACAGGCTGGGGGCTGACCTGCTGGAGAGCAGCTCTGTGGAGAGAGACCTGGGAGTCCTGGTGGACAGCAAGCTGACCATGGGTCAGCAATGTGCCCTTGTGGCCAATGAAGTATGCCAATTGTATCTTGGGGTGCGTTCGGAATAGTGTTGCCAGCAGGTCAAGAAAGGTGATCCACCCCCTCTACTCAGCCCTGGTGAGGCCACAGCTGGAGTATTGTGTCCAGTTCTGGGCTCCCCAGCACAAGAGGGACATGGAGATACTGGAGTGAGTCCAGAGGAGGGCTACGAAGATGATGACGGGACTGAAGCACCTGTCATTTGAGGAGAGGTTGAAAGAGCTGGGACTGTTTAGCCTGGAAAATAGGAGACTGAGAGGGGACCTTATCAATGTCTATAAATATCTGAAGGGTGTCGGAGGATGGGGCAAGACTTTTCTCAGTGGCGCCTGGTGACAAGACAAGAGGCAACAGGCACAAACTGAAACACAGAAAATTCCATCTAAATATGAGAGGGCACTTCTTTACTGTGAGGGTGACAAAGCACTGGCACGGGTTGCCCAGAGAGAGGTTGTGGAATCTTCTTCTCTGGAGATATTCAAAACCTACCTGGAAACCATCCTGTGCAACATGATGTAGGTGACCCTGCTTGGCAGGGGGTTGGACCAGATGATCTCCAGAGGTCCAAGCTCAACCATTCTGTGATTCTGCAAATCTTAATAGCTTCTTGTAAACATTAGGAGAGTACCAACAATAGTTATCAAAAAAACACACTCAAAAGCAAAAATAGTAGTTCTAGCTGAGGCCAGAAATTGCTAAAATGATCTGATTATAACTTAAAATCCAAAGTAGCATTTTGTCTGATGGTTCTGCCCCCACTTCCCCATTCCTAGGCAGCTACAGGGTATGTGGTGGTCTGGCAAGAGGGTGCACCTGTCTGCCCCTTTAGCCCTGTGCTCCAGCCCAGCTCCTCTGCCTGCTCTGGCTGGAGGATTTAGCTTGCAGGGGCTTGTTAAAAGCAGGTGTCTGTTCTTCATCCATTATATTTGTACATAATATTTTTCTGATGTTTTCAATGTCTAGAAAGTATAGCAATAAAAGATCCAATAAAAATGGAAACAATAGGTCTCTGTCAACAGCATGACTGGGAGGAAAGATGAGGGCTTGAATGAACAAAGCCTGCAAGATGTGTCTGCCTGGGCCACAGGTCACACAGTGTACTGCTGTTCACCTCACATCCTAAGATGGATTATAAACAATTTTACTTCTATGAAAGATGTATTTTTATCATGGATAAAATAAGATAGTAAGTTCTTACTAGCTAAAGGGAGCAGAAATTATTTGCTGAACAAATACTTTGTCAAGTATGACAGGTTGGACTTTCATCTATGTCTAGCATTTATTTTGGTTACCAACACTTTTTTTTTTTTTTAATTTGACATCTATTAAATGGCTTTTGGCTGGAGTGGTGAAAACTGTAAATCTTTCTAACTGTTCTGTATACTTAATCAAAGTGAATAAGCTAGTAGATAACAGTGGAAGAGTTATCTTCAACTTTTATAGCCAGGGCTGGAAGGGCATTTATTGCTATCCATTCATAGAGAGAACACTTGAAATATCATCTGCCAATTAGTTTTGAGATTAAAAAAATAAATAAAATTGTATAGTACTCTGAAGAGATTTTTTTTTAATTGTTTGTTTTTAGTGTGTTTCTGTGTACTTTGGATTAACGCTTTTGCTAACTGCTTATTTAGATTGATTAATAAAAAAAATAAAAATTAAAAAAGATAACTACTTGTATTTCAGTTTTAAAGCAATTTCCTGCACCTCAACATCATATCATTTTGTTAAGACTCTCTCCTGAACGTGTTGCCTAGTGTCTCCCTGCTGTGGGCTGCCAATAAGGAAAACTGACAAGAAACTTCTTCCAATAGACTGGTCCTATAAACCTCTCTGAACAGCTAATCTTGAGTTTACTCAAGTTTACACCAGTTTACTGGTGGGTAAAAAAAAATGCTGTTCTGTGCATTATTTCTTAAGTGCACATGTGGACTAATTTTTTAAATAATGTTAGGGTTGAACTTCTACATATTAATTCATGATGATTTTAGGAATCATTTCCTTATCAGAAGTATCCTGGGGAAAATACTTTTGTTTGCCTATTATCATTTTTGTGAAGGATTTTTCTGTTTTGTACTGAGTTTTGTTAAATTCTGGAAAAAACATGCATAATCCTCCATTTTTACAGAGGATTGTTAACCTATTTGCTGAATTAAACATTTCAGATTCTGGATTTAAACAATTCTGTAAGATGTCTAGACTAGAAAATCCTCAGAAGTCTTTCCATGCTTACTTATTCTATGACTCTTGAGAGCAATGCTCTGAGCAGTGTGTGATGTAATTGAGTCCACTCATCTGTGGTACAGTTCATTGTTGAGCTAGGATGTGATTTTTAGCACAGAAGATGAGGAAAACATAGGAAAAAAGAAACCACCACCAAGCAGCTATAAGGATAACAGAATCTCACTGAAATAATAAAATGGTAGTGGTTAAATCCACTTCCACAAGTCTCATTTGTTTTTCTCCCCTGAAACTGTGTTGGGAGTTATCATATTGAAGATTGTATTTTCTTAGGCATACTAGGACAGAAATCATGTTGGTATTTTTCTTTCTCTCTGGGGAAATAATAATTATTTGTTATTAATATAAAGTCTGTTCTGTATCTGAAATCAAAGCACATGTATCTCAAAATGAGATGGAAGTTTAATAATTAGAATGATACTATCAAACTCCATGGGCAAAACTTAAAAGTGATTAATAATTGGGGATTTCTGATTTTATTGCATTTACTTCTTTGGGGCCTGATAATTTTTAGATAGTGGCTGACCTTTTTTAATAGGAGACTGATTTCAAGTTGAACATCCGGAGTCAACAGACATCTTTTAAAATCTTGAGTACTTCTGATTGTATGCTGTGAACAATCTACTATTCTGAGAGTTGGTATTGCAGAGATGCTGTTTTCCCTGCCCACCTCCCAAGAAAACAAAACAGGTCTCTGAAATCTTGCTTTCTTGTAGTTCCAGATCTAGTACCAATTCTGTAAACTTCCTTGGCTTTTGTCTGAAAATACTGTATTTCTTTAAAAAGACAACCAAAAAAAAAAGTTTTAAATTATGAGAAATAAAGGAGCAATGAAAACTTATTTTATTTTGCCTTTTACAATCTCTTTTGCAGATGACATCTGTGTAGTTTGCTTTTTTTTTTTTAATTTGTGTGATATGTTTTTTTTTGTTGTTTGTTTGTTTTTTTTACTGTAGGAAGGATGAGGCTTTTGGAATTCACCCAAAAGAATATTCACTGGGATATTCTTTTATTCATCACAACATAATACAGAGAAGTACTTCTCAATGTACTTGAGATGATACTATCAGTTAAGAACACAACAACACATATTTAGACATTAATTGCACTTGTTAGTCTAACACTGACTAGAAAGTGATATAACTATCCTATTGTAACCCATTTGCTGTGTTTGCAGCTAAAAGCAACAATTTAGAGACACATATTATTTCTTCTGCTGAAGCAGCACTTTAATAATACTTTCACAAAAACTGCTCATTTAGAGTTCCACCTTCAAAATAGAAATTAAAAAAAAATAAAACCATATTCTTTTCCAGTACAGGAAGGCTTCTTCTGTCCCTTTTATATTCTCTTTGTTCTTAATTAATATGCTTATTTTAATGACATAATGGAAGTTTTGTGTAAAGAATAATAGAATACAAAGGAGGTGAGCTCCCATTGCAACTTCTTGAAGTTTCCCATGAATTACAAAGAAGCTGTCGTGTTATAAAACCCTCTGAAACAGGGGTGCAAGAAAGGACTGGTAAGGTGCAAGGAAAAAAAAAAGGCTAAATAAACAAGAAAATGAAAACTCTCTGCCTTTTATTGCCAGACATTTAAGTCCTTGTTCTCTGGAAATAAAGTATAATGAGAAAAAATATCTGACAGTAATGTGCTTTCTCTGGAAATAAAGCATAATGAGAAAAAATATCTGACAGTAATGTGCTAATTCATTATAACTTTATATTATGTCCTTATTTCTCATTATTTCCCCTGAATGGAATTAGCATGTTGTTTACTGTGACTACTTTTTCAGCATTTAACTCATGTATTTAATTATCTTTTCATGAACACACATGGAAAAGTATTTACTTTTAGTAGCTGAACTGGTTTATAGACCAAGAAAAATTAAGACATTGAGAAGACAGGTGAAGCGTCAGTGATGTCAGAGTATTTATGCTTAATCCTATTATAGATTCATGTTCAAGAACAAAAGAATGGAAAAAAAAATGTGTTTATATTTTGTTCAAGATAAAAAAAAGTATGGGAAAATACATATGTAGCCTGGAAAATTGAAATTGTTTTCTTGTTGAAAAATTTGAAAGAGGTCGTGATATGTTTCAATATTTGCCCTCGTTTTTCTTTTAATTTTGAAGAATCATTATGGTGAGTCCAAATCTGCAGTAACTTCAATTCTCTCCTTTTCTTTTTTTTTTTTTCTCCTTCTCCTCCAATGCTTTCTTGTTACACGATTCCTAGACATCAGAAGTACTCTGCTACGAGATGTGCTCTTGGGAATTCTGTTATTGGTCCCTCAAGAAACAGGCATACAAAAACGGGTTTGAAACAGATAGAAAAGGAAATGCAATCACTGGATGTGTCTGGATGACTTAGAATTTTTGAAGTGTCTGATGGGAAGCTCTGAGTCTCAAAAATTTGTCAGTGGAAATGAGTAAGGCCATACTTCGTGATAAAACTTGTGAAAATAGAGAGCTACTGAAGCAACAAGGCAGACAGGAAAAAGAGCTTTTAATTAACTTAATAAAGAAGATAGGTACAGTGAGGTCCACCTTGCAAAGGTGAGCATATCTGTTCTCCCACTCAGTTATCAAAATTGTGACAGGATTTGATTTGATTCAATATAGCTGCATTGAAGATGTTCATCTTTTTATTATTATTATTATTTATTATGTATTTTCATTTAAAAAAGATATATCCTTAGAACTTAGCTATTAGAGTTATCATAAAATTTCCTATTAAAAGACATCTGTCAATCCTTTACATTGACAATAGAATAACACAGATTTTGTTGTATGCAAATACAGTTTAGTCAGAATTCAAGCTTTCAGCCTGTGTGGACCAGGACTACTAAACTCAGATATATTCCTGAATATTTGAAGTTGGTGTTACCTGCCCTAGTGCTGGGTGTATGAAACCATTAAATAGGAGAATGCAAAAGTCTAGGGATAATATAAAGGATTTAAGATGCTGCAGTCTGAAAATTAATTCCTACAAGCCATTAGAAAAGCAAGCTTTAGTTATGTGTGTCCTTTGGCAGTAGATTTGACAACCTAATTAAAACTCTCTTATGGGAGGTACCTCTCTGAGGTACCAAAAAGACTTCAGAGATGTCCTGTTTCACGCTATTGCATCGACTTATGATGCAAGTACAGCAATAGTTATTTGTGCCTGTTTGTTACTGTGCAGATGCCAGTTTGTGTTCCAAGCAGGGTGGCCCTTCTCAGACTGCAGAATAAATTGGTGAAAATCTAAGCTAATTAAAAAATGTGCAGAATACAATATGTGAATCACTGTTTACAATGTTCTTGTAAATGATGGCATGGTAGAAAACAGGTGTTTCATTAACTGAGACACAGTGCTATTGATCACTCACGGAAGGATATTCAAAATCTCATTGACAAATTTCCTTCTTATAGCTGATTAACAGATTCCCAAATAAGGGATGAATTTTGAGTTATTAAGGAAACAATTTGTGTATGTCTTCCCTGCATTGTCCTCATATTTGTGTGTGTTAACTGTACTCTTCCCCTCAACAGAAACATTCTTTAATGCAGAGGCTAGTATCTCTATGCATATTTTTCTCTTCCATTACCAAATTAATACATATATATAAATGTAATATATATAAATATGTAAATTCTTTCTTGAGAGATGATTCACAAGAATGTGTTTATATTGAGCTATTTTGGGAGAACGAGCTGAAGTACTATTCTACTGAAAAGCATCAATGGTTTCTTCCCACTTTTTCATTGGGTTTGGATCTGTAGGCAGGTACCAGGTGCTCCAAACCATGATTCTGTGCAACAGCTGATTCCCTGTCTCCTACCCACTATTGTTCCTTTGATTCCCACATCCTTTCCTCATTTGTTTCTCCTTCTTATAAACAGCAGTGTGGTTAGTATTATGATGCTGATTCTGTTACATGGCTCTTTGTGAATCAGGTGACTTGTAGCATGGGCTGAAGACCAGTGTTGCAAAAAATCCAGCCTGCTAGAATTGACAGGGTTAGGGGAAACATCTGGTGCTCCTCTAGACTCATGGGTTTTATGACAAAAAAAAAAAAAAAAACAACAACAAAAATCATGTTGAAAATAGAGGCAAGGCTTAACAAAGGTGTCTATAGGTATACGTGAGTCTGGCTTTTCTTTTCCTTTTTATCTATCTATTTATTTATTAAGACTTCTGGCAAAAGTTAAAAAAATGTCAAGGTGAACTTTTATAATGACATTTCCTAGACTATTTCCAACTGTTTGCTTGATATTATAATACAATAGTGAGATGATTCAGATGCCTGGACAGAGACTGAGATGGTCTCTGATATGAGCTAGCCTCATAGTACATGTTATATAATGCCATGATTTTGCGGGTATTCTTCATTTTCCTGCTAAAAGTATCAGATGTATTTCTTTTGCATAAAGTTTAAAATATTTTTAATCTCCTGGAGGCAGTGACTTGAAAAGAAAACAAACAAACAAACAAACAAAAAAACAACCAACCAACCAACCAACCAAAACAAAACAAAACATGCAGTTTTGTCATCTTCTTTCCTTTTTCCCTTCCCTTCCCTTCCCTTCCCTTTGTTAATACAACACTAGAAAGCTATAGGTATTTGTGCCTCCTGTGCTAGTCACCTTACTGAGTATGATATTGTCATCATAGGCAGTTAGCAAGATCACAGTTTATCGCTAGAAGCTTGGGTGCATTCTACTAGTAGCTGCTTATCTCATTGCAGAATTTATTGTACTGCATGGAACACTTTTAGTCAAACAAGGAAAGTTGAGGACATCTCAATGTTGCAGCGATCTGACTACATTAAATGCCAATAGCTTTATAAACTGATCTAATATACTGGGAATATGATCTCAAATTCATTGTGTGAAGTGTTTTCTTTATTCAACTCATTAATGTTAGAATATAAGCTGTTGTAATTTCCAAGCCACTGGATTTCTTCATAGGTACAGTAGGGGACCTATTGATTTTCAGAGCACATTCTGAACAATATAGAAATAGTATGTGTGGAATTCAAAGCAAATATGAAGAAAAATATAACCTTAGTTGAAACTCGTAAACTGCATTTGCTGCTTGACTTTTTCATCTCTAAGGAACATAATTGCTTTTCACATTTAAATGCAATCTTTGTACAGTTATCATTATACTTTTAGACATTGATATTGTCTGTCTTCTTGCACAGAGAGAAACAAGTCTATGTCCCCATGATGTTGGAGAAATACAGAGATGCAGAATTACAGAGATGCAAATAAATGGCAACCTCACAGAGGCATTTGTCTGTGAAACACTTCTAAGTCTGCATGCTCAGTTACTTTGCATAGCAGCAATTTGCAAACAATTAAGAAATATATTGAGTTGAATTTGTGTCCTGGTAGAAAGAAATACTTTCATAGAATCATATAATATCCGAGTTGGAAGTTACCCACAAGGATCATCGAGTCCAATTCCTGGGTTCCCAGAGGACCATCCAAAAAAGAAAAAAATCAGATAATGTGTCTGAGAGCATTGTCAAAACACTTCTTGAACTCCAGCAGGCTTGGTGCTATGACCACTGCCCTGGGGAGCTTGTTCTAGTACCCAACCACCCTCTCGGTGAAGAAGAACTCTTTCCTAACATCCAGCCTGAACCTCTCCTGTCACAGCTTCAAGTCGTTTCCTCAGGTCCTATCACTGGTCACCAGAGAGATCAGCGACTCACCCCCCCACTTCCCTTCATGAGGAAGTTGTAGACCATGATGAGGTCTCCCTTTGTTCTTCTCTTCTCCAGGCTGAACAATCCAAGTAACTTCAGCCACTCATCATGTCTTCCCCTCTAGACCCCCCATCTTTGTTGCCCTCCTTTGGACACTCTCTAACAGTTTTATATCTTTGTTATAATGTGGTGCCCCAAACTGCACACACTATTCAAGGTGAGGCTGCACCAGCACAGGGTAGGTTGGGACAATCCCTTCTCTCAGCCGGCTAGTAGTGCTGTTCCTAATGCACCCCAGGATATGGTGGGCCCTCCTGCATTGGGAGTTGGCTGCTAGGGCACACTGCTGGCTCATGATCAGCTTGCTGTCGATCAAAACCCCCAGATTCCTTTCTGCAGGGCTGATCTCCAGCATCTCATCCTCCAGTCTGTACATATAACCAGGCTTGCCCCTTTCCAGGTGCAGAATCCAGTACTTGCTCTTGTTAACCTTCATATTGTTGGCGATTGCCCAACTCTCTAATTTGCCCAGATCTCTCTGCAAGGACTCACCACCCTCAAAGGAGTCAACAGCTCCACCCAGTTTTAGTGTTGTCCATGAACTTGGTCAAAAAACCTTGAAGTCCTTCATCCAAATCATTTATGAAAATATTGAAGAGGGCTGTTCCTAAAATGGAGCCCTAGGGAACCCTACTAGTGACGAGTTGCCAGCTTGATCTAACCCCATCTACAAGAACCCCCCGGGCCCAAACAATCAGCCAATTGTTCATGCATCTTATTATGCTTTTATCTAACTGTATTATGGTCATTTTGCCCAGAAGGATACTGTGAGGGACAGTATCAAAAGCTTTACTGAAATCCAGAAAGATTGCATCGCCTGGATTCCTTTGGTCAACTAGCTGGGCGATCTTGTCATGAAATAAATTAAGTTTGTTAGACTTGACCTTCTTCTAGCGAATTCATGTTGGCTCTGACCAGTGACTGTCTTGTCCTTTAGGTGTTTTTCAGTAACTCCCAGAATAATCTCCATAATTTTACCAGTCACTGAAGTGAGACTGACAGGCCTGTAATTGCCACAATCCTCTTTTTTGCTTGTCTTTGAAAACTGGGACCACATTTGCCAGCTTCCTGTCAACAGGGACCTCTCTGGATTCCCGAGACCGTTGAAAAATAATTGAGAGAAGTCCTGTGATGACATCAGCTGTCTCTCTGAGTACCCTGGGATGAATCCCATCAGGCTGCATGGATTTATATGCATCCAGGTGGAGCAGCAAATCCCACACAAGTTTGGGGTTAACTGGGAGTTTATTGCTCCTTCAGTCACAGTCCTCCAACTCAGGGTAGCTGGAGTCCCATAGCCCACCACTGGTGCTGAAGACAGAGACAAAAAAAATGCATTAAATACCTCTGCTTTGTCTGTGTCCCTGTTTGTTACGTGACTGTCCTCATCAAGTTGGACCAATGTTTGCTCTGGTCCTCCTTTTCCCATTAACATACTTAAAAAAAAAGCCTTTATTAGTGTTCTCCACACTGATGGCCAACTTCAACTCTGAGCTTTGGCCACATGGATTCTCTCTCTACAAAGGCGAGCAACATCCCTGTAGGCCTCCCATGTTGCCTGACCTTGCTTCCAGCTGCCATACACTTTTTCCACCTTAGCTCTTGAAGAAGATTCATGCTCAGACAAGCTGGCCTTCTGCCCCTCCTGCTTGACTTCTGCCATTTTGGAATTGCCTGTTCCCATGCTCTCAGGAGGTGGTGCTTAAAAACTAACCTGGACTGATGGACCCCAATGACTTTAAAAGCAGTTTCCCAGGGGACCTTATTAACTATTTCAACACCCAATCCAGGGTTGAAGTTTTGGTGGCAGTTTTCCTCCTATTACCAAAGATTTTTGAATTTGACTACCTCATGGTCACTATGGACAAGGTGGCCCCCTGTCACCACTTCACCCACAAGACCCTCCCTGTTCACAACCAACAGGTCTAGGAAGGCACCTTTCCTAGTTGGTTCTCTTAGATGACCAAGAAGTTATCATCAAGGTGCTTCAGGAATCTCCTGGACTTGTCTCAGCTCTGTGATATTTCCAGTTGACATTTGCCTCGTCAAAGTCCCCCATAAGGACAAGGGTAGATGATCTAGAAGTATCTTTCAGTTCTTTAAAGAATCAGTGTTGTCATCCTGGCTGGGTGGTCTATAGTAGACTCCCACAATGACATACCCTTTATTTGCTTGTCCCTTGATCCTTACCCAGAGGCTCTCAACTGCATTGTTACTGACTGCAAGCTCTGTGCTGTCCAGTGTCTCCATTTTACAGAGCACCCCCTTTACCTTGCCTGTCCTGCCTGTCCCTTCTGAAGAGCCTCTAACTGTCCATTGCAAGACACCAGTCACAGGCCTCTTCCCACCAAGTTTCACTTATGCTAATGACGTTGTAGCTGAGACTGGGCCAAGGCTTCTAGCTCCTCTTGCTCTTTTCTCAAGCTGTGTGTGTTTTATAGAAATATTTCATATGTGTTTCATTGAACCCAGCCCTTTGTGGGGCAGACTGAAGGATCTCAGCACGCAGTCCCTCAATTATTGATGTGCTTATCACTATCAATATGAAGTTTAACAAGAGCAAGTACTGGATTCTGCACCTGGAAAGGGGCAAGCCTGGTTATATGTACAGACTGGAGGATGAGATGCTGGAGATCAGCCCTGCAGAAAGGAATCTGGGGGTTTTGATCGACAGCAAGCTGATCATGAGCCAGCAGTGTGCCCTAGCAGCCAACTCCCAATGCAGGAGGGCCAAACATAGCTTATCACTGACAGGCCTGTTTTTGTCCCTTTTCCCCTCTGAATCTAGTTTAAAGCCCCAGCAATCAGCCCTGCTAACTCCTGGGCAAAAATCCTTTTCCCCTTCATAGAAAGGTGCTCCCCATCAGGAGCCGGTAGGCCTGGTGTCATGTAGATCTTCCCATGATCACGAAACCCAAAACTGCGTCAGTGGAACCAGCCTCAGAGCCACGTAATGACCTATGGAGTCTGCCTGCTCCTTTCAGTATTGATTCCTGCTACAGAAATGAAGGAGGAAAACACTACCAGTGCACCTGATCCTTCAACCAAAGCCCTAATGCCTCTTTTGATCACTGCCAATATGAAAAACCAATGAACAGTAATAATCAGAGGGCTGTACCAGGTGAGTGACTTTCCGAGTGATGTCTCTTACCGGAGCCTCAGGGAGACAGAAGACTTCCCTATGGGTCAGGTCTGGATGGCAAATCGGGCCCTCTGTTCCCTTTGGAAGAGAGTCCCCTGTGACAATAACCGTTCTTTCTTTTTTTTTCTTGGTGGGGGTTATTTTGATGCAGGGTGTAGGATGATTTGCCCTGGGCAACTCCCCCAGTGTGGAGGAACCTTTGTCCACATTGTCATTTGCTTGCCCATCAAGTCCCAGAGCCTCATACCTGTTGTGCAGGGGCACCTGGGAGGATGAGGTAGGCAGTAGGGGTTTTGCCTGCTGCGCTGAACAGGAACCTGCTTCCACTCCCCCCTATCTCTTAGGTCCCCTCCTTCTGCCTGGTGGTGAGAGGATAGGGGAACCTTTAACTCTTGTGTAGTGACTGTCTGAGGAGCCTTTCTCAGGAATAGCAGAGCACTACCCCACCAGTCACTTTCCTTCTCTTACTCCCTGATGCTCCCCAGCCTACCCACCTCCTCGTGAAGCTCTGCTACCAGGTGAAGCAGTTCTTTAACCTAGGCACACTTCCCACAGTAGTGCTTGCTACTGCTGTCCTGTACTGGTGTAAGAGTAGGGCACACATGGCAGCCTGATACCTGGATGGCAGCATGTTTCCCCAGCATCTCTGTCTGGGAGGCTGCGTTGGTTGTGGTGGGTGCTGAAATCCGAGAAGCTGTGGCCTTCTGTCAGGTGGATACCATCACTCCTTGGTTGAGCTGGCCAAGCTTCAGCACCCGTCCTCCATACCCTTCCTGTGCAAACTCAGTCTTTCATCACATAGTCTTTAGAAATTGAACATCTTAGTTTATATCAGAAGTATGCCACTAAGAAACCTCTCTTATGATTGGTTATATCTAAGGATCAACAGTGTTGAAGGGTTTAGCTCTCACTGAAGAAAGAACCTTTTGTTATTTCCCAAAGTGATTTTTAAGTAGTATATTCATACATTATAAAATCCGTCCCATTGTTTAGTCTAAAACTATTGGGAGACTGATGGTGACTTGGAAGAAATAGGACATCTCTTTAAAAGATTCTTCCAAAAAAGTTTTTTTTTTTTTTTTTTTTTTTTTTTTTTGGGGGGGGGGGTGATGGTGGTGAGAGGGTGTGGGGGTGGAGGAGGTTAAACAGATTTACAAGAGCTTTATTCAAAGTACTTAATTCCAGCAAAGCTAAAAAATCATATTAGTAGCTGAGAAAATACCTAGCCGATGTTTCTGAACTAAAAATCTCTTATGATTGAAGTTTTCCACATAAAAGTTGATTCAATTTTTTTGAGGCCTTGTTGCAATAATGAAACCAAACTGACCCTGCTCTTTTGGTTTCTTAAAACTTGCTCTGAGAGACAGGAGTACTATTTTTATTTTGGGGTAATTTAAAGATCAAGACAAACACCATTCACTATTTTCAAGTAGCTTTTATAATATGTTTTTGTGCAGATAACCATCTGCTTTTTCCATGTCTGCTCCAGCATGGTACCTGGAATACCGGAGGTCAGAAATTCTGTCCTAATCGTTTACCTTGTTTCAGTATAATGGAGGTTAAAAATGATGTACTAAATAGATAGATAAGTTGAAATTGGGAAAGGCAATAATCACTTGAATAAATAATAAATAAACTTCAGACATAAAAATCCAAAGAGTCCTTTAACAGTCAGGACAATTAGTGTACAAATGTTACAAAAGTATGTAGGACTTAATTAAAAAAGAAGTGCTTAAATAAAAAGTCACTCTTAGTATTTACTGATGTTAGTACTTCATTTGCAGCCTTAGAAATATTTAGTCCAGAAATCTCCATTGACTTTGGAACCTATTTGCAAATGCCAACAGAAGGAAATAAAATCCAATAAATCTGTTCTCAACACTTAGTTAGATCTGCCCTTTCAAAAAAAAAATGTGCTATAACTTTTGGAAAAGAAAAGAAACATAAAAAATTAATCTTTGTGAAGGGCACCTCACATCACCATTCTTTTTTCTCTGAACAAAGAGGACTGGAACACTTGTTTAATATAGTCATCCACTTGCCAGACTTATTGTGGGACATGTCTGGAGAACACTAGCAATGAAATATTGAAAACTTAGATTACTATTGCAGAAAAACACAAAATGTAGACAGGCTACAGTCTACATATTACAGCAAGTGAACCTGGAAGTGGAAATTTTGTAGTTAAAAAATAGTACCCAATGTGCTTTCTAAGTCAAATATTAGTTTAGAATTTTCAACTCTACATCGTAGAGCTCTTTATGATAGAATGAATCTAATGATAGAAGGAATCTGTGCAAAAGTATACATGATGACTTTTGTATATCACAGATATTCAAATGTTAGTTAGTACATTTGACAGTATTACATGAGAACCGATTAACGAGTATAGACATATGAAGTTAGATTATAGCTTGTAGTAATAAACCATTTTGTTTCAGCACTGTTTGTGAATTAACTCCTGTCTGGAAAATAAATCTTGATCAAAGTTCTCTGGCAGAGGGTAAAGGCTCACAATGGCTTGGAAAATCTACATGTGTGAAAAACTTAGCCATCTGAGTTTCAAGGGAATTATGTTAAGAACCTTGTGTACAGAGTATGGTTTGAAAAGATTTTCCCTGTCATTTTTTTCTGAATAGTTTGCTCTTAAGAGTGTTCTAGAGGTGCTGGAGTTCTGCAGAGCTTTGTTAAATTTTCTGTTAGGCTTGAGATGTTCTCAGATGTTAGTGGTTGATTTCATGAAGTTGTGTGTGTGGTCACTGCAACTCTTGATTTAACTTGAATACCTCAGGCTCCTGTTGCATGTTGTCATCTCCACAAAGTCATCCTGCTGTATCACTTGAAGAATTCTAATTCTTCTTCCATGTACTCAATGCGATATTAAAAGTCACTTGGGTTGTCTTTGCTTAACCAGGTGGAAGTGGAGCATTAAGGATGGTATGTTGGTGACCAGGCAATAAGTAAAAGGACCTAAAGAGTCAGAAGGCAGAAGTCCAAAAATTACTTGCCATTTCTGGTCTCAGCTATATTTTATGTTCTAACAGTACAAAGTCTACTTTATACAAAATTTGACTATGTCATATTTATTAATCCTGGAAATGTATTAGATATGTGTATAGTGAATGCTTGGAGCTGTTCTAGATAACCAAGAGAACTATGGCTGGTGCACAAGACTATGAGAGAAATGTGGTTTAGGCATGTCCCTTGGTCTTGGATGTATTCAGTAACAATCTACTGGTGAATAAGAAAGAAATTTCTTATAATTTCCCAGTTCACATATAACCGTACAATGAAGATTTGGCAAATTTATAGCTGTTTGTCATTCTAACAGCTACGCTGTGATTCAGTTTAGACCCAAGAGCTCACTTGCACAAGCATATTTTGGTCTTCTTGGAAGCTTAATTTAAGTACATACCTTCCACAATTACAGAATTCCTTTTAGGGGCTTGCTGGATATCAGCTGCTGAGAGCTTGTTTAGTGTAGACAAAAATTCAACTACTTGTGCTTACTAGTATTAGAAACTGTAGTTTTATGAAAGAGTTGATAGAATCTCTGCTGACTTAATATCAGTTCTGAGAGAACAAAAATTTTAAACACTTTTGTTTTTTCTCTTCTTTTCTTTCCTTTTTTTTTTTTTTTTTTTTTTTTTTAATTTTTGGGACTAACTTTGCCTCTTTCCCTGACAAACTTTACTTTGTACTGTTCCACAGAAATCTGAGAGGGATCAGCTATAGATTTTGAAGACTGTTTATGCCTTTATGCTTGATGGTCCAGTGGTCTCCCCTGAAGCCAATGGGAGACCAGCATTCACCGAAAGTATGGAAGCTGCCTCCTGGATTTCTCTGTCTGCTTCCCCTTTAATTTAAGCACTACATTATGTCCCTTCCTTAATTGTATTGATCTCCACTTTAAAGGCAGTTGGGCATTTTACCAAGCAGTTAGCAATTAGTTTCTTCAGTTCTGGTCTAAATTTATTCATGACCTTGTTTTTGTTTTGTTGTATTTGTATTTGTTTTGTTGTCAGTCAAAACAAAACCAGGATGAGATAAGTTTGTCCTGTTTGTGTTATTAGTAAGCAACAGGTAGGAGCTAACCAAGCTCCCCACTTCAAACTTTGTCCCTCAACAGCCCTTCTCTGTGCTTACTTAAAACTAAGCAAACATATACGTATATGTATATATATATATATATATATATGTATGTATGTGTATATATTTCCCTTCTTAGTATATATGGTTAAAAGTGTACAGGAACTGCTGCAGAACTCCAAAATTACTTTCTTTACTGGAAGTATCTTTCCTGATTTTATCCTAAGATGTTGTGGCTTATAGTCTTACCATCTAATTCCCTTTGTCATTTAAGAGTTAAGTGTATGGTATTGTATTTTGTACTATGAAATGATCTTCTTGCTGTTGAGTGACATGGATATGTCCTACAGGTATTTCTGTGTGTGACTGGTGCTTTCCAAAAATTCTGTCACTGATAAATGTGATTACTGACAAACAAAAACAATGGAGGTTGTTTTGATAAAGGCAACTAATGAAGCTATGGAACAAGACTGGCCTCTGGAATGATTCATGAAGAAATCTGCTAGTTACCTTCCCCTTGTCTGATGTATTTTTATTCTTAGCTACCCTTTCATGTGCCTGTTTTGACTTTCTTTAATAGTCCTATTCTCCCATAGTTTGTCAAATCCCTTGCTCTGTTGCACTGTAGCAAATGTTTTATTAAATTCAAAACAGATAAAATTTACTACACTTTGTTCAGAAGTCTGGCACTTTTTATCTAAGGAGGCTGTTTGGTCCATCTGACATGTTCTTCTTTGGCCAAATGTCCTAAAACTTTTAGTCCTAAACATATTGGAAACAACTAGCTGCTCTTTCTGCACAAAAAGACTTTTTCTGTATGAAAAAGTTAGGGATTTATATCTTTATATTTTTATTTATTTATTTATTGGATGGGGGGCTTGGGAGGTTCAGGAAAACAATGAATCGTACTAACAGCTAACAGTGTTGCTGATGGAGTTTAGTCCTGCACTTAGAAGGATAGCCCCTATCTGTTTTACACAAGTATAATGCTATTAAAGAGAAGAACCAGGGAGGCCAGACAAGAACGAGATATGGCATTTATGTTGTCCAAGAAGCCTTTTGATTGCCATTTGCATTAAAATGTCTACAGACTCCCACATACATGCATCTTTTCTCTTGATTCCTCTTCTTCCACTGAAACAAGTTATAATTCAAAAATAGTCTTGAAACCTGACATGTATTTGGCTTGAATAAACAGTGCCATTACATAAAATGCCAGACTTTTTGTAAAGGCAGATACCATCATTTCTGTTGCAAGTTTGACAACTTAGATGAATCTGCATTCTGAAACAAAGGCAGTAAGTACTGAATACATTTGACAAATAAATTCTGCTAGCAGAGGATGGCTCCCATCTTGTCTTTTGGGACAGATCCTGCTTTCTGTTTGGAGGACTCCTGGAAAGATACCAGTATCATTCTGGTCAGGGAGACTGAGAAAGGAGTTTGTGATGGGGTCAGTTGAAAGAGCTCAGAATGGGAGAGCTGAACCTTCCATATGGCAAAGGAGGTCTATGTGCACAAGGTAAAGAGAGAAGCCTTGCCAGAGAATTATGACAATAATTGAACAACATCAAAGATCAGTATGTGGACAAGACCTTGATATGTGGATCTGGAACAACATGGATCTGCCTTGAAATGACTTGTGTGATGTGATTTAGATGCTGCAAAGAATACTGTCTGATACCTTTGAGGGTACACTGTATATAGCTAAACCATTTCCACAGGCCTATCCTTCAGACTTGACAGTCTTCTTCTTTTTTTTTTTTTTTTTTTTTCCTTTTTTAAGTTTTAGTGCTGACCAGAAATGCTGGTGTTACCAGATATCAGATATGCGTAATTTGTTCTTCACTCTGTGTCCTGTTAAGAAGTTTGGCCACATCAGAATTGTGGAGCCAGATGCAATATTTTAGCCATACTGCCTCTTTCTTACTGAAGAGTGACAACCATTTGAGGGTATCTTGTATTTTATTTTTATGTAATACTTCAAAATATCCATAAAAAAGACAAGGAACATCCAAATGACAAATATAAAAAAAAATAGTCTTTTTGTAGGCCATAAATACATAGCAAAATATATAGTTTTATGTTCTTTGTCCTTATTAAAACTGCTTTGTTTTGCCAGAGAAGAGAAAGCAAGGTAGCTGTTTCACTGCTGTTGACTGGGTAGGATGTTGCACATGCCTGTGTGGCTCTTGCTGCTGGTGGTAAGACCTTCCACTTCAGGTAGATGCCAACATTGAGGACTTGCTGAAGTTAAACCAGACATTTTTCCAGGTTCTACACACTTCCTGTGTGGAATAAAATCTAAAACTTGGCTTCTTCATTGTCACCTCTGCCATCCTAGTAACAATCACAGCTACAAACTACAGTTTGTAAGATTGCATGCAATTATTTTCCCTGTTTCTTTCCAATGTTTTCCTATGCTTCTCACACACATAAATTTCCTCATTAGTGCTCAGGCCTTCATTTTGAATCAAGAGCAAAGTAATAATTTGACTACTGTGTAGGAACACCAACAAAACTTCTCCATGAGTATTTTTAAACTAAGCAGTGTTTAAAAAAAAATATGGCTGCTGTCAGAGGTTATTCTGAGGGCAAATTTATCACTGCAGTGTTACCTTATCATCTGTGCAAAATGGGCGAACAGAATTATCTCAGAAAAATATCCAACCAAAGCTATTTGTTTACACCTTTTCTCGACTTACCTTTTGCATCTTTTCCTTAGCACTTCTCCTCCTCCGTGTGTGATTCTGTGATTTCGTAGTTTTACCAAAATGGTAAATAGAACTGAATGGATTTAATGTAAGGAATGGGTTGAGCACATGAATAGGTAATCTAATAGATCTGAGAAAATGCTAGGATTCTTATTTCAAAAATTATTATACTTACTAAAATCTTATTTATTCAATAGGAGCTTTTAAAATTTTCCTTTAGTATTTTAATTGTGATGCATGTGCATACTGCTTGTTAGACACATCAAGCTATAGAAGCTGGAGTAAAGATGGACTTTTAAAGGTTAGGGCAATGGTTATGTTTCCTAAGCTTCCTCTCTGTAGCTGCTTGCAGTCATAAAGCTTAGTCAATAAAAAAAATGTTATATAAATTAAGCATTGTTGTATACTGAGCTCTAATATTTTTGCTGGAAAGTAAATCTGTGGCCCGATATTTTGTGCCAGAGTATTTAGTAGCTGTGTTACTAAATTGTGTATAAACATTAATAAGTTAGCACTGTTCTCTAGAGCAGAAAGTCCCTACTGAGGGCTCGTTGCAAGGAAAGAGTTCATCAGAGCATTATGTAGTTTAATTTAACCATCTTTGTTACCTTGGCATTGCAAGTAATATATATCTGACTTTACAGCTGATTTCAGGAAGCTCAGCTGCCAAGATACAAAGTTTAAAGTAATCAGATAATAGGAAGACAAAATATTCCTCTGGATGAAGAATAAAAAGCAAAGACTTTCAATACTATTACTAAATAAAATCGATGTTCCAGCACTGGAAAATATCAAAAACAATTCAAGTGTTGCTTTTTAAAGATGACCAAGTTACTCCTGCTACATTATCCTGTGATCCTTCGAAAAGAACCTCTGAAAACTAGTTGCACATGTGTAATTTAAAAACGCTAAACCAAACCAAACAAAAAAACAAAACAAACCCCATAGCTAAAGGCTAAAGCTGTAGTGTAAAAGTATAGACTAGGTCATTTTGTGTAGGTTGTTTCTCCAAGCAGCTAAGTGCTCCAGTTATAAGTATGTTGTAATATTGTAGCTATTTTGAAGAATATGGGGGAGGAGGGTGTGTTTATTGGTGTTTTCTTGTCTCACCCCTAATTATTAAATACCAACTTTTTCTTTCTATAATAAGAAAGGATGCTTTATCCATGTAAAAGAGTGGGCAAAAATTTAAAAGGAGATTTAAAATGCTGGCATCCTTCCAAGAGGAGACAAGAATCTTGACATGGAGCAGATGTCTTTATTAATTTGTTCCTACAAAATTGTAGACTTCATTGTTTGGTGTTGTTTTTAAACCTTCTGCAGTTTGACAGTAGTGATGGTTTGGCATACGTCTTATCGATTTGTGGGTTTCACTTTTTTTAGGGTCCAAAAAATCCCCATAAAGGGATATCAATAATGTATACACGTATCCACTCATTCTGAGGAAAAATATTTTAGCAATATATTCGTGGTCTGCATAGATGATATGAGTTACATAACCACATCAAAACCAAGAGGAAAAGGCTTAGCTATTTGGATTTTCCTGCTATGTCTATTCTTCCTTTTGATTTCCTTAGGTGGAAAAGGATGTGCCAGGGTCCTTGTCCTTAGACCTCCACTCAGCACATGAAGGCAAGAGGGAATGGTTTTCAGCATTATGGCTCACAATCACAGATGTATTTAGACAGACCTGTCATTTATGCTTTATGTGAACAGATTGGGCCCCCAAAAACATTTCTGCATTTCATTCTGCAAGCGTTGCTCCAGAAACCAAACCCCACTGTACAAGTTGATGTGCTGTTTCCCCCACAAAGAACTTGTGGAAGTGTAACTCTGAGCTGTGCCACAGTGACGTGTGGTTGGGCATGGGCTTCCTCTGGTCAGGGATCTCTGAAGCTATTAAGAGAGATAATGGGCCCCTTTGTGAAATTTTGATGAACTAGTTTTACTTACGGCATAATGAGATTGTGTTCCTAATCTTTTCTGCTGTGTTAAGTCTTAAACCACAGGACTTGCAATAAGGGCAGGGAAAAGACGCATCATTTTAGGTTAACACTAGACTAGAGTGGGTTTAGAAACCTAAAACTTGCCTAATAGAGATGGGTCAGTGGCTGTTTTTTATAGCTTCGACATAATGGGAATTGGGTTCTTGAAGAATCCCTCTGGACTTGTTATCTGAAATTATGCCATTTTAAAGAGAGACTTTTTGATCTTGTAGGGTCTGGAAAAACTTTGTGAATAAATCAGGCTGCCTTTGAAGCTCTAGTCAACTTTACTGTGACCTAATCTTCATCACTACTGAACCTCTCCTTCTAATATTCTCCATAATTAAGAGTTTGCAAAAGGACCCTCAAAAGATTTAAACGGTAACACCAGTTTATAACAGGTTAATCTTTCTTTCAATTTACATGGATACAAAATAGCAGAATATCTTTCTATCCTTAAATAATGCATAGCAGGGGAACTGGCAGGAAATAATTGCTGGGCACCAACTAGTGCTTACTGTGGCTCTCAAAAAGCTTAACAGTCTTATTGAAACAGGCCATTGTGTGTCCATAAGATGTTAGCCCTTCCCAGGGCCAAAGTTTCATCTTACTCTAGAATTTTATTTTTTTATTTTTTATTTTTTTATTTTTTTTGAGCAAATATAGCCCCTGAATTAGTTTGTGGAAGTTGATTCAGTGACATGGTGCTTTCATTGGCTAAGGACACAATGTTATTTCCTAAGTAATGATGAAATGTTACCAAAGTCATTGTGACAGATGATGTAGCCAGAGTGATGTTCAGGCTGGCAGGCAGCTCTGGAGATTTCCCAGTCCAACTCTGCTCAGTGCAAAGTTACCTACCCCTTAGAGCCATATTCAGTTACCTTCTGAGTATCTCCAAGCACGGACACACAAATAATACTTTTCCCGGCAGCTTGTGCCAGTGTATAACCACATTCCTAATTAAAAAGATATTTCCTTCTATTTAAGTAGAATTTCTTGTATTCTGATGTGTACCTATTGTCTCTTGTCCTGTCACTAGGCACCACTGATTATAGCCTTGCTCCATCTTCTTTATTCTCCACATCAGGTATTTCAATGCAGTGATGTGATCCCTCTGAGATCTCTCTTCTCTGGCCTCATAACCATTCTGTGGTGGTTTCACACTAATGGGCAGCTGAGCTCCACCACACAACTCTCTCACTCCCCCTCCTCAAAAGAAAGAGGGAGAACAATAAGATGAAAAAAGGCGCATGGGTTGAGATAAGGAACAGTTTAATTAAAGGAGAAACAAAAGAAAACAACAACAACAACAACAACAAAACACCACCAACAACAAAAAAGGCTGTGTGGAAGCAAAAGGAGAAAACAATTATTCTCTACTTTCCAACAGCAAGCAGTGTTCAGCCATGTCTTGGGAAGCAGTGCTTCAATATGCATAGCAGTTACTCAGTTACCCTTTCATAATGAGTGTCCACACCTTCTCCTTCCCCTTCTTTAGCTTTTATTGCTGAGCGTGATGTCATACGACATACGGTCCTTTTGGTCAGTTTAGGTCAGTTGTCCTGGCTGTGTTCTTTCCCCACCTCTTGCCCACACCCTGCCTACTGGCTTTGGGGTGGTTGGAGGCAATCTGGATGCTGTGCCAGCTCTGCTCAGCAATAGACAAGACATTGGTGTGATACCAGCGCTGTTCCAGCTACAATTGCAGAGCACAACACTGTGTGGGCTGCTATGGGGAAACTGAGCTGCATCCCAGCCAGACCCAGTACACCTTCTGCGTAATGACAGATGCTTTAAGCCCTCCGTCATCTTGGTGGCCCTTCACTGGATTCACTCCAGTATGTCTGTGTCTCCCTTGTACTGGAAAGCCCAGAAGTGGACACAGCACTCCAGGTGTGGCCTCACTAATGCTGAGTAGAAGGGAAAGAGCACTTCTCTCAATCTGCTGGTAATGCTTTCCATATTGCAGCTCAGAAAACTGTTGGTCTTTGCCAGAGGAACATGTTTCTGGCACTTTGTCGCCTTGTTGTCCACCAGGACTCCCAGGTCCTGTTCTGAAAAGCCACTTTCCAGCTGGTTCTCATGTTATTCCTTTCCTGGGGTAGGACTTGAATTTTCCATTTGTTGCACTTCATGAGGTTCTTAGCAGCTGAATTCTCCAGCCTGTCCAGGTCCCTCTGGATGGCAGCACAACTCTCTGGTGACACAGTCACTCCTCCCAGGTTTGTATTATCTGAAAATTTAAGGACAAGCAGGCCCTCCCCCCCCCTCCCCCCAATAAAACAAAACAAAACAAAATCAATCAATCAAATAAAAACTAATTGTCTTGCTATGAGTAACTGTATGAAGAACATTTTATTTCCCTTCTCAAAATAGAAGCTTTCCATTTGTGATGTTGCTAATCTGTTTCTACAAATTGACTTTGTCAATACCATCAGCTCTGGCTATTAGATGCTATGACCTCCTGTGCTATGAAGGACCACCAATCTTCCTTCCACTCTCAGTTCAAAAGTCTCTGAATATCAAATGGTCAATTAACATCTGAAATAATTAATAATATTCAAAGGATCCAGGAGACTGATTAACTAACTTAACAGATCTCCCTGCTATCAGAGCTCCCTGGTAAACGAGTGCTTTAAGATCATACAGGTTAGAGACTGAGAAGGAAATCGGATATTTGTTGTCAATAGTCTCGTGAATGCCAAAGTATTATCTTCTTTCTTGAGTTTGGTTGCTTGTTGTATTATAACAGGCTGTATGAAATAGCTGTATTTTCAAAGGCTTTTTTTATTAAAAAAAAAAAAAAAAAAAGAAGTCTTAATTCTTTATTATATAGGATGAAAATGTTTGATATGGATGCAACTTAAATACTTCTTTTTTAAGAATACAGTGGAACAACCCTTACTGTGCAGCTGTAAGATACCTATGATTTATCTTTTAATGTATTCAAATATATGTTTTTGGAAAAAAGAATTTTCTTTTTCGTATTGCATATGCAAGATGAAATGGGGAAAACATATCTTGCAGTAATTTACGCTAGAGGAAGATGTTGCAATTCAGTTTGAAATGTTTTTACTAAAATGTGTTTTAGTGGTCTTTATTTATGTTTCTTCTCATAATTCAAAGTCTGCACCTTTTCATTTCAAATAAACAAATCTAGGCCAATTTAACTAACTTGCAGTGAAAAGTTCATTGGAAATGCTTGGGATGTGCTTCATGGAAAGCTCAGGTCGCATCCTTCCTTTCAAGATGAGAGCTATTATATCATGAGTTTCCATTCATTGAAAATAAAAGTGATATTCTAATATTTCATTCCTGGTGAGGAAGAGAAAATAATTTACAGTGCTGAACTGAATTACTTTATAGAAGTGTATGCAAAATTAGTCTAGGCAATTTTAAAGTAAATCCTGCTATTTAAATTACCTTTTTGTCATGTTGATCTTTGGTTCTTTCACAGCTAGAATAAAATGACTGAAAACCTCCAACTATTTTTATAATTAGTATTTGCCTGCTTTCTCTGCATGGTATTTTTGTTACAGACATATTGCACATCCAATATAAAATGATATAGGATTTTACACAGATCAATATTATAGCACTGATGCTAATTTTTCAGGAAAGCAGGCTAGTCTGGTCTCCTGCCTTCAGTACAGGGTGCAGCCAGACTCCTGTAAAGGCTTTTATTGAAGTTCCAATTTCAATACAGCTTAAGGACAGTGTAACTCGATGGGTGTATAATACCACTCACTCTCCATACCAGCCCTCCAAACGTGCACAACAGCCTCCAAACCTTCTGTATATTCTCTTTCTCTTTGTACATCTTTGAGGAAACATCTCAAATCTTTAAGGGGCTTCCCTGTGCAACTTATGAAAAGTTGGAACCCTACTTAAATCTACATGAGAAGAGAGAGAATTGAGTCCTGTACATGATCTTATCATAGTGAGGACAGCATATATTACAGCGTAAGTAGGGCCTTGAGTGAGTAGTTTACCCATTGTGAGTTTGAACCATAGGCTGATACTTAATTAACATGGTTGTAGAAATTCTAAATATGATAAAATACATCATTCTTGGGGACTTTTGGTCCCTTTTCTGGTCTTCCTTTGGGAGTTTAAGAAACTCCCAAAATCTCACTATCATTTTCAAGAACTCAGGTTAAATTCTCATAGAAACCAGGGCCAGATTGTTTACTTATAAATCAGAAGAAAAGAACAAAAAAAATATGTTTTTTTCCTTTGTCCTGTTAGAAGAAGTAATGTAAAAATAAACTAAATGTCTTCTTGAACTGAATCAAAATCAGTTAAATGGGAAGTATGAAACTTTCAGTGTATCATCAGGTACTGGCAACTCCTGACTATAAATATTTAACCCTAAATTTAGAACATATATCACTGCTGTTATTTGACTTTGTTGACAACTATTCTATCTGCAGGGGAAATAGGGAAAAAGCTTCCAGCTGTGATTATTGGAATAAAAGAAGGAGGAATACAGCAGCACAAAAAATATCAAGGTTAGATACTGTAATTGACAGGAACTTGTTGCCCAGCTGCATCCCAGTGCATTGTAAGGCTGAGAGGATGAGTTAAAAAAATAATCATGACTGTATGGATTTTCAGGTAACAACTTGTGAGGGAAGGAAAGTCTCTCAAATTTGAAAATTACAGTTGCAAGAAGTGTTTTTGTTGTTGTTGTTGCCAAGGTTTTCTTAATGGTAAGGCCTAAGATGTGCATGGTCTCCATGGTCCTGATATGAGATAAATTGGAATTACAAATGTGATCCCAGAATAATCATTACATTGTCCTTTCTGTCAAGATACATTTTTTTATAATACCCCAAAAGAACACTGTTGTCCTGAAGTTAGTCATGAAATAACTTTTCAGTTTTTAGTAGAAACAGAGAATTAAAAGCAATTCACTGAAATCTAGGGGGTAGGAAGAACTTTAAATATTTTGCTGTTTTATTCAGTGTATAAATGTAAAAGCTAATATTTTGCTAATAGTACTACAGTTGCATTATGCTGTTTAAGATAATTATGTTATAGCCTGTAAACCAGATGCTCTTACCTTTAGGATATATCTGCTTTATATAGGCATTACAGCAAGACAGAATTACAGAGTCAGTGAAGATGATGTACATTTCAATGAAATAAGCTGAATGCTGCAGAACATGTAAATCATTGCAATGTGGAAGTAAATTGAGAAAACCATTTGCAGCCTACAGAATTATCTCCGAAAACTAAACAAATGAATCTATCAAGACGATGGACAGGTTTTTTGTGCATTAATTAGAGTGGAGAAAGCATGAAAGTGGCAAATGTGTTATTCCACAATACAGTAAAGGTGGCTGGTGCCATCTTCTGGAGGTGACAGTGATACTCCAGAGTGCTTAGAAGTCAATTAAAAAACAATGTATTTTATTTATTTATTTATTTATTTATTTTTATTTAATGCCATTCAGTAAGTTTCAAACAAATAAAAAATCTATTTGCTATGAAGTATGGAGGTGATAGCAAAGGTATTTTTTCAGTTTAATATCACTCTATCACACTATTTGGAATATTAATGGGTGCTTTTCCAGTTCTGGTTTTCAGTTTCTGGCAGCCTTGATTCCAGATAGTTAGAAGTATTCATCAGTTTTTCACACACATAAATTATTTTTTTGTTATCTAACTTTCCACACAAAATGTCTGGGGATCTTAATTTTTTCTCTGACCCTGTATCAGTACTGTGGTGCCAGGCCATGGCTGCCTAGCCATGAGAAGCTGGTAAGTGGAAGCTGTGTGGGATCAAGACCCCATTTGCTCTGCAAGATTTTAATCGGATTTTCTAACTCATAAATTGTGATTTTCTTTTTTCACTGCTGTTGGACAGCCTCTGTACTCTTGCTCATCTGTTCAAGTGAAGTCACGTCACATTTTCCTTTAAAAAATAGACATCCAGATCAGATGCTGCAATTTATTTCTTTTCCTGCTATTTTCTCATTTCTTTGATAGGTGAGAAGAAGGTCATATAGGAGCTTTATAATATAGTCATGAACTTTTATTACCAGGGTCATGTAATTCATGCCTTGATACTTGCTTAAAAAACAGAGGGGGAAGAGGGGAAGAGTCATGTATTTTAATTAATGTATTGAATTATTTGAATCAAGATGGAATAATAGCAGTTTTATAGTCTTACAATTTTATAGTCTTATTTCAGGCTTAAAGGAGGTTTTTTTGTTTGTTTGTTAGTTTGTTTGTTTTGGTTTAATGAGTTTAACAAGTGAGAAATTTAATTTAATATAATATAAATTTAAATAACAGATCTTAGTGCTTGACTGATAGACATAGTCTTGCTTTACTTTGCTGATAGAGGTAGTACAGAACAGCAGGAGACAATGCAACTGCAGAACATGGTAATTGTCAGAAAAGATTTATTTTGCAAGTACTGCACACAAATATATGCACTAATTAATACTGAAGCAAAATAATAGGTGGATGCATTTCTTGTCTAGAGAGCGTAGCTTCCTAAATGCTTGTGTGTGTTATTCTTTTTTTTTTTTTTTTTTCTTGTCTTTTTCTTTTTTTTCTTCTCATTTTCTTTTTCCAGATTAGCATCTAGCAGTCAGAACCAGTTGTCTTTTTCTGTCTGCCCTTCATTGTTGGTGTGGTACGTTGAGTACCAGGAAACTACTTAAATATGGTCCAGAGTATCTTCCATGAGTTGCAGCAGGGATCCCACGATTACTTTTACTTTGTAATACAATAATGTCTGACTTGTAATATGACGATCTTTGTTGCTAATATCCTTTCTACACACAATAGTATATCTTTTTTGCCTTCCTTTGGAAGGGTGCCTCAGCCACCCTGTTCTTAATCTGCTTTTAAGCATATATAAAGGGTTGCATAGAGTGGTATAGGTCTAACATCCCAGCCCCCCCATCCCCCCCTCCCCCAACATTGCCAATAAAAGCATAAAACTCCCTGTAGCACAGCTTAGACTATGCATGACTTGGTGACTCAGCATTTCCTGTAGTGTAGACCACTGAGATACAAATGAAAGTTAAATGAGTCTATTACTACCTAATTTAAACAGGGATTTTAATTATTTGTCACATTTTGAAAGGTAATCTTTTATTTCAGATGTCACTTTGTTATTCTTGAAATATTATATTATGCTATCACCTAGAAATGACGTAAGGTGTTGTGTAAAAACACTCCCTGTGGAAAAAAAATAATTTGACTTACAATTTGAGACATGGAGAAGGAGAAAATAAAACTTAATACTGGTATGTTGATTACGGTGAAGAGAAGTTCAAGTTATCATCTATGCTATTTGCAGAGAGGTTGTGGAGTCTCCTTCACTGGAGATATTCAAAACCCACCTGGCTGCCACCCTGCACTATGTTCTTTAAGTGATCCTGCTTGACAGCGGGGTTGGACTAGGTGATCTTCAGAGGTCCCTTCCAACCTTGGCCATTCTGTGATTCTGTGTTTTGCTGTGGTTTAGCAAAACTAATAAAATAAAATAAAATAAAAATTCCTCAACCAACCCTCAGTTATAATTTAATATTCTCAGGAGAAAACCAGGATAGTTGAGGTCACTGTTAAAATACAGATTTTTTCACTTTGCAGAAGAAACACATCATTAGTGCAGAAAAATGACCCAGTCTTATAAACTGCTGAGTGCATCCTGATGTTTGCTTAATGTTGACTTCACTAAGACATGAGAGTGTCTATATATGTATGTATGTGTGTGTGTACGCATATTGCAGCATGAAGCCCTTATGGAAAACCATTTATAAGTGACACAAAGCACATACAGGCTCAGGAATATGAATGGATGATACCCTCCTTGGAAGTGCTGAATGTGTTCAACCTCCACTGGGTACACTGAGATGGTTGAATACAGTATATCCTTTTTGAAATTTGAACAGGAGATGAAAAGTCTTTTTTTCCTATGTTTTTTTGAGGGAGGGATGGGACACTAAAGTACCCACTGAGTGTAATGTTGACGTGTGTTGAGATAGTAATGACTGTGTAATCAATTTGTGTCAGATTATAGCAATACCGGAGTATAATCATATATGATGAGATGAGTATAGCATAACTGAAAACTACCGAAAGCTCAATAGTGTATGAAGAAAATAAGAAAAAATTACTTAGTGGTTGCTTTGCCAACTGCTACAAATGCTTTGTGTGCAAGGTATTTTCATGTCATATGACAAAACAGGTTGTTTAATTATCTGTTGATAAATATATATACAGGGAAGAGTGACTTTGTGCAGCCATACCAGGTAATCGTTCCTATTGTTCTCTGACGTTTTTCCTTTAAAAGAAGTCAGTAATTTTATAGTCAGACTATACTGATGCATTTTTATGCTCGATAGTGCTTGTGTTGTACAGTAATAGAGTGAGATCATATAAAAATACAGATACATATAATATTAATTTATTAAAAGCATTTGCTTTCCCGCGTGTTTAAATTGATTAGGCATTTTTTGTTCTTTTGTTATTAGCTTCTTCAGAGAAGAACATCACATTCTCCTGAAAATATATGTTCTGTTTAATTGTAAATGTAGTAATTTCAGCTCTCATCCCTCAGCAGTACTTGGGTTGCTATTTTAGAATACTTGTAACAGGGAAATTATTCATAATGCTTATCAGTCAAAATTGTTCCTTCTATTTATATGCCCTAATGCAGTCTCCCTAGATTAAACTTATGGGTTAATTCTTTATTGTGGCAATCTGTATGGGGAGGCTTCATTATGTCATCAGTTTGTTTCTCAGGTCTGTAACATGAGAAATTTATCACACACACAGATCCTGCTCTTTTCATCAGAAATATTGCCACTTTTTGGCCTATTTGCTGCTTTCAGCAGTTCATTCTCTGTCTTTCATTATCTTCATACCTTCTTCCTCTTTCTGCATATTATTCCTGTTTTTCTGTTCAAATGTAGTACAACTCCTTAGTATAACTCCAGATAGTTTGATCTGACAGTATTTATCACCTCTCCTTTTTAATCTAATGAAACAATTTTAACATCCTGCATGAATACTATCTCACCTACTTACTTTTTATCAACCTTGTGCAGGCCTTCTCGCATCATTCATGAGGATTTGACAAGCTGCTCTTGTTTTTAGCACAAATGTTTCCCTGCCTCTGTCAAAGGCCACACTATGCTAAATGTTCCTCCCAAATTAGTTTAGAAGGATAGTATTCAAGCTTTCAGACACAACTGTAGTCTTTTCTCCATCTGGATCTTTATAAATACATAGACAGATCAATTCCTATTTTTATATATTTACTTAATGTGGGTCTTTTATTTTACCATTTCTCAGATTTTCTCTGACCATATGTTCTGCGGGGAAGGACAAACTAGCCCTCTAGTATTTGTACAATATTTGGTGTTCTGGGTTTTAAAAATAAATATGTGCTTGGCAGTGCCCGCACGTAAGAGAGAAATCTGGCACCAAGCACCTACAGTTTAATTAAAACCATTTTATATTTTGTAATGAATTATGCAGGGACATGAGGCACTGAATAATGGAAGTGCTACAGTGACAATCTCTAAGTTAGCAAGGCTGCTATCAAGCACGTATTCCAATTTAGGATTAGTGCATTTAAAATCACAGAATCACAGAATGGGTGAGGTTGGAAGGGACCTCTGAAGATTGTCTAGTCTAACCCGTCTGTCAAGCAAGACCACCTAAAGCACATTGCGCAGGATGGTATTCAAGAGGGTTTTGAATATCTCCAGAGAAAGAGACTCCACAACCTCTCTTGGCAACCTGTGCCAGTGCTCTGTCACCCTCACAGTAAAGAAGTGCCCTCTCATATGCAGCCGGAACTTCCTGTGCTTAAGTTTGTGCCCATTGCCTCTCATCCTGTTGCTGGGCCCAACTGAAAAGAGTCTGGCTCTATCCTCTCGACACCCTCCCCTCAGGTATTTATACAGAATGATGAGGTTTCCCCTCAGTCTTTTCTTTTCCAGGCTAAACAGGCCCAGCTCTCTCAGCCTGTCCTCGTACAACTCCAGTTGTGCTCCAGTCCCCTGATCATCTTTGCAGCCCTCCTCTGGACTCGCTCCAGTAGCTCCATGTCCCTCTTGTGCTGGGGAGACCAGAACTGGACACAATACTTCACCTCATCAGGGATGAGTAGTGGGGGGAGGTTCACCTCCCTTGACCTGCTGGCAACACTTTTCTGCATCATGCTTTTATAGGCCAAAACACTTTCTCATTATAACAGCCTGGTTATAAATACTTGAGTTTGTATATTAAAATCACATGATTAATCCATCCACTGGAGCTATTATAACTGTCCAGCAGTGATACTGTCCCTCTGAATCAGAAAATTCAAAATGAATTAATTTTGTTTCCAGTTTTCCTGATTTCACTTTCAAATTTTTGCATTTTGGAGCATGTAGGAGTAGAGGTTTTAATATGAATACTGTATATAGAAATTCTTAGATTAGATTCCCCAGCTATAGGGAAGATATTTAGGCCTGACAAAAACAGACAATACTGAGGATGGGGCTTTTAAATTGATTTCCTGCATCTTTGGAAAATTAAATGAAGTTAAGAACTGTCTCACAGGAAGTGAAATACCTGCTCTGACTGAGGCTGGAGCTCAGTTTCTTGCATCAAAGCATCATTTTGGATATGATTGATAGGATTCAAGACCAAGAGACAATCTAGATGCTGTTTTGGGTTGGCTTAGGTCCATAAAGTACCTTAACAACTCCTGCAGATGGTGGGCCATACTCAGAAAAGCTAAGATCAAGTGGGATTTATGTAAAAAGAAGGAAATTTAAATTTAATATTTCAAAGATGACATATGGGAGTTATTTACTTCTCACGGATTACACAATATCATTTCAAGTTACAAATTATTTTTTTAATGCCATTCTTTGCCTTCAGTGTATTTCAATTCTATAATCAACCTTAACTCTTGCCGAAGATATCATTTTGGTTGAAAGTACTGATACAACAAATATTTCCAACTTGAAACAAGTGGGAGGAAAATATCTTTTAAATACCTTGAAAATTTTCAGTAGTTTTTATTCCTGTTTCACACAAGTTGCCATGTCTCAATGAAAGTAACATAAACAAGGCTTTCTATTGATCTCTTATTAGCTTTTAGTCATTTGCTCTTCAATAGTCCCCAATATGCAAAATAATAAGAAAAGAAAAAAAGACTCAGGGCAAATGTGAGTGTATAGGAAGGAAAATATAACTTTTTTTTTTTTTTTTCAGACCTAAATGCACAGAAAGGAAAACACCTATTTTCAGCAATGTTATAGCAAAGATACGGCACAGCTGAGAATGGGCCATCTACTTACTAGAATAGGGAACTAAGTGAAATTCAAATTTTCAGTTAGAAAAAAGTAATTTCTTCCAGTAGATGAAAAAGGCACTTTGGGGTTTTATATTTTATCCCTAAAATAGAAGCAAATAAATTGCAATCAAGATATTTATTTATTTATTTGGTTTTTTATGCTGCTTATCAATGCCTTTGATGAAATCAGTGCTAACCTAAAATTTAATAAATACATTCAGGTGATGTGCTTATTCTTAGTTTAATAATATGTCCATTAAGTTATGAGCTTTTTGAAAGCAAAATGTAAGATGTGGATCAGAGCAAACGATCATTTCTTTGAACTTTTTTTGTCATCTCTAGCAAAGGATATATGTTAGGAAGTCTTTTCTTATGCATAGATGCATTTAACCTACTGTTTAAATGTCATTCTTTGGCTGATGTTCTTGTTGCGTCCCCTCCTTAAAAGCAGGAGCAGTGTCTGTTCTTAGCTCTTTAGGAGCAATAATAAACATTAATTGGTGAGTCATATAATATTCTACTGCAAAAAAATAAAAGAGAGACTTAACTCTTCTGCCACTTGAATTGTTCACGCTCTAAATACTACCAATGTTAAAGTAATCTTTCTAATATATCAGTGCAAGCATCCGTCTCCAGTTAATGCAAACTGTCTGAATTTTGAGAGTGCCAAAGAGGCCTCTGTTACTCTGAAGGAGCACCTTTCCCATTCTCAGCCATGTAGCCTACCAGCATACCTCACAGCGGAGGGGGCCCTTCACTGAACAACCCAACCACTTGCGCAGGAGGTTGGTGGAGATGATTGTGAGTACAGTCTGGTCTAGCAATGTATGACTATCATCCCAAAGTTATAAGAAGGTTTACACTTTCATGTATGTTTAAGAAATTTTTGTCCTTCAGCTGAAGTTTTATGAAGATGTAGTGGATTGCAGTGGCAAATTCAAAGTACTGATTAAGACTATTTAGAAGGCAAGATTGTGAATATTGGCTAAACACATATTATGCAACAATCCTACAGACATTATATCTTCTGTATATCCAAATTTTTAATCAGTCTATATGTAATATCTCAATTCTGTTACTTGTCTAGCTATCAGATGATGTCTTTAATTTTAACTGCAATTACAAGCATCCAGTAAGGATCCACTGACTCTATTTCATAAAAATTACTCATGTTGCTGCCATCACTTTGATATGTTTCTGAAATGTATAGTTTGTCTTAATTGCATAAAAAAATTGTATAACATTTAAAAACTGAAAGATAATCCTTTTGGTAGTTATTACTTCTGAAATAGACTGCTTTTGATGAACCTGTACTTTTGATTTAGTACATTCTTAAAATAGCCCTGCATCACAGAAGGAAAGGAACTAAACCCAGAAATTTGGATAAGCATAACATATGCCAGGCATGCATTTCAATCCCCTGAAAAGGGTATTTAGTATTCCTAAGCATTCTGGATAACTTCTGGAAAGTACAGCTATGAATGCATAGGAAACCAAGATGTGTTTGCATCCATTTGCAATTAATGAGAGACACATTCTAGGTTTTTATTATTATTATTTATTATTATTATTTTTTTTATTATAACATTTGAAACATTTTAGGGAACGCATGCTGAATGAACTGATGAACTACTCTGTAATGTAAATATGTAGTGATCCTGCAGAATCTGCAGTGATCTAAGGACCTATTCAATGTTTACTGGAAGAAGAGTTTATATCATAGGCACATGAATATGTAAAGGACATGTGGAAATAGCATTGGTTCCTGGCATAATTGCCAATTTTCAAGTTTGAAATTGAAGTTGCTAAATAATAAATAGTACTTAGTAGCTAAGAATAATTGAAGTAGCTAAATAATAATAATAAAACTAATGACTTGTTGTAGACCATAGGAGTGATTGTGCTAATAACTTAGCAATTTTGAAAAAAAATAATCAAAAAACTTATAATTGTTGGGAGGCTGGGCAGGCAAAAAATATTATCAAGAGAAAAGCTGATAAAGCTTGTTATCCCTGTGAGACAGGTATCAAGGCATTTGACCTAAATAGCATTGAGCCAACAATAAGAAAAATATACCTTTGTATGAAAGTAGTATAACTACTACTACTACTGCGATGCTCAGTATTGAGTGCAATTGTTTTAGTTCAGCTCTTCACAACAGAATTTTGGTTTACAGGTGCATTTTCTGAAGGTAGTTTGTAGGACTGAGAGATCATAGGTGGAATAAGTTGTCTGTGTATAAGTTGTTCAACAGAATTGGGGGTTCTTATCCTCTTATTGATACCTAATTTCGTTCTGAATGTCAAGTAAAAGCAGTTTGGCTTCCTTCACTTGGTTTCATAATTTGAATATTATTACATGTATTCAAAAATGTATTCTGAGAATCATATGAAACATATCCAAGTAAATTTATTTGGGGAATTGTACATGCCAGCTGTTTGACTTGGAAGGAAAGGTTGATAGAGCTGGGAATGTTCGGCGGGTGGACCTCACCAATGTCTATAGATACCTGAAGAGACAGTGCAAAGAGAATGCAACCAGGCTCCATTTAAGTGGTGCCCAGTGATAGGACAGGAGGAACTGGACACAAACCAAAACACTGGAGGTTCTGTCTGAACATCAGGATGCACTTCTTTAGTGTGAGGAGCACTGCCAGAGGTGCCAGAGAGGTTCTTCAGTCTGGACATAGTCCTGGGTTTTAGGAGAACCTTCATGACAAATTGGAGATTGGACCACCTGGAGGTTGTAAAGATCTCTTCCAACCTCAGCCATCCTGTGATTCTGTGAGGCCACATTACCAGAGCATTTTTGTGGTGTTATGGGTTTCGCTGGTGAGCTTTATGATGACCAGTCAATAATATAGTGTAGAGGAGAGCTTTTTTTCCCATTGAAACAGGTTTTGTAGGTGATACCCTTGTAGTAAGAAACAGCAGCTGTTTCATTAGCAGGCATAGTAACTTAGTGAAGATAAGTTACTATGTGTTTGAGGGTGTGTCTTTACTTTGAGAGGGAAAATGTTTATATTTCTTATCTGAAAGCTTGTCTTTCCTTCCAACTTCATAAAAACTCTTCAAATACATAGTTTGTCTCCCTGTAAACCTTCTCTTGCTAACAAGATTCCAAGGGTAGAATAGACTATCTCATTACATTTCCATTTCCATTTAAATCTTGCTTTAACTTAAAAAATAAAGTCTCGATGATTTCTTGCAATCTAGTCACAGCCATGAATTTTCTATTAACATATCAAAAGTTTCCTGTTCACAGATTGCTATGTTAGCTGTTTACTAGTAGAAAGGAAAAATTAGACAAGAAAACAAAACCCAGTACATTGTTTGTTTGTTTCCTATTTCTTTTTCTATAGCTGAAAACTTAAACATCATTTGCTCTGTGATAAAGGTTTTGGTTGTGAGTCTTAGGTGGCAAAATGGAGGAGTGTATGATCTTGACATCTCTTCCATGCAAAAGCCATGTTGTTGACAGCCAATTTTAGACAGTTTTATGTCAAATAACTATATAATTTCTTATGTGTAAAAACCCAAGAAATTCATATTCTGTTTAAAGACTATTGACCAGACACTATCTGATTAATTGCTAAAGGATATACAAGGGTCTCACGTAGTACATGGGTTAAGATACCCTAAGTAAATGGGAATCGTTAGAATTAGGAAGATTTTCCTTGAAGGAACTTGTTAATGAAATTTGAAGTTACTGAAACGAAAGTAAGCATTGTAATTTTGTATGGAGTAAAACAACATATTTTGTATGAAAATATAAGATGGGATGAGGGAATGGCAATCACATAAAATCCTGTAAATTATAGTGATCTGAAACTCAGTAACAACTGACTTGTGGTCCTAAAGGCCAATGCTGGCAGCAGCATACTGAGCTAGATGGATAACTGTGGATGGAAAAGTATGGATACTTTTTCAGAGGCTTTCGGTCAGAGATAGGGTGTTTGTGACCCCTTCCAGTGACAGAATGACAGCCTTTCCACAGATTAATCAGGTGTCTGAATTTCAGTGTAGATGACAAAAATGTGCGTCATGAAAACTGAGTCAGTTGACATGACCTCTAGCTTCCTTTAACACCTGTGTCATTCCTTTGCAAAGAAAAGTGCTTTTTTTACCCAATGGAATGAGTTTACATTGACTGTAGTGCCCTCCTGATGGATATATGTAAACAAAGGATACATCTAATCTGCAGATTAGGCAGACTAGACTCTTAATGATCTCATTCTAAAAAATGTTGTGAAGGCCTTCTGAAACAGAATACTGCTCTACCTAGCCTGAGACAGCCTAAGTAGTTGATCAGTTTTTTCCTTCTGCTATACAACATGTGTTTGCCAGGACAGTCAGAATTTGTGCAGACAGTGCTGTTCTCAGAAGGGACTTTCCAGCATCCCAAACTTGATGGACATTTCCTCTTCATATACATAGAGTAAGGCTGGGGTATATCAGACCTTGCTTAATCAACTGGATCGCTCTAGTGCATCCTGACTGTCTCAGACTTCAAGGTGCTTCCTCCTGCAATCTGTCATTGACCTTCAACTCCACTTGTCAGTGGTAAACAGCTGACATTTCTCTCTTTTTATGTGAAACCTGTCAAAACTAAGTAATGCTACCCCAAAAAAAAAAAAAAAAAAAAGGAAAAAAGAAAAGAAAAGAAAAACAAGTGCTGAAATTATACGTTTTGATGGATGAGATTTTACATGCTTAACTAAACTTTGAAGATGAAAGAATCATAATTTAATTTAATAATTTGTTATTAATTTAATAATTTGTTATTGCTGGGAGAAAAAAAAAAAAACAAAGCTGGCTAAACTGTTCACCTGTTCAAGGTGAAAAGGGGAAAGGGAGCTGTACCAATGAAGCTGTATTTCAAAGTCATGGGAATTTAATTCCCTTTTCCCTTTCTTCTCATAATCTCTTCAGGGAATGAAACTATTTCAATAAAAACAGTCTTGGGTAGAAACAGAATCTAAACACTGAGGACTAACGTGTATTTTATCCCCTTACCATATAATGGGTTTTTATGTAACAAAAGATAGGTAAAATGGGCTATAATTGGCCGCTTGGGAAGATCCTTGGCTTTCTTTGTTTTCTATACTCAGTTATTGATTAGTTATTCCTGATAGATAGCTGAACATAAGCTTCCCCCCAACCATTTTTAGTAGATGCTTTTCTTATTTGGGTATCTCAATTTTATTTGTTTTTATGAGAGCACACAAATACACACTTACACACACTCACAACTAGAATACATGTAGGAAAAATGAAATCTTGTACTCATTTGTTTCTTTTGTGAGTTTTTACCTTTGCTGAAAATCTGAGTGACTGATACCTTGACTGATCAGTTGTGCACCTGCCTCAGTCCCTGCCACTGGCAGCAGAGAGGACTGTTGAGAGACAACACACAAGCATAGCCATACACACTGGTGTCAACAAATGGATCATTTGCATCCACAGCTATCAGGATTTTGTAATCCTCAATCCGTGCTCTCCTCAGCTTTCTCTTTTCTAAAATAATAGTATTTTCCTGTTTAATGTATCCTACTAGGGCAGCAGTTCTGTCCCCTTTGTCTTTTTGTCTCTCTTACCATTTTCTGGACCTCTTTTGACTCTAGTATTATTTTTGCTGAGTTTCAAAGAATGCAATACTCAAGAAGTGGGCAAACTAAGGTTTTATATAGTGAAAAAGTAGTGTTTAATGTTCTCTTCTGGTCATCTGTTTTAACCAGATGAAGGTCACATTTTTATGTCTACTCTGAAAGTCATCGACAAAATTTTTACTAAGAAACACAGTCAAAGGTTTGTTCTACCTCCACCTGGCACTGGGAGATAAACATTCCTTCTTTATGTTAGACATGTGCTTTTATATTTAAAAAAAAAAAAAAAAAAAAAAGCCTCTGAAAGAAGAATAAAATAATTAGCTCAATGAGGGAGGTATATCTCCTTTAAAAAAAAAAAATAAAAAAAAGGCAATTTTATTTCGTCAGAACCCATATTGCCCAGAAGAAATGCAAATGAAATCTATAATATGCCCTGCTATTGCAGCTGTCTCAGAAACAGCATAGTTCAGCCAGCAGAGCAATTCATGTGTTTGCTCAGGAGAGTGAGAACAATTTCTAACTTTACTGAACCTTGTCATTCAGTGCCTCTAACATCTATACCTTAAAACCTGTGTTTTCCAAAGGTAAAAAAAAAAAAAAAAAAAGGCAAATAAATGCTTTTTGCAGCTTAGTCTCTGCATTTCTTCATTACTTTATCACCACGACAGAGCTGCAGAAGGTGAGAGCTGAACCTGTAATAATATACAACTGTATTCTAAAAACTACTGTTTGCAACATACTAAAATGTGATTAAAAATGGCTTAGAACTGTTTTTTTGATTTTTCCACCTTGCAACTAGAGTTGATAGAATTACTTTTTTAGTGAAGAAAGATATGAACTTGCATTTCTGTAGGACAATTTCTGAAAATATTTTCATAAATAATATATGTTATTAAGGAATTATATTAAGTTTATGTGAACTAGAGCTTGTATTTCAGTAAAATTTAAACTTCAAAATCAAAGTTCTTTTCCACAGTTTAATAATGTCCTACACTACCTTTTTTTTTTAAAAAAAAAAAAAAAAATATATATATATATATATATATTTATTCATTTTCCCTGAAAGATTTCTCAAATGAAATGTGACACCACTGGCTATTTCTGTAACTTCTCTGTGAGTCAAGCATGATGCATTTTTAAAAAATAAATACTGTTTTTAAATTCTAAGCTTAAAATGATTCAGACCTGTAAAATTTTTTTAATTGAATAGTCCACTGGTGTTTTACACAATACAGAAAATGTTGGGTACTTGTTGCAGTAATAACAGATAGGTTATTTAATTTAAAAGCAAAAAGCATATTAAAAATGAAAATGAGCAAAAATAACCAATTTAATATACAAATTAAGACAGCAAAACTATTTGTGTTGAACTGTGATGAAATAGTAGCAGTAGGTGTTGACAATGTGCATCCTGAATATACTGTTGTAGTATACATTTATTTTCTGCTTAGGAATTGCAATGAACACAAGAGCTAAGAAAGAATTTTGGTAATGTTTTAGTCACCGTATTATTTTTCTTGTCAGAGATTAAAACATAACCAATAACAAACAAAAAAAGCTCAAAGCTTAGATTTTTCTGGGTGATGTCTTATGATAAAAATGTATAGAATCAGAAACCTATATTGCACCATTTGCTCATTCTTCTTATAACAGGGAGTTGAATTTTAATCTCAAGCATACGGTTGTCTTGCAAGAACAGTTTATAACCTGTAAGCATATATAAATGTAATTGAGACTGATGGTCCTGTGAGGTGGTATGTGCTTAGTGATGCTAAAAGCATGTTTCCATAATGAAGTAGTCAATAGTTTAAGACTTTTAGTGACTGAGTATCTTGAAGTGCTTGTCAGTTTTCTGAATGCTGCTGATACAGTGGGAATGGTGATGCAGGATGTAGTGCATGGGGACTTTATGTCTCTTGGTGTGTGTCATAATGAATCAGTATGAACAGGAAATGATTGTGGCAAGTCAGGGGAATTAAAGGCCTCTGCAGGAAAAGGAGGAAGTGTGGCTTCACAAAGAAAACACAAAACTGCAGAAAACAAGCATGAGAGTGATGGTCATAGTTACTGCAGTAGTGTCTTCACTGATCTCATACATTTCTTCTGGAAGGTGTTCTGACTTGGCACGTGTCACTGAGAACACGGTTGGGTCAGAAGCACCTCTGCCTCTCCTTTCCCAGACAGCTGTATTTATCTTAGAAATGCTGCTTAGGGTTTTAAAAAAGTATTGGCTGTTTCACTGTGTCTCTTCGCCTTTCCTAACTTTTGTAGTGGGGAGAAAGTAAAGGAAGTAAACATGGCTTTTAATTCTTCCTCAGTAATTCACTGGCTTTCTAGGAAGAAATAGTGACTTGACTGTGCAAGTCCCAGAGTAACCTAGCATTAAAGTTGGCCTGGCTCTGAACACAGATTTGGATAAGGTGGCCAATGTCTTCAAACCTCTGTGACTTCATGAGCTGTTTACTAAATAATTTGAAGAAGCTCAGGCTGCCTAAAATTGTGTCTTGTGTACAGGCTCACTTGAGCAGCTCCTGCTTGTTAAGAGAAAAAACAACAGCCTGGATCTTAACAGCATTTTAGAATGTGTGTCTGAATTCATCAAAAAAAGAAAGTGAAATCAAATCATTTGATATAAGGATGGACAGGATTGTTTTTAAAATACAAGCAACCCCGTTTAAAAACAGCTTGGAGAAGCTGTCATGCAAAAAAAGTTGACAAGGTACAAGTGTTTTTGTGTATGTATGTGTGCATGTATTCAATTTCTAGTTGAAAAGATACCTTCATTACGCTTTTGTATTGTATATACATAAGAAAAGGGTTAATGACTGATTTTGTGTCATGCTAGTTTTGCTTACACCATCTTTTGGCTTGCCTAGAAAGATGAAATTCTTTTGGCTACTATTTGCCTGTGTTACAGTGATTCGAAGTAGTCATTATTTATATAAGTATGCATTAACTTTGATAGCTCTAACAGAGTTTTGCTTATAAGATTATATATTTATTTATTTATTTATTTTTACATGAACACATGTTAAATTTTAACAGATGTTTTTTGTCAAATATTCTGTTAAAGATTCCTGCTCTGGTCTATTCATCTGAATACACAATGTCCTAACTAGAGACTAACTAGAGATCTCACACTTCACTTGTCATCAATGTATTTTAATGAAGTTAAATTTTCATATCATCTTTCTGGGATAAAATAGGAGTTTTTCCTTCTGGGTACAGTTTATTTGTTCATAATAATTCTTAGTATTTTGGAGACTTCAGATAGCCAGGTAGTAACTGTTTCTAACAGTGCTACCTCTCTCTCTCTATATTTATTTATTTATTTATTTATTTATTAATAGTGGAAATCTGGCTTGGGTAGATTTGTCTACAACTTTAGGTGGAGGAGGGAAGAGAGTGGCTGAAGCTCAGGGAATATATCTACAAGAAAATAGATGTCTGAGGGCCTGTCTATGCTGCAGGCTTCTCTCCAGTAATAAGCCAATGTACCTCCTTGACTTCACCACCACCTCTTGTTCCAGCTCAGAAATCCTGAACTCCCATGCTGGCACCACAGTAGCATGTTGTTACATCTAGAGTATTGCAACTATAACTTGTCCCTTCTAACAATTTTATGTGCTTTCCTTGAATTGTTCTGTAGCATGGTCTCAGCTGTTGAGCCCAACAGCAAGTGCAATTGAGATGTATGAAATTCCACCAGGAGGTCCCACGTACAGTACCTGGGGCATGGGAACTATAGGTCCTATAGGGTAGGAACTGGTCTTAACCAGCCAACCAGTCAGCTTGACCAACCAAGTGTCACTTAGGTTCTAGCACCCGTTGAAGCTTGTGTTTTACAGAGAAATGCCGATATATACACTTATTTTGAGGTTCAAGCTAAACTGAACTTTTTGCCTGACTTGACATGAAAAATGAGGCTGTAAAAGGATGATTTTTTTTTTTTTTAAAGCAGCTAATTTTCAGGTAGATATGTACTGTGTGTGTATCTGTGTGTCTGTCTGTACCTACGCACAATACATAATCTTCTCTTGTGGGTGGTAAAATTATCGCATAAAATACAGGGAAAGGTTAACATAGGCTAATTCAGATCTGCACCAGAAGATGAAGTTTGGTTGCCTTTAATGGTACAAATCATTGAATGAAAAACATGTCTCTGAAGCCTTTATAAAGAGACTATAAGAGATTGACAGACTCCACAGCATCAAACTGTGCTATTCTCTGGATAGCAGCTCTCCCAGGTCCCCTCTTGGGCATGGTACTGGAATAGAGTATTTATGGGAAAGAGCTGAATTAATATGGAAATTCCCAAACAGTGGTACTTGATGTATATATTTTATTTTATTTATTTTAATATCAGAAAAAGTATTTGCATCTTTCTAAGATGTTAACACAACCCATTTATTTATACCTTCCTTCAATATGCTTTGTGCTCTGCAGTGGATGGAGGGCTGGAAAAAAGGATAAAGGGAACCTCTAGGAACATTTGAAGTATCCACATTCTCACATCATAGGGAACACATTCTCACATCACACAGAACACAAAGGGATATGGGTTGAATCTCAAATTCTAACAAATGATTTTATATTTGAATGGCTTTGCTTATATGATTTAGAGTAATTTACCTTCTGCTCTTTATCAGATAGCACCTTGTCCTTCTCAACTCTCATTTTTATTTTGTTGCCTTTTTCTTTATATTCCATTTTGTACCTCCTTCTGACTGCCTTCACAGCTACTCTAATGCATACCTAACTGCTCTTGGAGCAAGGAGCTTGCAGAGTGATTAACATTTAAAGCACTGCTGCTTACTACTACCTACTCCCCTTGTCCAGCTTTATGGTGCCTCCATCCTGACCGCTCTGCCAGTCTTTCAGGCTTGTCAGCTGCTGGGTAGGCGTATAAGAAGTGCACCAGCTGTATGTGCTTGTGGCTCACCCACAGGTCTGTTATCCTATCCAGAGTTAATAAGCATGATTAAATATCCACCTTTTGTTTCTCTGCCTCCTCCTGCTGAGTCAAAGTCTCCTAATACCCTCGTTCTCTCTTGTTTATGCTGTTTTATACCTGATACTGGGCCTTTGATTGACATTTGTACCCACCCACTTCCCTACTGTTGTCTGAGAAGCAACCTCCACAAGTCTGTAAGTGCAAACATTTAGCCATCTTGCTTTTTCTTCCTTTTTGTTATTTTTTCCTCCTTTTCCCTTACTCTCTCACAGACCATCTCAACATGTATCAGGTAAACTTAACATTGAATATCTGTGTCTATTTTTCTGTTTAGATATATCTAAACAGCATAATAAAAAGAATAGGTCTAGTCCATCAGTTCCACAGTCATAGAACCATAGAATCATTAGGGTTGGAAAAAGACCTCCAAGATCATCTGGTCCAACCATCATCCTACTAACAATGTCACCCACTAAACCATGTTCCTAAGCACCATGTCCAGCCTTTCCTTAAACACCCCCAGGGATGGTGACGCCACCACTTCCCTGGGCAACGTGTTCCAGTGCCCAGCTATGTAGATAAATAAATAATAAAGTTCCCATGATATTTCAGAAAAAAATCTTTCATAGATGCCTACTAAAGTATCTTGGGAAGTTTGAAATTCTGACTCAGTTGATGCTGTCGTGAAAACAGAAACACTGAAATGCACTTGAAATTTAGAATGTAAATGCATGTATATCTCTCTCCAGTACTTGAATATATTGTCCCTCTATCTTCATTTTCTATGCTGAATTAGAAAAGATGTATTTTGAGAATATTTTTACAAAATCTGTTAGAATCTCAATGCAAAATGCTAGTGCACCAATTTCATATGAACTGCCTGGAAAATGAAAGCCTACTCCTGGAAGATTTTTCTTATTCCTACTGGAGTTTCTTAGAGTCTTGCTGTAACTCAGTGTAGACATTTATGTCTGTGGCAGAAAGACAACCCATATTAACATGCTTTTCTATGGCAGAAGAATTGTTGTTTGCAAAAGAAACAGTGAGATCTCATGAAGAATAAGATCTATCTGTCTATTCCCAATAAAATCGTTTTGTGCTGCCTTATTCTAATGTAGTGTGGCAGATTCTTCTTTAAAAGAGTAACTTCACTGTCAGATGTTGACTTACTAGATATTCGGGGTCACATGTTGATAACCAGACAAAAGGTCTCTTTTGTGTAGTGAGATAAATATTAGTCTGTGCTGAAAAGAAAATGTGTCAGTGGCACTGAATTTATTAGGGTTTTTCTTTTTGGTCTTTTTGGTTGTGTAATGCAGTGATTGCTTCGAAGTCCAAAACCTTTTGATATCTGAAATGACAGCTGTTTCTCTGCATCTGATCATGATACTGTAAATATGTTGTGCTAGATTTTCTGATGTAGATACAGACAGTCACTTGCATAATCCAACTCAGTTAAATGATACCCAGATAAATGATACCCTCACCATTTATCTATATGAGCCCACCCTGAATTTTTATTTAGGAGGACACCCTATAGATTCCTACAGAAATCCCCTGTAGGTTTCAAATGAGGATAAAGGAAGAGCCACAAGAGTATAAATACTTTCAATTATAGGAAAAACAGAAGACAAAATTCTACTTTCTCAAAGATGCATTTAATTTTTGTTTTGATTTTGTTCAGAATATTATGGAAATGAGAATATGTCCTGAATGGATGAATTTTTAGATGATCTTGTAGTTACTGATGTATTTCTATATGCTGCAGCATACAAAACTGTAACATTTGCAGCTGAATTTTTGACATATGATTATGTCAGGCAATCTTTTTTTTTTCTTTTTTTTTCTTTTTTTTTTTTTTTTCACCTTGCTCCAATAGGCTAAGGAAAAACAAAGTTTCTAGGGAAGCTGATACTTAACAAGCTCAGGTCAAATTAAATTTATATTCTTAAATTACAAAATCACTTCATTCTGACAACGTAAACATTTTTGCTGTATTTTTCATATGCCTTTCAAAACCAACTTTAAAAATGTCATGTAACACCCAAATGAAGGAAAATAATTAATGTTGGGTTGAGTAAAGTATTTCTAGTAAAAGGAAAACATAATTTTTACTTTGCCACTCAAGTCAGGCAATTTAGGTATCAGTGACAGACCTATCAAATTTGTTAGCTTCACAATAGTTTTGTCTGATACTATGTGCTAATCAGTCAGAAGTGTAATCTATTATGTATCCATGTTTACATGACTGCAGTCACGTCCTTTTGAATTCACTTTTTTTTCTTTCACTTTTCAGAAGAAATGATGTGGTCCCATGAGGTGCAACTTAAGTCTGAAGAAAATACAGAATTTCTCTCAGCCTGTAATGGATATCAAAATTAGTATTTTGTGGGAACTCAGTTGAGGAAGAGATACATGCTCACTTGAGCAGTGTTTTGAATTCTTTCTCTAGAATCTGTGATTTGAGATGCAGGATTAGTTAGAACTGTATAAAAAGCATGTAGTGGAGCATCTTGAGTTCAATTAGTACTTCAGTAGTGGGTTATGAAGAAAAAAATGTTAAAAAATGGGTGTTTGTAATGCCTGTGAAGTGCCACAGAGTGCAACATAGTGAAACCCAGTAATTACAAAGTGAACTGAAGAGCCCTGAAAATTAATGTGCCCACATTGTGTATGCCCATAGCACAAAGGTAAGCCTTTAAAATATTTAATGCTGAGATAATAAACATTGTAAAACACACAAAAAAGCAACAATAGTGTTTTGGTTTTTCCAAAAATGCTGAAGACCTAACTGTTTGAGTTAAAATCAGTATGCTGTGTTCACAGTGAATTCCTATTGTTCACAGCCCGTGGCTGCTGAAAGGCTAAAAAGATTAAATCAAGGAGCCTGAGAAATATATATATATATATATATATATTATATATATATATATGTATATATATTTTTTAACCTTACTTGGAAGCATTTAATATACAGGTCTGCTGCCTGCTTTTTTTTTTTTTTTTTTTTTTTTTTTCCTTGAGTAAGTAGGGCTTTGGATTGCATTTTGCTACTTTAGAGCCACTGAGGTCTCTAAGTTTATTTTAAAAGTCAATTTCTTCTAAAAGTCTCATATAGTTGTGTAATGTTCAACAACTTCCTGAAGGTAATTAATATTGAATTACAGAATGTAAACAATCATGGAGGAACATTAACTCCAGGGTGATCATTTGTTCTAATTTGAGTCTCCACTCTTTGTAAATAAGCAGATTGATCTTTCTTAAGAAATCTCATTTCTTTATCATCCATGTAAATTTTATATGCAAATGTCTGCAATCTAAAAGCAGCTGGAAAATTACCTTTTTAATCTCATGCATAAATGCTTTGTGTTGTACTACAGATGGTGTACTTGTTTCCTGCTAGACAAGTGCCAGTATAATTAGTGTCTTGCAAACTTTAGAAAACTTCTGTTTTGTGGTGAATATGGTGATAATGCTGGTTATGTTCTTTATAGCTGCATTTAAAGTTAGGTCTGGGGCAGATCCCAGCACATTGCTACATTCTGAAGGATTGACAGACTGAAGGAAATGCCCTATGGTCATGGTCCCATGGCATTCTGCATGTTCTCTTGCAGTTGGAAAGAAGGGGACCCTTACTGCACTTGATGTAAATGCTTAAGTCTGAGAATAGATTAGGGACTGAGACTACAAATTCTCAAAACCCAGTGTACTGTTGGACTCTGGCTCATTGGCTGGAAAGAGGTCCATTCAAACGCTGTTTTAGTCCTGTCTTACTGCAAGTGGTGGATCAAGTCCAAAGTAAAGATAGTGTTGGGGGATGGGTTCTGAAGCCTAAAATAAATATTAACAGTTTTCCTGCGTGCATGTACTTCATACTGCTTTAAGTACTACTTTTCTGTCCTACTATGAGTAGTATGCCACGTATTTTCTTTTCCAGATTCTGGTTCTGATTTTTCCTTACATATCAGCAAGGGGGTGATATGATGGTTAGATTGTTCTGAATTATGTTTAAAGTGTATTTTCCACAATTTAGAAAATTTTGGACATTAATATGTTAGAAGTTCATATTGAATGTAATATTTATTCAGTTAACTCTTACTGTATTTTGAGTTGTCTTCATTTTTTTTTTATTTTTTTTTTCATTAGTGCTTGCTCACATGGTTATTTTGGGAATTCAGTATTTTCAAAGGATGAAGAGATTCATTTTCTCAATACTGTATAATTTCACAATCTCTCTTGACTCTAAAATGCATACTTCATACTATTTGAAAGAAAAGGCAAATCCTGGCTCTAAAGGTGTATAATCCAAAACTTTTTTTTTTTTTTTTAGGATTTCAGTAGTCCTATGAATTAAATTAGAAACATTGTGAAAAGTGCAAATGTGTAATTTGCACTTTTTTCAGATTTAACTTTGGTAAATTGCCATAGAGTTTAAATTTGGAGAATTTAATTTTCTACTGATATTACTGAGCTGTGCCACAATTGATTAAATTCATTGCTGTTGTTGTGGATTGACATCCTTATAACGTACTGCATAATTAGGCTTTGACTCACTAAATGTTAGTACTTGACAGAGAGTACTTTTATGGTCATTATGCTTTTTATTAGTTTTAGCTGAAATCTTTTAGCAGTAACTCTTATAATACTTCCCCTGCAAAGCGTCTTTTAAGTAAAAATTTACTGTATTTTTAATCATTCTGGTAATTCCTTAGTTAATTCTGGTATTCCTTAGTTAATCTCTTGTAGAATGCTTTCACAATACACAATTCCATGGTTATCTGTCTGTAGGGACATAGATTCTTATAGTCCAAAATTACATGACACAGGTATGGGTGAAAAAAATGAATCAAACAAATCCCCATAAAACATTTTTTTCTGATGGTCAGATTACCCATTCATAGGTTTACTTATTAATTACTTATTAAGTAATATCTAACACTGAAGACTTAATTCTATTAACATAATACAAAATATAAGGATATCCAAATTCTTTGAAAAAAAAAAAATGCACTGAAAGCACAATTATCTAATTGTCTGATTGTCATTTAGTTAGTATAGTAGGTGTGGCTCAGCTTTTTGGGTTGTGATTGTGTTTTTACCTTCATATTTAGTGCAAACTTGATGTGTGAACTTCTGAACTACAGGGGAGATCTATATGCACACACCCTTAATTGCTGGGAGTGGAAACACAAGGATGCACTTCAGTCTGGCGTGTATGTCTGTTTTAGTTTATCATAATATTACTATGTTATCAACCTCCTGTTTTATATTGAAATTAAATACTAAGCATTAAATCACTACTGTGGAATAAGTAGAAAATGTCTGACCAAATGATGATCGGGGCATGCTCAAGCCAGGCACTGTCATATTGCAGATAAAAATAATTAGATTAAAAATGCTGTCCTTTTCTTAAGTCTACACATTATCACAATTATGAGCTTTCATGTGAAGTGACTGTATTTTTCACCTATACTCATAACACATGACAATTTTAATAGAATATTCAAATGAGATCAAACTAATTCTTTTCTTTTTTTTTTTTTTTTTTTTCCCCTCAATGGTTTTATTCTGATTATGCAGTCCTCACAACATAGTTCTGCACACTGAAACTCAGTGAAGGCTGGGAGAAGTGTCAAGACATTATGTCTGTTGCTGATATAACTTTATCTTGGTTCATCTAGTTTGTAATCTTGGGGGAAATGGATTCCATCATCCTTTTTCCATCCATCATCCATCATTTCTTTTTATGATAAGATCACCCATCTAGTCGATCAAGGGAAACCAGCTGATGTGATCTTTTTGGACTTCAGCAAAGCTTTTGACATGGTTTCCCATAGGATCCTACTGGACAAAATGTCCAGCATACACCTAAACAAAAACATCATGCGATGGGTGAGCAATTGGCTGATAGGCAGGGCTCAAAGGGTTGTGGTAAATGGGGCCACATCTGGCCGGCGGATGGTCACTAGTGGGGTCCCTCAAGGCTCCATTTTAGGGCCAGTCCTCTTCAATGTTTTTATAAATTATTTGGATGTAGGACTAGAAGGTGTTTTGAGCAAATTTCCTGACGACACCAAACTTGGAGGAGTTGTGGACTCGGATGAGAGTGGAAAGGCCTTGCAAAGAGATCTGGACAGATTGGAGAGCTGGGCAATCACCAACCACATGAAGTTTAACAAAAGCAAGTGCTGGGTCCTGCACCTGGGACAGGGCAGCCCTGGCTATAAATACAGACTGGGCGATGAGACGCTGGAGAGCAGCCCCGCAGAGAGGGATCTGGGGGTTGTGGTTGACAGCAAGTTGAATATGAGCCAGCAGTGTGCCCTGGCAGCCAGGAGGGCCAACCGTATCCTGGGGTGCATCAAGCACGGCATTGCTAGTCGGTCGAGGGAAGTGATTGTCCCGCTCTACTCTGCGCTGGTGCAGCCTCACCTCGAGTACTGTGTGCAGTTCTGGGCACCACAGTACAAAAAGGACGTGAAACTGTTGGAGAGTGTCCAGAGGAGGGCGACGAGATGGTGAAGGGCCTAGAGGGGAAGACATATGAGGAGCGGCTGAGGTCACTTGGCCTGTTCAGCCTGGAGAAGAGGAGGCTGAGGGGGGACCTCATCGCAGTCTACAACTTCCTCGCGAGGGGGAGTGGAGAGGCAGGTGACCTATTCTCCGTTATCACCAGTGACAAGACCCGTGGGAACGGTGTCAAGCTGAGGCAGGGGAAGTTTAGGCTAGACATCAGGAAGAGGTTCTTCACCAAAAGGGTGGTTGCACACTGGAACAGGCTCCCCAGTGAAGTAGTCACTGCACCAAGCCTGTCTGAATTTAAGAAGCGATTGGACTGTGCACTTAGTCACATGGTCTAAACTTTTGGGCAGACCTGTGCAGTGCCAGGAGTTGGACTTGATGATCCTTATGGGTCCCTTCCAACTCGGGATATTCTATGATTCTATGATCCTAATACTTAGTGCCCTTATAAATGCTTACTCTCACCTGAGGTTACCATTTGCATATATCTTTGGTTGTGGACGTATGCTGATCTCACCTAAATTATACAAGAACTCCTGTACAGTGCATCTGAGGAAAAAAATGAGACACTTCATGCCCTGGTGATTTCCTGAAACTTAACTTGTGTTTACACATAGAGGAACCAGCACCATCTTGCTGCAAATGTATTTTTGGACTCCCAGATTCCCTGTCTTCTTTCCTGCTTTGTACTAGCTAGATATAATAGGAAAGTTAACATGTGAGTGGCTGTTTACTGTTGGAAATATGAAATATGGGCTGAAGGAGCTAGGCTGTCATATTTCCTTGAAAACTAGGGAAAAACATTCAGTAGGAGTACCTGGGGAAGGAAGGGAAATCTTAGTTTGTATAGCTTATCTCTGTCCACCTTGTGCCTCGTATGGGAAGAAGGATAGATCAGTGTCATAAACTCTTCACATGCATGATTATTACTCTCATTAAGTATTGTGGCAAATTCTTGTTGCAGCTGTTGGTGGAGACCTGAGAGGCTAGCCACTGCAAACTGGTAGCAGAATGTAACTAACTTTACCTTTTCCAAACAATATATGTTGTGTTTTCTTTTAATTCCAATGATTTGTTTGAAGTCATTGGCAAATCTTGATACATGAATTTTTTTTTACACTTTGGGAATATTTTTCTTTTGTCTGGTTAATAGTGCAAATTGTAATTAATTAAACTACTTGATGAGCATATTAAGTAACAGAGCAACCCTCTTAATTCCTACACTCTCCGTGTGTTGCTGTAGAGCATTACAACCTGTGTTTCAGAACCCATTAACCTCCACATACATCTGTTGTTGGCATGCTTGTGGGCACCATTCCTGCTTTTACCAGAGCCTGCTGTTGCTTTATATTACAGTGACTGTCTCCTTCCCACACTTTACTTAAATGTGTCATTCTTCAATATTATGTAATAAGGACATACATGCCTTTTCCTTCTAATCTTGAAAAATATTTTTTTTGGTCTGTTTTCGTGATGAGCCAAACAGAAATTCATTTCAATGCAACTTTCTATTGTTTTAGACTCCTTTTCTTTAATTTCCGTTTTACTTATGCCATGCCATCTTACTTTAAAATGCAACTGTACATTTATTTATATATTTACAGCTGTGAACACAATCTTTAAGGGCTTTTTCAACAGGTGGAGAATGTTAATAGTGAGAAATTCTAGTGAACTCAACTGCCATTCAAGGTGCATTTAGGCATCCTGGCCCTCTGGCTTATCCTCCTGTTAGATGTTTTCAGTCTCTTCATGCTAATAATTTGCTTTTTTTGAATAAATACTGTTGCCCTCTGCATTTTGTGTACTGCTTCAAAATGAGTAGTCATCATATATATACATATATATATATATTTCTTTTTTATGGTGCTGTTGTTCAGTTTATAAGTTTTTGAAGAAAAGAGCTTTAAATTTCAATATGTTTGCAGTAGGATCCTTTTCTAAATCTTTGCAATCAACTAATCTACATCCAGTATATTTCTCTATAAATGGTAAAAACTTAAGTAATTGAATCCTAATGTTTTGCTAGGAATTATGTATATACTAGAGATAATATCTTATCAAACAAATTCAACTGTTAAATGTTAAAAACAAACAAGAAAGTATTGGGCTGATTATGGTACAGTCACCAGAAAGGCAGATATGATTTTCCACCTTTTACATAGAAGAATTCAAAGATTTATTGGACAAAATAGTCACATGTATGCAAACATTTTTTGGAAGAGTTTCCAGAACCCTTTCTGCCCAGATCAGAATTTTGGAGAACTGTGCCTGTTCCTGTAGTCTTCAAATACAGTAATTTCTCATAAGTTAACAGAATTAACCCAACTCAGTTGTTAATATTCCTAGAACTTTATTATTATTATTATTATTATTATTATTATTATTATTATTATTATTATATGTGTGCTTATGTTGAATTCTATTGCGCTGAAAATACAATCCACTTTGAAGACTTGCAAATTTAGGTATTCTTTTGTCAAATTAACTACTTTAAGCTAATAAACTTGAAGTAAGCACAATATGGCAGCTTCTGCAATTTGTCTGCATTTGATGGAATTTAGTTATAATTGCATCTTGAGAGCTACAACTACTGTATTTCATATATTAATAGAAATTGTGAGGAACTAATTAATAGAAGTATACACATAGGTGCAAAGTTATATATAAACAAAAAAAGCCTTTCTAAGGTGTCAAGCAGAACATTCCACACACATTTTTAATTATACATGCAATTTATAGAAATCTTATCTGGATAACATTTTTTTTTCTCCTGGAGAAGGACATGGGAACATCCATGTTTGGGAACATGGATGCATAATTTTTGAGGGGAGAAAGTGTTTCTCCTTACATGTTGCCTAGTAACATCTGCTTAATAAGTCAGAAAGGCTTTTTTGCTTCCAACTGCCATTACAGAACTCCTCCATTCAAACTACTAAATATCCTATCTGAATTGCAAAGTCCTTCTCTGCAGGGCTGCTCTCAGTGAGTTCTTTTCCCAGTCTGCCTTCATATCTGGGATTGCCCTGACCCATGTGCAGCACCTTGCACTTGGCCTTGCTGAGCTACATTAGTCTCACATAGGCGCGCTTTTTAGGCTTGTCCTGGTCCTTTTGTTTGGCATCCCTTCCTTCTGTTGTATCAACTGCACCATGCAGCTTGGTGTCATCTGCAGCCTTGCTGAGGGTACACTGAATTCCACTGTCTACATTATTGATAAAAACATTAAACAGTACAGGTCCCAAGACAAACCCCTGAGGGATACCACTTGTCATCAGCTTCCACCTGGACAAAGAGCCATCGACAACTACTGTCTGGTTTTGACCTTCAAGTCAATTCCTTATCCACTGAATGGTCCGCCCTTCAAATCCAACTCTCTCCAATCTGGAGATCAGGATGTCATGTAGGACAGTGTCAAAGGCCTTATAGAATTCCAGGTAAATGACCTCAGTCGGTCTTTTCTTGTCGGCTGATGCAGTCCGTCCATCACAGAAGGCCACCAGATTGGTCAGGCACGATTTGCCCTTGGTGAAGCCATGCTGGCTGTCTCAGATGACTTCCTTGCCCTGCATGTTCCTTGACATTGCTTCCAGAAGGATCTGTTCCACAGTCTTGCCAGGCACAGAGGTGAGGCTCACTGGTCCCTAGCCCTTCTTTTTACCCTTTTTAATAATGGGAGTGACATTTCCATTTTTCCAGTCACCTCGGACTTCACCTGACTGACAGGACTTTTCTAATACGATGGAGAGAGGATTGGCAACTCCATTAGCCAGTTCCCAGGAAGAATACTTGAATTGATTCAAGGCCTGTAAAATATTTATGTCTTCAACTGATAATTTATTTATTATGGTTCTTATTTTGTCTACAGTCTCCTTTTTCTTTTCTTACTAGATTATTGAAAGCAAGAGATAACTACTGGGAAAATGTAAACCCTCAGTTTAGAGTGTCTGGATAAAGTATCCTTTTATAACTGAAACTTTTCTTAAAGAAGGAGTATGTGTTGAAAATTGTATCCAAAATACATATTATCACAAATGATATTTTCTAGCATCTTACACCCTTATTTAGGTGTTGTGTAACTGATGTAACAACTGGCTTCTATACATGCTGATTTGCCTTAAATCCCAGTAGATTGGATAACCCCTTAGGATCTGTGGTAGTAGCAAACATCAAGCGAACATCTCACCTGTACTGAAGCTAGCCTGATTTCTGGAATGGCTTGTTATTATTTGTCCTTCTTGAAGGCTAAGAACATGCCACAGTAGTCCATGAAGGTCTGAAAGTTGTTGTTTGGAACATAATTTAAATTCCCCATCTGCAGATATGCTTTAGGCATGCATGCATTGGCAAAATTAAATTAATAATTGTGTAGATAATACTGATTTTTTCATAAAAGACAATGCTTGTTTACTTCTCTGGGAAAGTCTCAGAGTGCTGTAGTTCCACTTTCTATGGGCTTGTGTCCTCTGAGTGTGAAAAACTGTGGTTGTAGCTTTCTGACGGAGAGTACATACTAATGTGTAGACTCCTTGCCCAGATTCCTGAAGGTGTATGGATGTATTTTTATTTGATAATTTTGTATCTGACACTTATATGAGTGCTATCATTATGACTGAAGGAAATGAAAGAACATTTATTTCTCTACCTTTTTTCAATTTATTTCTTTATTCATTTCAGAGAACAGTGCAGTTTAACAACATTCATGCTTCTTAATTGGATTTCCACTTGTCCAAGAGAATCTACTATAAAAAGCAGAAGTCAAGACACTGTGGGCACTGATATGTACTTAGAGAAAAAAGAGGGAGAAGAGCACTCAGTTATTTTATGATCTTTACCTTCCCTAAAACTCTTGTAGTTGTAGTTAGGGATAACCAAGGCATTATTGATGTGTCCAGATGCCTTACCTTTTCCTTATCCAGGAAAAGGGCATAAGCAATTCTATTGGAAATACATTTTAAGATAGCAGTTTTCCAAGTGACTTATTTAAAATGGCAAAGGTCTGTGGATTTTGCTATGTTAGAGCAGATAAGCAATACAACATGACTGACTTTAATTTTGGCTGAGTGGCTTGATCAGTGTTTACAGCGTGGACAAAGTAAGACTTAGAATTTAATCACAGATTTCAGTGCAAAGAATTTATTTTCACCCATTCTTTGAAGGCTTATTGTAATGGAAATTAGAAAAAAAACTCTTTCCTGGGGATATCTCAAGATAAACAGAAAGAGTTGGCTAGACTTAAAATCCCAAGGAATCAATTAACTTACCACAACCTGAAAACCTATTGCCTCTTCCTGTTTAATCTCAGTGGATTTTTTTATTTTTTTATTTTTAATGGAAACTTTGCTATGTTGTTTTTGGCTCTTTTTATGTATCACTTGTCATTTAGTAGTTTACGGAACATAGCAATACCATTAGTGGCAAAGAACTCTCCTCCTTTGGTTGCTGAGAAAAATGAGTTTACAATCAAAGCCAGAGAATGACATCTAACCTCTGTTAAAGCCTTAGCTGAAATAAAAAGGAATTTTACTTGAATCTTTAGAGTAGAAGATGTATGTAGTGCAAAACCAATTTAATCTACAGCCAGCAAATGAGGGATTTTGTTTTAAATGACATGACAGATTATTACATCACATCAAGATTTGTACTATGATATGTAAGAGGTGCTTATTGACTACAAGCCTTCTGCTTGCTAATTATTTTTTTTAAACAATTGAATTTAAATCATATGTTATTACAGTTCTGATTTTATTTTATTGGATGCTGTGTGCTTGCTGTGCATATATTTCCTTTCTGAAGAAAACATAATTATGTATTATGCAGCAAATGTTGAGAGTATAAGAAGAGCATGAGAAATGACTAAATTGTTAGCATTCCAGAATTTTGAACTATTTACCCCCAGGCAACAATGGCAGAAGGCATCTTACGAGAAACTCTGGTGAAACCTGTCCAATGATCCGAACACTTACAATGTCAGAAGAGAGAAATAGCTTGGAGTGCTTGACCTTAATCAAGCTTTTATTTTTCATTTGCACTTTGAATGTGAAACTGCAGTGTGCTTTTCTCAACAGAATATGTGTTTCCAGGTAGAAGATATCTTAATCTCCTTCAGTACCTATAAACAGAAGTCACTTCACAGTAACAGGTGTTTCTACTTAACTATTAAAAAAAAATAGTGTAGGGAGAGAAGAGTTTTCCGTTTTCTCTCTTACAAATCTAAAGATAACAGTGTTTTCCAGCAGCTGCTTGAAGTATGGCAGAATATTGCATAATCATCTAGCAGCTTTTTTATTCTAAGTGTGGAGTTAAAGAGTTGGTGATTTGTGTAAGCATTGTGGGGTAAATGCACATAAGAGTTATTTCTCCGTATTCTTACCAGGAAGTGGCCAGTGGCCAGACAGATAAAAAGATGTACAAAAGCCATGATAGATTCCTTTTGTTTGTGAAAATTAGGGCAGGATACATAAACAAGTTAGTATAAGGTTTTTTTCCCAATGCACATCTTAACAGTAACATGATCATTCCCAATTGCTGTTTGAATTAGAAGTGGGAATACATTATCTTGCCTTCTATATATGTGGATAAAAAAATCATCAGTGATATCAAAGACAAATTAACATGGACTTCACAGCTGTCTTTTGAAGACATGTATCACATAACAGGATACCTTTGCCTCCTTATGCTATCATGTTAATAATATCTCAGAAAGACATATTCTGACAGTCTCACAGCAACAGCTCTTAAGCTTTGCATTTCACAAAACAGCAAAAGAAGCATTTTACGCACTTGTGCTTTGTGTTTAAGGGACACTCAGCAATGCCTTCAGAACTGACTTGACTTTCACTAGCAGACGTGATATTACTTAGCTAAAGGATTGCTATATCCTTTAAACAGGTAAATATTTTTTCACTCTTTCTGCTGCTTCTTCTCCAAGAAGCAGTGGACTTATAAGTATATAGTACTCCTGTGAAACTGTTGTTTCTGCAGCAGTGATCTTTGTCCTGCTGTTTCCTGTAAGCAGCCTGCAATTTTAAGCTGTTTATGCTGCATTTTGAATGCACATGGTTTGTGAACTGTGTGGTACTACTACTCTACTGCCTTTGAGGACACCAGCTTTGTTCTGCTGTTTCATCCCTGCCAGAGGTGTATCAAGCTCACTGTTTACTATTTTTATTTTTTAAAAAAATATGGTTGTCAAGTTGTTTTTATTTGTTGTTAAAGTTGTTGTTGTTTGGTTTGGGGAGGAGGAGTGACGTGGAAAGAGTGTTATTATGTTAACAATACAGATATGCTTTAAAAGGCTCCATTTGCTTTGCACTAAATTTAATCTTGCATTGCTCCCTCAACATAATTATTTGGTAATGCTAGTTTAACAAAAAGGGTTACATTTGTAGTCTTTACTGCTCCTGTTGTGAACGCTTTGAAGCTGTTTTTGGATTGTACAGTCTTAAATAAAAATAATTATGAACACAATTTGATTCTTTTAATTTGTCTTTAATTAGCAAAAATCTTTGCTGTTACATTTGTACAGGTTAACATGCAATACCATGCTAGGATCAGTAAATTGTTGTTAGTGATGGACAAACAAAGAGTCAAATGACTCATGGTCTTTTGTTAGCAAGCTAACATTCTGAATCGTCTGGCTAGAGCACTAGAATAATTCCCTATTGTTAACTAGTCAGACATTAAGTGGTGATCCTATTTAATTTAGTAAATATTCTCCTAATTAGTATTTGAACAGAACTTTGAAATCAAAAAGAGCTAAACCACTTTCTTCTGAAAACTGTTGCCTGCTAGGGACACATGAGCTCATTCTATTTTCTGATTCTCAAAATAAAGTAAGAGTATATTCTAGCAAAATTCAGTTTGTTAGTATTATGCTATTGTTTATAGCCATTACAAACCTGGATTTAAAAGAAAACAAACAAGCAAAAAAAAATGGTTCCTCCAGGCCTTTTTTTTTTTTTTTTTAAATTTTATTTCATATCTTTACATTTACTGACAGATCTAAAAATCACTTCAGTAGTGAAATATATTATTTTGTAACTGAAACACTTTTTGGTTGTACCGAATACTGTGACAAACCCAAAGATATAGGATCTAGGATGAAAAAGAGGATGCTTTTCTCATTCTTCATACTGTGTCAAGGAATAGCACCAAGAAATGAGACAAATCCTATTCAAAGGATTTGAATTAGTGTATTAATTGGAACATTTTAAAGTGGTTAGAGTATATTCAAAGCATCCAGCTTGTTCATTTCGGTTTTGTTTTTATTTATGTATTTATTTATTTTGAAGTAAATGTTATAAAGAATTTTATACTAGAACTCTGAAAATTCCCCAACATCTGAAACAAGAACTTATATTGTGGATGGAAATCATCTTAAGTTACCATTTTCAGACCGATATGGAATAACTGTTTTTCACTGGTTTTGTTCACTTTTGTTCTTGAAAACTCAGCTGAAAACATTAAAATAGTAGAAAAGAACTGCTTTTAACACAAGGAAAGCTTTTATTCCAATTCTAATTTCTGATTCCTTACAAGAATGATTTGTGAAACCTGCCTCAATTGCTGAGTGAATTAAGGAAAAAGATGAGGCAGTTTTGAGAGTCATATTTTCTTTCTTCTTTTTTTTTTTTTCCCTTTCTTTAAAAAGAAAATGGTATAAACAACAACAAAATAAAATCCAAGTAATGACAAGGAATTTTATGTGTATAATAATTTAATGCATCTAACGAGTAAGTTGACTGTCCTGTTTGACGTAAATATTCAGTATGTGAGAATTTTAGACCTGTTTGTCACTTAATATCATGTTAAACAGCTCATTTAATGCTTAATGTTTAATGCTTAGACAGGAATTTGACTTAGCTGATGAGAATCTAACTGGTTTTGCTCCTGCTTCGTACGTTTTGGAACCACAAAATAATTTAGTTTGGAGGTGATATGGTCCATTCAAAGTAGAGCCAACTTTGTAAGTTGAATCAGATTGTTCATAGCCCTGGAGTTTATGCTCAGTGACTTTATTTTCAAGCAAAATTTCCTTATGTTAAGGAATTTAAAATGGTGGTACTAGAGGAACCTGAGATGCTGCACAGCACTGTGTGAGAATAATGACATGAACACAAATAATTAAAATGTTTCATCTTAATGTGGTCTTACAGTAAGACTTGGATAACCGCATTTCATGAATGTTACTGGTATGGATGCTCAATGAAAGAAAAAGGCTGTATAGACTGTGAAAGTTGCTGCTGATGTGGTGTTTCTTGTTAAAGTTTGTAAAGTAAGTTTGACTGTTTCAGTTTTAAGGCCTACAAGAATAAGTTTTGTGACTACAGAAAACCTACAATAATAAGTTTTGTGACTACAGGCTATCAGATTTTTATTTTATGACAGAAGTGTTGTGTCAATTGAGAACTGAGATTAGAGACTGATCTAGCTTGGAGATTTTTATTTATTTTATTTTATTATTATTATTATTGTTATTGAGAATATAAGGAGAAAACAAACCTATGAGGATAATTACTGTGGTGGTTTCACACCAATGGGCAGCTAAGCCACCATGCCACTCTCTCATGCCCCCTCCTCAAAACGACAAGGGGAGAAAACATGGTGAAAAAAAAAGGCTCATGGGTTGAGATAAGGACAGGGAGATTGCTTACCAGTTATTGTCATGGGCAAAACAGATTCAGTATAAGAAGATTAATATAATTTATTGCCTAGTGCTTACAGACTAGAGCATTAAGAGAACTAAAAGCAAACTAAAAACACCTTTCCCTCCCTCTACCCTCTTCTACTTCCTCCTTCTAAATGGGACAGGAGGGCTGCGGTCAGTCCCTAACACTTCGTTTCTGCTGCTCCCTCACGGTCACTCTCTGCCCCTGCTCCAGGTGGGGTCCCTCCCAAGGGATGCCGTCCTTCCCGAACTGAGCCTGCGGGGGCTGCCCACAGGCAGCAGCTCTTCAAGAACTGCTCCCACATGGCTCCGTACCATGGGGTCCATCCATCCATCCCCCAGGAGCAAACTGAGCCAGCTCGGGTTCCCCACGGGCGGCAGCTCCCCCCAGACCCCCTGCTCCTGCATAGGCTCCTCTCCACGGGCTGCAGCTCCGGCCCGGGGCCTTCTCCTGCGGGGGCTCTCCATGGTCCGCAGCCTCCTCCAGGCCACCTCCACCTGCTCCACCGGGGGCTCCTCCATGGGCTGCAGCATGGAGATCTGCTCCATGTGGGACCCGTGGGCTGCAGGGGGACAGCCTGCTCCACCAGGGGCCTCTCCACAGGCTCCAGGGGAACTGCTGCTGTGTGCCTGGAGCACCTCCTGCCCTCCTGCTGCGCTGACCTTGGGGGCTGCAGGGCTGCTTCTCTCACATATTCTCATTCTTCTCACAGCTGCTGTTGTGCACTTTTTTTGTTGTTTGTTTATTTGTTTGTTTTGTTTTGTTTTCCTTTCTTAAATATGTTGTCACACGTTTTATGTGGAAAACACTTGTACTCCAAAGAGATTTCAACATTAAACCAAAATGCTTCAGTGAGTTTTGGTAACAAGTAAATTGTTCAGTGAGCAATGAGTTTCCTACAAGCAGGACATTCAGTGTTTTCCCTCACGTCTAGTCCCTCTCACAGTAATATAATTTGAATACACAGAGCTATGTGTGTTTTAGCAAATTGCTTCCCAGAAGTGCTGTCTTTGACCAAGTAGCACAAACAGACAGATGTGTTTTCTTAAAAACATACCCATCAATCACCTCACTGCTTTTTCCTTTACTTTCTTTCAGAAGGCAAACTTATTTCAGCTGTCCTTTTCTGAATTCCACAAATTTATTTCATCGTTCAAAAGACATTCCCTCCTTTATTAATTTAATTTAATTTAATTTAATTTTATTTTATTTTTAATGAAAACAGTCTTTTATACTACAGTTACTGTGAGTTTCCTTTACGGTTAAATTACTTCCTCTAGGAGTTGTCCATCTAAGAAAGAAATTATTTCTTAAAAATTTTAAGACATGTAACATTAACTTGTTCTAACTCTTCTGCTGAGGGCTAGGATTTATACTGCAGCCCAGATATTTTAAATTTCCATTTAGAATCATAGAATCACAGAATATCCCGAGTTGGAAGGGACCCATAAGGATCATCAAGTCCAACTCCTGGCACTGCACAGGTCTGCCCAAAAGTTTAGACCATGTGACTAAGTGCACAGTCCAATCGCTTCTTAAATTCAGACAGGCTTGGTGCAGTGACTACTTCACTGGGGAGCCTGTTCCAGTGTGCAACCACCCTTTTGGTGAAGAACCTCTTCCTGATGTCTAGCCTAAACTTCCCCTGCCTCAGCTTGACACCGTTCCCACGGGTCTTGTCACTGGTGATAACGGAGAATAGGTCACCTGCCTCTCCACTCCCCCTCGCGAGGAAGTTGTAGACTGCGATGAGGTCCCCCCTCAGCCTCCTCTTCTCCAGGCTGAACAGGCCAAGTGACCTCAGCCGCTCCTCATATGTCTTCCCCTCTAGGCCCTTCACCATCTCGTCGCCCTCCTCTGGACACTCTCCAACAGTTTCACGTCCTTTTTGTACTGTGGTGCCCAGAACTGCACACAGTACTCGAGGTGAGGCTGCACCAGCGCAGAGTAGAGCGGGACAATCACTTCCCTCGACCGACTAGCAATGCCGTGCTTGATGCACCCCAGGATACGGTTGGCCCTCCTGGCTGCCAGGGCACACTGCTGGCTCATATTCAACTTGCTGTCAACCACAACCCCCAGATCCCTCTCTGCGGGGCTGCTCTCCAGCGTCTCATCGCCCAGTCTGTATTTATAGCCAGGGCTGCCCTGTCCCAGGTGCAGGACCCAGCACTTGCTTTTGTTAAACTTCATGTGGTTGGTGATTGCCCAGCTCTCCAATCTGTCCAGATCTCTTTGCAAGGCCTTTCCACTCTCATCCGAGTCCACAACTCCTCCAAGTTTGGTGTCGTCAGGAAATTTGCTCAAAACACCTTCTAGTCCTACATCCAAATAATTTATAAAAACATTGAAGAGGACTGGCCCTAAAATGGAGCCTTGAGGGACCCCACTAGCGACCATCCGCCGGCCAGATGTGGCCCCATTTACCACAACCCTTTGAGCCCTGCCTATCAGCCAATTGCTCACCCATCGCATGATGTTTTTGTTTAGGTGTATGCTGGACATTTTGTCCAGTAGGATCCTATGGGAAACCATGTCAAAAGCTTTGCTGAAGTCCAAAAAGATCACATCAGCTGGTTTCCCTTGACTGACTAGATGGGTGATCTTATCATAAAAAGAAATCAAATTTGTTAGGCAGGACCTACCCCTCATGAACCCATGTTGACTGGGACCAATGACTGCATTGTCCCCCAGATGCACTTCAATAACTTCAAGGATCATCCTCTCCATAATTTTACCAGGCACTGACGTAAGACTGACAGGCCTGTAATTGCTAGGGTCTTCTTTCTTACCCTTCTTGAAAATTGGCACAACATTTGCCAGCTTCCAGTCTACTGGGACCTCTCCAGATTCCCAAGATCGTTGAAAAATAATTGAGAGAGGTCCCACGATGACGTCAGCCAGCTCTTTAAGCACCCTGGGATGAATCCCATCCAGACCCATGGACTTGTATGGATCCAGGTGGAGCAGCAATTCCCGCACACATTCAGGGTCGGTTGGGAGTTTGTCATTCCCACTGTCATGGTCCTCCAGCTCAGGGCACCCTGGGTCCCAAAGCCCATCATCAGTGTTGAAGACAGAAGCGAAGAAGGCATTAAACGTCTCTGCTTTACCTGTGTCATTGTCTGTGAGGAGACCCTCCCCATCTAGTAGCAGACTTTCTACTAGCTTTCTAGCTTACTAGTAGCTTTCTTTGGTTCTCCTTTTTCTGTTCACATATCTAAAAAAACCTTTTTTATTGTCTCCCACAGACATGGCCAGCTTCAACTCTAGTTGGGCTTTGGCCAGCTATTTATGTATATTTTTTATTGTGGGATTCTGCTTTTACGGATCTAGTGTTCCCAAATAGATTTTCAAAATTTTTTTTTTTTGCACTTATAATGAATGGAGCTAGAGACATCTACTGGTTCAAATCAAAAAATACAGGTAGTCTTACAAGCCTGGAACTTACTTTTAGCAGTTATTAAAATCGCACCACAAACATCACATGGAAATAAGCAAATGCAAAATAGACTATTGAAATTTTCCTTGTCAAAATTACTAGAATTTTCACTTTTATTTGAATGTGTAGGCTTAATCAACAAATTCACAAAATATCTAGAAGTCACAGAGATTTTTTGACCCACCTTTCAAAATAACCGAAGTTCAAGCAGGCATTACTTCTGGTCTCAAATGGTAGGCATGTTAATTTCTTCATTTTTATTTCTCAATACAAATAACTTCCCAGAAGAAAAAAACATATATTAGTAATTTAGCAAAATTAAACAGCTCTACACACATTCATGTTGCAAATGAATATAAGCTGCTTCTGCCTCAGCAGTGCTCATGTTCATGCTTCTGTCATGGCCATGCCAAGGCAGACTAACTGATTAGGGTCTCCCCACACACCTCTTCGTTTTCTCCCCATTGTTGTGAGAATGTCTATAATGACAAATCTTGTAAGTTGTTTGTAAGAAAAGAGCCCTTTATTTCCTGAAATGCTTGGGACTTCTGCTATATCTGATCATTGCCAGTCATCATGCTGCAAGGAAAACCTGTACTGCCAGTTGTTTTGCAAAGTGATCATCTATCTCCTCTTTGACTTTTCCCTACATGACAGCTCTTAAGTGTAGTATGTAATGTGATTCCTGCAGTATATATCTGTGGGTCCTTAGTGTTGAATAATCATCTTAATGAATATGACCAGTTGAAAATGTAGTTTTCTATGCCATCAAATTCTCCCAGTATGTAAGACAGTTGCAGAGAAGGTGGAGGTACTATCTTCACAAGGATGGACAGGAAGCAAAAAGTACAAGTTACTTCAGGGGAGATTCTCTCTGAATATTAGTAAAAGTGTTATCTGTAGGTTTGTGCCTGATGCGCCCCAACAATAAGCACACAGAATTGAAATCCACACAAAGGTCTTTTAATTAAATCATTAATTAAGCTTAATCAAAAAATCACAAAATTTTAGGGGTTGGAATGGACCTCAAGAGATCATTGGGTCCAACTCCCCTGCCAAAGCAGGTTCCCTAGAGCAGGTTGGTGCCAGGTAGGTGTCCAGATGGGCCTTGAATATCTCCAGAGAAGGAGACTCCACAACCTCCCTGGGCAGCCTGTTCCAGTGCTCTATCACTCTCACCATGAAGAAGTTCTTTCACATATTGGTATGGAAGTTCCTCTGCTCCATCTTGTGGCCATTACCCCTTGTCCTGTCCCCACAAACCGTTGAAAAGAGGTTGGACATATCCTTTTGTCTTCCACACTTCAGCTATTTATAGACATTAATAAGATCCCCTCTCAGTCTTCTTTTCTCCAGGCCGAACAGACCCAGGTCTCTCAGCTTTTCCTCATAGGAGAGATGCTCCACGCCCTGTATCATCTTTGTTGCCCTCCGCTGGACTCTTTTCAGGAGATCTCTGTCTTTTTTTTTTTTTTTTTTTTTTTTTACCAAAAAAGCTTAAGACTAGAAAAGGTCTTTGGCATGAAAACAATTACACAGTGGAATAGGTTGCTGTCACCTCAGACAGCTTCCCACATGGTGGGCAGGCAATGAAATCTGTATTTATGGGCTGGTAACGAATGTTTAAAAAAAGCTCAGATAAGTGTTTTCTTTTTGAATAACTATTGGCAGAGCAGCTTCATTTCTAAAACATTTTAGCACATAAAAGGCCACGTTCTGTGATTAATGATAGGTCCTTATACACATTTTGCATATGACAAATTTTGTATCACAGACTTCAGAGTTTGGCATGTAATTCTGTAATTCTGGTTAACCTTAACGACCATCCAGAAATTCTCTTGTTTTATACCATGATAAAAAGGTCAATGTACACTGGACCCCATATGGAGTACAGAGACAGCTCTCCCCATTAGTGTTGGAGGTGAGGGAAGGAAAGGATATTGGTTTTCTTTGTTTTGCTAGGATGAAAATTGGCCAATTAAATCAAATTTTTTATACTGTGTTTATACTAATTTTCACATGATTCTGGTCCAAGATAGTACCATTCATCCTACAACTCCTTGGCACACTGTAATTTTTTTGGAAAAAATAAAAAATGAAAAAAAAAAAGTAACTATTCCTTTGTGAATTTAGAGGTACTGTCAGTTCATTTTCTAATAGCTACCACTTGGACATGCTCAAAGAAATGTAAGAGGTAGAGTTTCTCTTTTACAAATCAAATGTTTCTTATCTCACATCTATCCATTGTGAAAGTTTCTTCCACTAGAAATGAGTATTTGAGAGATAGCAAATTCCTTGCTGCTTCCATTAATTTCTTAACTGTAATCTTAAGCAGTTCAGTTCAGCATCAGTCATTCATTAGCAACCTTACGGTATCGATGAAGTTTCTTTTGACTTTATCATTAGCAACAGCTTTTTTGCCATTTTTAAGGCACTGGTGACTGGTAACTTTTTGCTTCCCATCTCAAAAGTAGCTCTGGTATAAGGATTGCTGACAAGATCAAACGCTGAAACTGGAACTAGGGATATATTTGCTTTTATAACCAGTCAGAGAAGCCACCAGGAATAAAAAGTACTGCTTAGGTGCTCTGCCTCAGCAAGCATATATTTATGTGATTTAGAATGAGTCTTTCAGTAGATGCACTGCAGTGCATTAAACTTATCATCTCTGAAAAATAAATAATAATAATAATAAAAAAAAATCACAAGTTTGTCTGAAATTTGATGGTGGCTATGGCAACACAGTGGACTGCACACTTTGAATGATCTGTTTCTGTCTGCGATCTTTTCCAGCTTAACAGTTGAATAATGATCCAGTTATAAACTGGACATGGGAGGAGCCAGACATTTATGACTAGGAGTTTTTGTGATGCTGCTCGATAACCAAAACTGAATCTTGCACATCTGTCATCAGTTTCAGAAATTCCTGCCATATTACTCCTCTAAAACAGCCTTAGAAATGGCTAGTTTTTAATGACCAGTTTAAAAATGTGGCCAATTCAGTGAATCTTTTATGTATTTTCCTAGTTACATGAAAAGTTGCTTTATGCCCAGAAGGGTATAATATTTTATACTTTTCAGCCCTAATGAGTAGTTGCTTGTTAGCAGTGAGAAATTAGAAGTCCTTATTAACTTTTTCAGTCTTCTGAAAGTCTTTAGGTAGATGCCATTTGACATAGTGTATTGATGCATCATTTTTTTCCAGACCCCCCTTCTCTTCGGTGATGAATTGAATGCATTTCCTTCACTTTGCTTCTCAGAGGTGTTTCTTAATTGACTATATATGCCTTTGTGAAGACATCAAAGATACAGGTCCTTCTTGTTTCCAGTGTTCTCTACACCTTTTTTTTTTTTTTTCTTCTTTTTTTTTTTTTTTTCAAAACAACATTTATTTAGTTTCAAGTTTTTGCTCTTCTAATGCTCTTCATCTTTGTGGTTGCTGTGTTCTAGAGACTGAGGAATGTAGTTTTTTCCTTATATTCTAAAAGTTTATATAGAGAGGCTACTGAATTAAGCCCAGACAGAAATTCAGGGACACCACTGTAGCTTGTTTACTCTTTGTTTTATTTCTGCTTCTAGCTATTACATTATGTTTTATATTTGATAACATCTATTTTAATGAAATGTTCTCACATCAGTACTATTATACTATGATCGAACTGCTTCTTTACCATTTCATTAAGATATGATTTAACATATAGGTTTATATTGTATTCTTCCATAGTGAGTATAATTAGCACCGACTATGATTTCAGTGGTATAGAAGTCTTAAATCAAAACAATATAAAAGAAAGAAAAGAAAGAAAAAAATTTCTCTGAAAGAGTGCTTTTTTATTTATTTATTTTTATTTTTATACAGATGGTATAACAGATGTCTGCTGCCAATAACTTCTAAACTTGTAATTCTGCTTTGAAATTTTCTACATAAGTAGAGAAATATGCAAACAGCTTTGTAATTATTTTGCACAACTTGTATTAGGAAAAGACGCTGATCTATATAGGAAAGGTGAAAGCTGCTCTATGTTTATAAACTGTTTTTACTGCTACTTTACATCTCACTGACTAATTTAGCAGAAATAGAATCAGCTTGCATGAAACATCACCGGAAGGTTGAATGCCATGGCTGAATATTCCAGGAACATTTTCAAACTAGTCTGTCAAAGCTTTCTTTTTGAGGCTAAGGAAACAGAATGTTTTCTGTTCATTGAACAAGTTCCCCATGATGTGATTTTTGCCATCTGATGTGATGATGCACCTCAGATTGGAGCTAGAAATTCCAAATATATTTCATTTTGTTCATTTTCATAAATGACTAGCTCTGATAAATATAGTTCAGTTTTGCACACTCTGTAGGTTGGATAAAGCTTATTTAGTATATCAGGATGGTTCTCTGTAGGCGTAAGTGTACCTATGCTAGCAGGTGGGACTTCCCACGTCTGTCCTTTTGTCACTGATGGGGATCCACCTGCCATCTGCACCCCAGCTTTACATGTCCCTGCAGCCAGGGTGGCAGCATGCTCTGAAGACATACACAAAAGTACTCTCACTTTAACAATAACTTACCAGGTTAAAATCTCAATTATTCAGCTTTTTTATAGGCTTGGGTTCTAAAACATGATTGTGTATGAGCTTGACTTTTAAACACAAGTGGTGCTGCTGAATGTGAAGATTGATTACAGTTAGAGCTAAGTGTCAGATTTTGTAAATTTCTGCAGGATCAAAACTAAACCTTTTCTTGATAATTATTTTCTCTCTCTCTCTCTCTCTCTCTTTTTTTTTCCTTTTCTTTTTGAATTTCCTGAGTGATTTTAATAGCAAGAATGTGACTTTTGCGTTCAGGATTTACTTTCTACATGTTGGACAAAGTCAACAACAAAGTGTAAGAAATAACATCTGGGCTTGGGTATCCTGTGAGGCATCACTGGACAGACTACAAATGTGCTTCTTTGGTGCTTTAGGAGAAAGTATTGCTGGGAATCAAAGGAGATGATAGCATGAAGGATACAATGGTGAAAGAATGTGTGGTGAATGACTATGAAACTGGACACAAGGTATTTCTTTGCTGGAGCAAACAGAACCTGATAGAAGAATGCAAAGAGGGTAGTTGTAACATTACAGCTATATGCTCAAAATTAATTAATTAATTAATTACCCAAACAACATTTCAAACACAATCAAACCAACAAACCAGCCACTCAGTAAATCTATCTGTCTCCTTTTGTTGAAGCATTGCTATATTGTCTGATATTACATGAAAGTTATTCTTAAACCAGAACTATGAGAGATATTGAAATTTTCAGTACAAATATGTCTCTTCTCATTGGACAGTACAGTGGTACAAAGTACCGCAATTTTATTTTGAAAACATTGTCATTGTCTTCAGGTAAGAAACTCCAAAGTATGCAATTGTTATTGGAGAATTTTTCCATTTCTTCTTAGATAATATTTGTAGAGTTCATTTTTCTTTTTTTTTTTTTTTAATCATAACATTCATATGTCATTATATACATGTACAGAAGAAAATATATTTTCAAAAAAAAAAAAAAAAGAGAGAGAGATCTAAATCTTTTCATGGTATTTCCTATTTTTCCCTCCTTTTTTTTTTTTTTTTTCTTTCCCCAATTATCTGTCCTTTCCCAAAATAATATGTTGGATATGTTTCAAGTGTTTTATAAAGAAGTATTAAGGGCATAAGGAAAGGGGATAAAAGAAAATTAAGTAATACCATTAAAAAAATTCTTAGTAACTCTAGAATAAATATAAGCTTTACAAATTGATACATTTTTCAGAATCTGGCTACAATTTGCATATGAAATTGTATCCATGGATACAATGACCAGAGAGGGCAACTATCTGTGCAAATAACTTGCTTTTAAAGCCAGCAAAACTAATTTATTTTTCTCTTTTTCAGAAGAACTATGCAGATAAATGTTTAGATGTTATGCTAAAGATTAAATTAGGAGAAAAGAATTCAATTTAAGCATGTAAACTTGTCAGAAAAGGCCTTTTCTTTCTTTTCTACAAAGAGAAAGTGCTGCTCTGCATTCTTATAGGATTATATGCTCAAAGAAGATATTTCTTCATATTTTTTCATGAGGAATTATTGAAATAAATTGGGAAAAAGTACAATTTCCTCTGCTATATCAGCATTCCCTTTATTAGGCAATAGTCACATGTGTTCTTATATCTGTACAACTAATCCTTGATTTTTTTTCTTAAAACATTGGTTCTGATAAAAGTGCATCCAGCTATCGATGAGTAATAAACAGAGGGAATTTAATTCTTTACAAAGACAAAAATATCGAAATCAAAATAGGTTCTTGTTAGCATCATTACTTAAGACCATTTTAAACTGGAAATACTATCTCAAACACAAAGCTGCTCCATGGTGTATGTGTGTGTGTATATATATATATATATATGTATATAACATATGAATCATTTTTGGATTTGGGACACTGCTGGCCTAGCACATAGCATTACTATTTCAAGTCTTTCAAAACAACAACAACAAAACTATTGAAAAAAAAGGAAAAACAAACTATTTTAAAAATACATTTCTTATCTTTACCACCTTGCTGCCTGGTCACATTTTAAGTGCAGTTATTTGTAATAAAAGTTGTTCTCGAAGTATACCTTCGATACAGCATATCTGTCAGATACAATTATACCTGTTCAGATACAGCAATCTGTCAGTATTTCTCTCTTAAATTTTTTGAAAACTGTATACTAGCAAATTATTTTCAAACCAAAGCAACACACTGTATATTTCTATTTATTGATTTTCTGTCATGCACCTTACTTATATAGTGGCATTTCTGTACATGTAATACCTTGTTAATTTCAGCAGATTTGTGATATCTCACACTACTTTATAAACTGTTTTATTTTACGTACGTATTGCAAAACATTGTCACACTGAGATTTTTATTTTTATCTTTTGAACTATCAAGAACATTTTTGTATTTCCTTTCCAGCATGAATCTACTCTATTTTTATTTTTATCTAAAGGGAATGTCCAGTCAGATATTTTTGATCTTCCAAGAAATCTTATAAACCTGTGTTGTCCTTATGCAAAGACATATGCGTAATTACAAAGAGAAATAAATGACCTTAAGATAGAGGAAGAGCTTTTTTTTTTTTTTTTTTTTTTTGTGGTGATCTGTAATGTTCAGAAATTTTAAAATTAATATCCTCAGAAAGACACAGTTGCATATGTGAGTCTAAATATCTTTCACCAGTTTACATAAACAGGACTATAGGAGCAGAGATACACAAGCTTTTGAATTCCTCCTGGTTTCCTGACCACATGCTCAGGAAACCATCCTTATAAAGATGCAAACGTGACTGCTTCTGGGGAGCTCCTGTGGCCAAGGCTCCTTGGTAGAAACTTGGATGGTGTGTGGTACCCTAGAGTTTAATACCCTCAGTTCCTCAAGGGTGAAGAAGAAATTCATTTCTAAGGGAGTAAGAGCCAGCATGACAGAGAGGAACTGAATTTAAAGGGCTCTCTGACAACCTGGGTAAATATAGGATATAAAAAAGAGGAAAAAAAAAAAAAAGGGAGACATTACAGGAAAAACTGCTCCAGTATTGGGCCCTCAGAGTCAAGAAATTACACATTAGGTCTCACAATGTAAATTAATCCTGCCACTATTTATATTTTTTTTCTAAGAGTAGATTAACAAGCAGTTGTGCTCAAAGATGATAATCAGTCACTTGCTAAAATATCATTAAGAGAGATTCTTTTGGTCTGGAGACCTCCTGTATAAAATTGTGTAAATAATACTTTCCCTTGCAGATTCTGCAGGTGCAGTATGATAACAAATTTGTGGTACAGCTTCTAGAGAGGCTCGAACAGAAAGTAGATTATTTTCCATACTTGGCTTAGAATGTTTCTTCATTTTCAGAGTAAACATTTAATTTAACATACTGCTTCAATATTTCTGTGACATGTAACAATAACCTTGTTACCTTATCATGCAAAACCTGCAATGCAAGAAATTACAGTATTTTGTCTTTTTTAAATATGATGAGAGATAATTTATTTTCTAAGACTTCCTTAGGTACCATCATGCTACCTATTTCCAGACATTAGATGTCCATGTTTCTTATTTTAAGTATTAGGAAAGAGAATGACAGCCAAGAATAATCAAAACTGATTGTTCTGTACTTTGCTGCTGGTCTCAGTGACAGTGTGAAAATGCATAAAAACTGCTTATGTTTACATACAATATACTTCAATCACAATTTCCAATTTCTCTTTTTCTTTGGAATACCTTTAAGGTAGGTCTGATTTGTATTGGTTTAAAATGCATGAGATGAATTGTTAGCACTTTAACGAAGATATATTTTTTAAAACATCACTATGCCTAATTTAATGCCCTGCCCTTCCCTTCCCTTCCCTTCCCTTCCCTTCCCTTCCCTTCCCTTCCCCTCCCTTCCCTTCCCTTCCCATATATTGAAAAAAAATCTTCAGAAATTTTAGGACCCTAGTATATTAAGAGTGAAATGTTTTTTGGAACCACTAATTTTGATATGCTGCTATTGAAACACATTTTTGACAGAAAGCCACTTTGCAGTATGTGTGTCTCATTTGCTTGGGGACAGGGGTACTTGAGCGACAGTCTTGACATAGTCCCACCTCATTGAATGTTCTGTACTTGTTGGGGCCATCATTTTCATTTGCATGACCTGTGACCTGTTCCAGGAGAAAGGTTCCAGCTGCATAATCAAAGTCTAAAAGCACTCACAGCTCCTGGAGAGTAGAAAAATCTTGAGGAGAATTGTTACTCCTCAATTGTTTTTTTGGCAGACAGCCAGATAATTTAAGCTAATACACCTTCCAGGTGTGTTTCCATCAACAGCCTTGAGGATGCTTTGATGTATTGGTTGTTGAAACTTTTTGGGACACCTGTAGCAGCAGGTGAGGCAAGTTGCTGTTCTCCTGTTGGCCTCTCCCACTACTCTCTGCCCTCCTTATCCAACCTGGAAATTCCCCTTCCCACAATAGTGCTGTGAGAAAGGTTACAAGAGAAAGCTTCCAACAGTGAAGTGTTCAATATGGCCCATATCTAAAACCATTTCAGATCTGTGGCTGAGAAAGTGAAGGTAAAGCCACTCTCAGACCTAAAGTAAAGATGCTGGTTCCATGTTCTTTTTCTTTTAACAATGATTATTTAACACTAATTTCATTTGTTTTCTCTGCATTGTTCCCAATGGTTATGTGGCAGTACAATCGTCAGAGTAACTGTATATTGTAGGTATAATTCCATACAAGGCCCAAATCAATATGAGCAGTCAGGGAGGACTTCTTGTGGAGAAAGCAGTTAATATATTTGCTACTTAGAGCAAAGAGAAAGACCTTTTGCCTCGTGAGAGCAGTGAGATGGGAGTGATCTCTTTCTAAGTGATCTTTGGGTGCTTGTTATTGCAGTTTTAGAGATGTTGAGCGTGCAATGTAGTGGTAGCCATACCAAATGTTCCCATACTTAGAGGAGTCAACTGACTCTGCCATGTCAGATGATCAATAAGGAGAATATCAGGTCCTTTTTTTTGGCAGCATAAGCAGTATGGCATTTCTATTTCTACTGTTTTAATGCACATGCATTTGTAGGACTATCTTCATTTTAGATGCAGTCATTTTTGTGCTTTTCTCTAGCAGAAATTGGTTTTAAATTGAGATTTGTGCCAATATGGAAAATCAGTTTAGTGTAAAAGTGCTAGACATTCCTTAGACACTCTTGTTAGAAGAAAATATTTAGTGAAAAATAAATATTTTGAAATTTATTTTTATTTCATTATACACTGAAAGCAGGGTTTACAGCATGAAGGATACCACGTGACATAAAACAGAATAGTGTCGTTAATTTTTATTTTTTTGGTTTGGTTTGGTTTGGTTTTTCTGTACCTGAATTAAATAAATAAATAAACATAACAAAAAGCTACTGTAGTTTGCAAGTATTGGTAGATGCACAAATCTAAGGAACAAGTGATAAATTCCTTCAACAGACAAGCACAACCTAACGTTTTGTACCTATATTTTAGTTGCATTAAATAATGCAAAATATACATAAAAATTCATTTTAAGTGCATATATAATTTCTTACAACATAAGATTAGTAATAAGTGGTAGAATATTGGACAATACACATATAAGAATATTTAAAAGCAACAATATGAATAGAGAACATATTTAGTTTCACAGTAAATGTGCAACCTAAACAGTAATAAGAGTGGCCAAAAGCTTTAAAGAATATTGTTAAAAATGAAAAACTAGTTGGAGTACATATTATATAACACTGTATTTATATTACCAGTACTTATTATAGACTTGTTTAGAAGAATCAGAGATACTCAGGTTTTTAAGATAATTTTTTACTGATTTTAATTTTAATTAAAAAAAAATATATTTTCTCTCAGAATAGTAATAATCCTTGAGTTTATAAAAGTGCAAGAAAATTTATTTTTGTGTACTCTACATATTCCCCTGAAATCATGAACAGAAAGACTTTCTTTATTACAAACTACAGAGCAATTTATAGTAGTTGAATATGCTGTAGTCAAAGAATTAAGACAGCGCAAAAATATGTAGGCTTAACACTGGGTAACAGTCATAAAAATAATAAAAAGATCATATGCTTATACCAAGAATGCCAATATCATTCTTCCTCTCTACTTTTCTAAATCTTAGGAGAAAGTAGTCACAGATCATAACAGCTAAAACTGTTTTCCTCAACTTAATATTGCAGTAATAGTTGAGACAAAAATATCCCTGGAAAATATGCTTCATCCCTAAGAAGGTTAGCTACAGAGAATAATCTTTACTTGTTGCTAGTATATTAATTTACAGCTGAAGGAAAACACTATGAGAAGGACAAATGAAAATTATACTTTTGCCTAGTGCTAAAAATAACTTGTACAACAACCTTATTATGAAGTTTTAAGATTGAAAAGTCATTATTTTCTATTTTATTTTATTTTTCATTTCTATAAGCACTTCATTTAAGACAAATATGAATAGAGAGTCACAGAGGTTTTACTGGTAATTATCCAACAAAAATATGGTATTGTAGGATAAGATCATAAGATAATTGAGATAATTGAGACTAATAGTGAGTTAAGGAGTCCTCTAGTCCAAACTTTCGTTCAAATCATCTGAGGCAAACGTAGCTTAAAGCATTTAAAGCTTAAAGCATAAACTTTAAAGCAAGTGTAGGCTTGGAAACAATTCTTTCTCTCTTCATTTTTCAGAAGAAGAAATTTCTTTCATTAGGTGTAGAAAATAGTGGAAATTAGTGTGTTTTTTTGTTGTTGTTGTTCTGTTTTATTTATTTAATTATTTATTCTCTCCCTCAGGACCCATATTGTAGTTAGCTACCATTTCCCCTTTTTATTCTGTTCCCCCACCTAACTGAAGCCATAGGCTGAAAATAGCTCCCTGATGATTTCTCTATTTCTTCTTGCTGGGAATCAGCCTGTATGCCACTAGCAAAGTGGGTCACTTGTCTACTTTTCCATTTTTTTTCCTATCTTTTTGAATCTCATTCAGCATAAATATAAAGTTAATGCATTTCATTTCTATTCTCCTAAATATTTAAAAGGGGATTGAACCGTTTCTTCATTTGAAGAATTAGCATAAGAAAAAAATTCGTTGGTGTCCTACAAGCTGTGACAAATTCAAAACTCCCTATCTCTGACTCATATGACTAATACATAACTAATATTTCTCTGGGTATGATGTAACTCTTTGTTACACTAGCAACTTCTAAAATAGTGGGTTTAAGTAGTAATCTCATGCTTGTGTGATAGAACAATAGAGATGGCTCTCTATTGTTCTTGGGTTCAAGCTGAAGAATACCCTAAATTGCTTAAGACTTGTTAATTTTTTTAGGTTGTCAGACATTATACTCAAGGAAATCATTTTATTGAGATGAGAGAACAGACTCTGAGAAAACCAATTTTTAATCTGAGTAAATAATTTCGAGGAATAATGCTGAGAGTAGAAAAATTGAAAACAAAAAAAATACTCAAATCTTTAATGCAATCATGACTCACTCGATACAGCTTGATCTTGATTCAGTAACCAATATTGCATTAAGCTGTATGGTTTAGACTCTGCTTTTTTTGTAAGTGCAACTTTCTCAGCACTTTAATAGTGCTGCTTCTTTTAACTTCTGTTATCTTCTGCAGCTGCTTTTATTTGAATATTTCATAATACTGACATTAGCTATTGGAGTTCCTGTGAAACAGAGTGTGTAAGAACCAATTCAAGAGCAATGTTACCCAAGAACTTGCTATTTAGCAACAATGCACAATAGCTTAAGAAATGCAGAAGAAAATTTGACTAAGTCTATTCAAAATGCTTATTCTGCTATTAAAAGTGGAATTCACTGGCCACATTTACATGGATTAATGTGTTGCATGCAGCATGGACATAAATTGGCATATTGCATGGAAATCTATACCATTTTGTCAAACTCTTGATAGAAAACTTATGTTGTTTTTTTTTAGTCATAAAACAGCATTAAAATTTCACTCAGTGGGTATCACTGTTCAACAAATGAGGCAGACCATAAAAATCACATTTCAGTAGATCCTGAAAAACATATCTATGTTAAATGTGATTTTTTTTTTTTTTCAAAAAACTTTTCCTTCTCTGTAATGCAAATGCTTTCACTCTGATTACTAAACTTTTGTAACACTGGCTCCTAATGCCCCAGTGAAATACCATTAATCTTTGTAAAGGTATTATTCAGTCCAATAATTTCTTTTTCCATTTTGTTCCACACATAAAAACAAGCACCCTTTGTCACTATGTAATTCTGTTTTTTTAAAAAAGATAGATTTCTAATTATAAGATAAATCCATCTGGCTACTGTCCTAGGTTACTCAGGAGAATATATATATATATATATATTTTTTTTTTCTTCTGATATTACAACATTAGTGTTTCAGCAACTTAGTTACCAATTTCTTTCAATACCCAGTACAAATTTTCTAAAGAAATCACAAGACGAATGATCTTGTGATGAATATTATTATATTAATAATATTTTGCAGAAAAATCAGCAATACAGAATGAGAAAAAGAGTGGAATTGGTCAAAAACCTTTCCAGCTTCTGCATTAAGATAATTGAAAGTCGGCTTTTTCTTAATTCATACAAAAGTATACACACTCAGTTTGCATTTGAGAGACTTGGGTGGGTGTTGAATGTTAGGCAGAAAGAACAACTTGTTCAGTTATCATACAAATTGCTTTTTTTTTTTTTTTTTTGTCAAAATGCTTCACAACCAGATTTTGTCTGCCTATTCTATGCCTTTGTAAGAAAAAATATATATATATATCCACTCTCTGCTAAACTTTACCCAAAGTTTCTATGATATTTCCCCCACTACAAGCTCCCCTCTTCCTAGTGCTTTGTCTGTGTGTTGCACTTTGTGACAAAAATATCTTTGCCTGGTAATGAACTGTAGGTAGTTAGATAACAACACTAAACAGAGGAATATTTTAAGATAGCACCTAATGTTTATTTAGGGAAAATTATGCAGGTATTACAATTTACTGTACCGGAGTACATTTAGACCTATCAGTAGGGCTAAATGAAATGAGATTTTTACTATATCAGTATCCTTGGTATTTTATTTGACTTCATCTAGTAGGATGGTTAAACTGCATGTCCAAACTCTAGAATATGTTGTGTTTGCATCAAAAACTATATTTTCTCTCTCATGCTCTCTGTCTCTTAATCCCTAGCTTCTTCTGCTTCTTCAAGCTTACTCTGATCTTGTTGTTCATTGTTTTGGGGGTGTTTCCTCTGTTTATTATATTTTCAGTTTCTCCTAGACTAAATTAAAAAGAAAAATCTGTGTATATGTATCAGAATTATTCTTTCAGAGTGAATGTATTAGTAGTCTGTTATTCTTTGTAATAGAAAATATTAGTAGTCTGTTATTCTTTGGTTTGATTTTTATTTATATATTTTAAAATAAGATTATGTGTGTCCAATGCTTTCACAATCTTGACACCTAAGGCTGAAACTGTAGGATTTCTCTAGGGCTTCTTTCATAAATAATCTGCTGTTCTTTTCATCTTACATATTTTGGAACGAGATTCACATAGAAACCTGCAAAGCTGATGTCTGGGGCTCTTCAGCAGTGGACCATTGGTGACTGGTGCCAGAGATGCCACATCTCTGAGCAGAAATGCATAGTCTTCTTGATTACCATTTATGTATTTATTTGCACAGTACTTCAGATACATAATGTGTTGTACCAATGCTATAATTCTTATTAATGTTCAATTCAAGGACATAGAGGATGATATGATATATACAAAATTTGTAAAAAATATGTAAGGCCTATAAGCAAACATAGAAATTATCCCTTCTTCTTCAGTTAGTATTTAACTTAAATGAATAAAACTTAATTTATGAGAGTACTCAATCATTAATACAAGACAATTATGATGTTGATGATGAAAATAATATGATTCTGCAGAAATATAATTTATCAATTATCCAATGGATAGTCAATCCATAGAGTATTTTGATGGTTATTCTAAAGCCCTCTATAAATTGCATTCCTTAAAAAAATGCTTTTATATTAAAACTTATTAGGGTACATGAACCAAGTTACCTTTAAAAGGCTCATGTAACAGTTTTACAAGAAATATTAATTTAAAATCCACAGGGTACGCAGAAGCATGGTGTTAATCTTTAAATTACTCTTGCTTTAAAACTATTTTTGTAAGCAACAGACATGCTGAATTACTAATAACACTGGATGATGTGCTATGCCATGTTTTTAAATGAAAAAAGTAATAAGATACAACAGAATTAGTAAAATATATTTTGAATCATAATATCAATTAATTGGAATTTGAGTAACAAAACATCCCTTTTTAGTTTTCAAAACTTGTTCTACAGGTTTGATATTTTATACCACTAGATGTCATTGTAGTTGAATGCTACCTCCAGCTTTATATTAGCTCTTTGCTGCCTTTAACCACTTGATGGCATTTTTTTTTTTTTTTTTTTTTCCCAGTAAAGAGCTTTTTAATAAGCTGATTTACACAAAACAGATTATTTTAATGCTTCGTTTAATGCTACAGTGCCTGTAAGAGTAGAAGCCTATCTTAAACTTGCAGGAAAAAAACTAATGTGGATGTCAGAATTGTAGATTTTTTATGAAGTGTGGAAAGATGAAACTCAAAAGAGTCTCTGTGTACTTGCTTATTTTGCGCTTACCTAGAACAATAAGTGTAATAAAAATTCTTTTAGTACTCTGACAGACAAAATTATATAGGTTCTTGTACAAATATAGCCTTTCAGCATCACAAGTGTTTGTTTGATAAATCATTGAAAATTTGATTTATTGAAATGCCTATTTTTTTATTTTTTAATTTTTTTATTTATTTTTTTTTTTTTCTGGGGTGGATCTTTTGGCCTTTTCCCCCCATCGCTTCTCCTCACTGTCTTCACTTCCCTGATCTGCAAGCTGAGTTGAGCTGAGCTGGCACCAACAAGCCAACCAGGGCAGCAAGACAGAAAGAAACCACTCTCTCCCTCCTGTAGTCCTGACCATCTAGAGAGACCACCCACCCCAGTAGTAGGTGGGACAATTTGCCTCAGCTGGGTGGGTGGATGTGCCGGTGATGCCAAATGTGAGTCACCTGCAGTGAAAGATGGTTGGCATCCTTCACATTTGCAAGCAAAGCCCATCTGTGCTGAGGGTGGGGAGAAAGGCTATGCCAGCTCCTTCCTTACTCAAGAGCCAGCAAGGCTTTTTTCTTCCTTTGCCCTCATTTCCCTGCTAACTTGTGCTGTGGGCTGGTACGTTTGACTGCAGGTTAAGCCTGTGCATAGCTGGGTGGAGGTCACACAAAAGATTTCTGGGTAGCACAAAAGATCTTCCTTAGGCATCTTGCACTGCAGCAGTAGTTCTGCATTTGCATTTTCTTCCCCAGAACAGGAATCTGATGGTGGCCGGGGTTCCAAAAGGAGGTGCAGGTGTGCATTGTGACTCTAGAAGGGGTGTATCAAAGGGGTGTACACTACTGATGCCTCACAGTGCAGCTCTTTCAGTATAATTTTTATTTTAGTTTCTTGTTTAAAACAATAATTCTATTTGTTCGTCTGGTATAAGGACTTGATCGCCTGCCCATCAAAAACATAACAAATTCCTTTTGGCCACTGAGTAAGGTACTCTTAAAACCATGAAAAATATCTACTTCTGGAAACCAGACTTTTTTTTTTTTTCCCCCCCGGAGTTAAAAACACCTTGACTTCCTTACTTCAAAGTAAAAAGAATGTGTGACCTATTTCACGGTTATTTGAGTATTACGTCTTAAAGTAGAATAATTGACAGGGACACATCAGTATACTTAATCAGAGAGGTATGAATCTGTCAGGTGCATCTCTTCATCTTTGAATGGAAACATATTTGGGAATACCTGAAGAATCCTGAGGAGTATTATAAAATCTCGGTGGAACACTTTCAAGCAAAACAAGTTTCAGTAAATTGTTTTTATTAAATAATGGAAGGTTAAAACAGAAGACTGAATCAGCAATTCAATCACTGATCGTTATAGTATTAATGACAAAACTGCAGTGACTTAGTCCATTCATATATACAAGGCTGTATGTACAGCACTTCAAATTTACAAATAATTTGACAAGAATTTGCTAATTCGATGTTATGTTAAATTTAGTGATTTATTTTATTTTAGAATGTTTACTGTCTTCATTGTGAAGCATTTTGTACCGTAACCTCATAATATCTTCTGTGGAAATGATGATTCCTTAACTTCTCTTTCTATTTTCCATTTCTCCCTGCCTGACCCTCCAGTCCCAGCTTGCTCCCCTCCATGCTGACCTCTCAATGGTCACAGGCAACATTGCCCTTAGCAATCATCAGGAATGATGCTTCTGAACCTTCTAGTTCTTGTTCTGCTACTCCAGGTTCATCTATTGCTGTAGCACCCAAAGATGTTGTTCTCATTGTGGGAGGTGCTGTATATAGCAAAGTGCTTTTGCTCTGGAGGCCAAGGTATTTCTGTTTATTTCTTTGATATTGTTTCTGGAAGAAATGCTGAATTCCCTAATAAACCCTTTGTGGGACCTGAAGACACTTCATACAGCAACCTAGGCTACAAACAGATATTTTTTTCAACTACTCCACAACTATTCTACTATCCTACCATAAAGAGAAATACAGAGGTAGTGTGTGAGGGAAAATAACAGATATATTTAGAATACAGGATTTTAAGGGATGGACTTAGTCTTCCTGAACTCTTCTCCTTTCCAGGAGTTTTAAGGAAATTTCCACCTGAAAGATATAATATATCATGTTACTCTTTTACTTCAGGAAACCCTTGAGTAAGCTGAATTCCCATCTACTCTGCGGGATTAGGAAGCATACGAATAGTTAATTAAATCTGACAATGTAAAAATGATACATAGTAAATTTGTCAAGAGAACTATGTTAAGAGCTGTCTGAGAAAAAGAAATCTGGATCAACCCATTGTGTAAGATATGATGCTTAAAAGTCAGAAAAATAGCTTTATTTTCAGTAACTTCCTTATCTGTAGTCCCTTCTTTTATTTATTATCATGCTGTTTGATGTGCCCTGCCCAGGACTACAGCAAATTAGTCTTTATGAGCCCAGTGTGTTGCTCTGTTGAAGTATAGCATATAAAGCAGAGGTAAAGAGTTTTTGACTACCATTGCTCTACTGCTATTTCATAACAAAACACCTTGAATATATCCAATCAAATTTGATTTTATAGTGTTCAAGCATGTTCGCTGTTATCACCTTGAATCCTCTCTTAATGTTGGTCATAAAATCTTAGTGGGTGTTGTAACTGAGAGGTGCAGTCATGTTAAAACAGCAAAAAAAAATATTTTCCCAAACAAATAGGACACAAAAATTATTCCACTAGATTCTTAACAGTGTCAGTGATTTAGGGAGATACATTTATTGCTGTAATGTAAGTTATGTGAGAATGACTGCTTATTGTTTGCCTTTCAGAGGAAAAAGTGTGATAATTAGCTGCTAACTAATAATTAAGAAACTAGGGAATTAAGTTTCTCTTAAAAATATGCAGAGAGGAAAGTATAGCATTTGCATTGGTCTTTCATGTTCACCATGACTTAAATAGTAAGTGACAACATGTTAGCCAAAAAAAAAAAAAGTATATATATGCCTCCCCCCCAGTAAAGAGTTGCCATTTGTTTATTCAACTCGGATGAACTCCATATATCTGAAAGTCTTTCTTAAACAGAAGAAAGATAAACTCAGACAAGTTAAGTATCTTGCTGGGTAATTTTTTTAACACATTTGCAGAGCTCCTCTGTTTAAAGATGTTAATTCTGTTTTAAATTCAGTTAAAGCATCTTCACACAAAATCTGGATAAATAAAGCTATAGCAGACTTATGTATACAAATCATTTAGAAAGTACATGCTTACAAAAGGGTTTCCTTGGTGAAATGAAAAGACTTTCTTAGGCGCATACATTGCTTGACCACATTTAGGCTTTTAGGACCAGAGTCTAAGAAAATAAGTTATACAGCCTCGGACAGAATTACTACTGTACTGTACTGACTGCCACATATGGAAGGGCTTTGTGTGGCAGTGCTGAGGAGGTTTTAGTCTAGCATGGAAGACTTGGCTTTAGAATCATAGAATGGTTTGGGTAGGAAGAGACCTTAAAGATCACCTGGTTCCAACCTCCCACTAGACCAGGTTGCTCAAAGTCCCATCCAGACTGGTCTTGAACACCTCCAGAGATGGGGCATCCACAGCTTCTCTGGGCAACCTGTTCCAGTGCCTCGTCACCCTCTGAGTGAAGAATATATTCCAAATATCTAATCTGACATGACCCTCTTTTAGTTTAAAGCCATCCCTCCTGGTCCTATCACTCTACTCCCTGACAAAGAGCCCCTCTCCAGCTTTCCTGTAGGTCCCCTTTAGGTAAAGGAAGGCTGTAATGAGGTCTTCTCAGAGCCTTCTCTTCTCCAGGCTGAGCAACCTCAACTCCCTCAGCCTGTCTTCATAGGACAGGTGCTCCAACCCTCTGATCATCCTTGTGGTCCTCCTCTGGACCTGCTCTAAAAGGTCCGTGTCCTTCTTGTGCTGGGGAGCCCAGAGCTGAATGCAGTGCTCCAGGTAGGGTCTCATGAGAGCAGAGGGAGAGAATCACCTCCCTCAACCTGCTGGCCACACTCTTTGTGATGCAGCCCAAGATACAGTTGGCTTTCTGGGCTGCAAGAGCACATTGCTGGCGCACGTTGAGTTTCTTGTCAACCAACGTCCCCAGGTCCTTCTCCTCAGGATTGCTCTCAATCCATTCTCTGCCTAGCCTGTATTTGTGCTGGGGATTGTCCCGGCTCAGGTGCAGGACCTTGTACTTGGCCTTGCTGAACGTCATGACATTCTCACTGGCCCACCTCTCAAGCCTGTCCAGGACCCTCTGGATGGCATCCCTTCCCTCCAGTATGTCAATCACACTACTCAGTTTGGTGTCATCAGCAAACTTACTGAGGGTGCACTCAATCCCACTGTCCGTGTCACTGACAAAGATGTTAAACTGCATGGCTGCAGGTATAGATACCTGAGGACCTCTCATACCAACTCCTGGAGTACACCTTACAGTTCCATAGTCACCTTACAGATTCTCGAGCTGGTTATATTTTCATATGATTCTTTTTGCACACTGGCCTTCCAGGTTAAGGAATTTCGTATGTTTGATCTGTCCCTGTCATGTGTAGATTTTTTGCCCCATAAATACATTGTTCTGTAATATTGAAAAAAGTGATGCTTGTATGATGCTTCAAGGATGTGTGCTGAAGTTTGTTTCCATATTAGCAACTGTCAGGATATGAGTACATGTGTTCAAAACCAGTGACAGAATTTACTTCATGCAGACTGTTTTGAATAGTTGCTCTCATGAGGCTGGGGAAATGTCTGTTTCAACTGAGCACTTAGCTTTCTGATTCCTTAATTTAACTGCAGCGCAGGTTTTATGCATTTATAATGTAGTTAAAAATAGAGGAGCAAGAAGTAATGCTTAAGAATGATATATGCATGCAAACATTGTACTATCTCAAATGAGAACGAAAATAACATGTCAAAATACTCTTGTTGAGGATTTTTTTTTCCGACGATGAAATATAGAGAAATGTCTTAGATTCTGAAATTATTGAAGAAGACATTAAAGAACAAGGAGACATTACACCATATAGTCATCTCTAAACACTGAATCCAACCTTAAAGATGAAAGTTTCAAGGTGATTTGATCGGTATGACCATGCACTTTATTACGTCACCTTCTAACAGACAAGTATACCAAGTATACTATGGCTGCTGTGGATGTTTGAAGCTTGAAGATTTTAACCTAAAATAAAGAACATGTTTGTGACAACCACTACTCTGCCCACTTCAACTTAATGTCATTGCCCACTTTTCGCTCTCTTAACAGAAGTAACTTTGTTAGCTGAGATGTTAATTCAGTGTCCTGGCTAGTTACTTCTCACCTTTATATGTGAATTGCAGTAGGTTTGTGCTGAGAAGAGATACCATACCTATAACACAATAGGAGTAGACACTACTATGAGGGAGGCTGAGCACCAATTCTTATCTTAACATCCCATTCACTTTCAACACAGGGAAGATAAACTGTGATCATGTTTTGGATGAAACCCTCCAGCAATCCCCAGGGCAGAGAACTGGTGAAAGGGTTTGTAGAGCAAGAGTCAGCCACCTGTAGATGTGTTTCTAGGTGGAACAATTGCCTTTACAGATACTGTTACTCAGTACATATTCTGCTTTCATGGATAAAAAAAATGTAATTTTACAGGATAATAAAAATACCATTTTAGAAACCCAGCTTGCTCACATTTCTCTAAAAATATGAGAATTGAGGGAAATTCTGAGCTAAACAAAAGGACAACCCCCACTGATATCAGCTCCAGAAGACAAGAACCTGGGTTTGAATTAAAACTATTGTTATGCAAGTCTTTTTTTTTTTTTTTTTTTTTGTCTGTTCAAAAATCCTGTTTTATTTTTATCATTATTTGATGTCTATCACTAGGATTGTTTGGGATATTTAATTTAATCATATTTTGTGCACAGTTGTCATGTTTATAAATATTTATGAACAAGTTTCTGCTGTAGTTTATATTCAAGCTTGCCAGTGTCAAATTTGGGAGATGGGCCAATATGTAAACAGGTTCTTAAGTTTTGATGTTCAGTTAAGGCTAGAAAGACACTTGTGGTCCTGATTTTATTTTCAGGTAAGCAGGGATTTTGATTGAACCTTAGAGAAGATTGAGGTTGAATAAAACTAAAATGGATAATTCCTGAGAAATATAAAAGTGTAATGGATGCGTCCATTTGTGCGATTTATGTGTCCATTTATGGATGCGTCCATTGCATGCAACTATTCAATTATTAGTTGTTTAATATGCTATTCTATTTGCTGAGAAAACTGTATTTAGCTGGCCCTTTTTAGTGGCTAAAGTAATTTACTGGCATTATTTATTTATGCTCAAGGATGACAGAATTATTCTATTAGCAATTACAAACAGAGGAGAGCATTTGTTGAAAAATAAACTCATGCTTTCTCATGAAGTTTCATAAATACTTAAGGACTGTGGCTAGTTTAATGAATGCATTATCTTTACTTTCATTTTTTTCATTTTTTCCAGAATATAAAATGAGAGATTTCACCCTCCGCTAAATATTTCGCATGTTCAAATGTGTCACCTCATACATCATGTACTGAGTTTCTGACTTCTTAAGGATGAGCTAAGGATTTGCCTCTTTAAGTTTTCTGAAAGCATGAACTCTGTGCATACACCCAACACCTTGTGATAAGCTGGATTTATTTAACCACCTATATTCGAGTCAGCAGTTTTATGTTTCCTTAAGCTTTAGAAATTGGTTACTTCTTTTTCAGTTGCCACTAAGATTTTATTTTCAGATCATAAATATATCTCAACCTTAAGAGATTGTCACATTGTCAAACTTTAGAATTGCACTCAGTGGTGCACGGTATTGGTGGCTGAAATGCTAAATGATCTGTATTGCTGTATGGTATGTATAATATGTGTTAATTCCTCTCAACTTGAAAATTATTAGTGTTCTCATATGGGAAATTATTTTCAAGAAATTCCAAGTACAGTATGAAATCAACATTGAACTTTTGCTGGTAATCAGGATACTAGAAATGGCTTGGAAGATTTTGAGATTCAAGCTCTTACATGAAATACTGAAATTTCTTGTTTTCCCTATTGTTTCTTGCTAGACTGAACTACTATATGTCTATACCAAAATATTTGTTGAAGAAGAATGCAATTTCTGTCAACTTTTGTTTTGTTTTAATTTTTTTGTTTTATTTTTTATTTTGTTTTATTTTTATTTTATTTTATTTTATTTATTTATTTTATCTTAAAGGTTTATGTGTGAGAAAAAGGGCATGTGTTACTAAGGACTATGCAAACAGGGAAACATCTCACAGTATTTTAAGATTCTTTCTAACTGTCTGACAGGAGATGGTGATTTGTCTTTTAGATTCTTCCCTTTGCAGTAACATATTTGATGGTTACATCTATTGCAGGAATGAGGTGATTCTGAGTAGACTATTAATGTTTTATAAATTACTGCTGAAAATATCACACTCGTGCTTTTGTAGCACACTGTGGATTCCTCTGATGGCATGTTGCTCTGAACTTGTGTGGATTAAAATACTGGAGGTATAAGAGAGAAAAGCTGCAGGGTTAAAAACAAAGACTCAAAGCATCTCTTTTGCATCACTTCACACACATTTTTTATATTGTTCTGCTAGTCATTATAAAATATTTTTTTTCCCTGCTTCTTTCTACAGCCTAGCACCAATATACAGCAATATTTGTTATCTAGGAGAAAATTGAGGAACTATCGGACGTGCATAGGGTATCTCTTAATAGTTGAATTAATTTCACCTCAGGTAGAGCAAATCAGTAAAGCCTGATTTTTCTTGTATGCCTTCTGCATAATCCTTAAACACACTCCTCTCTAAACTCCTAAATTAATATAGCACTAGTGTAATACAATGACCCTGTCCCCTTTTCATGGGGATGCATGGGATTAATTTTCTGATTGATGATACTATGTGAGACATACAACTTTTTCAGTGGAAGAGGGGAAACAGTACAATGCAGAGATTACATAGTCTTGCATGCACAATTACATAGTCTTCATAGAAACCTGGTATACTGAATTTTCCTCTACAGAGCTTCTCTAACGAATCAAGTTACTTTGCAGGATTTTAGTAGGTGGATCATACTGCTTTAGTATACATAGCTGAATGGAGGTTACCCTACTTAGTGACAGTTTCTGAAATCATTTCCTTCACCTTTTTATAAATGTAATGGAGACAAAGGTTTGCATTCATGGCCAGCCTTCAGGTTTCCAGTGTGCTACGTGAGTTATTGGTTTTGTGCTAGTAGGATGCCTCTGGTATTGTACAAATAAATTTTAAATGATAAACCAACTGATTGAAGGAATTAGCAGTCTCAACACAACTGATGCTTTGTCTCAGAGAAGCTGGGGCACGAGATTAATTTTGTGGGGGCTTCTCTATGTACTACCCAAATATTGCTCATATCAGGATAGCTAGAACTTTTCAGGTCACTTTAAATTCCATACAAATTAAATAAGAGGCCAAATTAATAAGGGCAAAAGAACTGTGAGCACTCTAGTAGGAAAAAAATAAAATAAATAAAAAGTCTACTATGGTAGAAAAGAGCTCAGAAATCTTAGACAAGAGGGGACCAATATTTCTCCTGGTTTTTTAGACAGATTTAATTAGATTGCTCTCCTGACTTTTTCCTGATACACAATAATACTTGTGCTAGAAGATGATTCATGACACTTACAGAGTGTTCAGAGATCCAAAGATTATGATGTCTAGTTTCCCATGACACTTAGAGAGTTTCAGAGAGCCCCAAAGATCTATGATGTCTAGTTTCCCCTCTTTAGACAGAGCAAAAACTACTCTTTTGGAGAGAAGTGCACTTTATGGATAATTGTCCTCATGGTAAACTTAGGATGAACTTTTGGAATCCTTCTGACTCATTGTACCTGTGGGGTCTCTGCTAATAGTAATTACAATTTAATATTTTTAATTAAACAAGAAAATACATCACTAAAGCAGTACTACACAAGTATAGCTGCTGTTACCCATCTTCTTCCTTTTATATGAAACAGTACTAAATCTCATTTATGATCTTTGTGCTGAAAACAGATCTCTTCTGTTTCTCCTCAAATTTTTCTACTTGAATTGGGTTTTCAAATTTTAGTGACTCTGACATACATCATTATTAAGAGATTTTGAAGTGTTTCTAGATTATTTGTACTATAGGTAACTGGCTGTTTCCATCTCTAATGAATGTCCTCCTGCTCTGCTACGGTAACCACATCTGTGCAGCAGAAGCATGCACTTTAATGCAGTACTGACAATGGAAAACTGAAATGCAGACTATGAGCATTCCTGTCTGTAGTGAGCTCTGATAGCAGGAATAGAGAATGTGTATTATCTAAAGTATTATGAGACAACTGTGGTGAGAGCAAATACCATGGAAGAGGAGAGTTACAAAGAATGATTTTAAAAGTGTAGTAAAAATTTTTAGAAATATTAGGGAAAAATGGGTTTGGCTGCTGTAAGGCAGCAAAGAAGAAAATTCTTATTTGTTTGAAATATTATTAAATGGGGAATGAAGTCCAGTACCTTGATTGAGGTGGACCAGAGTGGTAACTTAATGCATTAGGGCAGTGCTTGCTCGTGACACCAGTACAACATAAACAGAAGATATTAATAAAGTAGAGCCTCCCACCAGGCACTGAAACTACTAGTACCTCCTCCTTCATTTCTTATAAGATTCAGAAAAAAAGTTCTGCCATATTTTACTTGTTTTATAAAATGGAGAGTTTCTTTTGAAGAGTTTAATAGTAACATCTTTTTTTAGAATATTGTGCTATATCTACTGAAAATAGTGTGTAATATATCAATTATATTTTTACTGTCATGTAAAAGTTATAACTTTTATCATTGCTGAGCTCAAAGGTGATATGTATGTTATAAAAAGAGATATGTATTGCATTTTAAATTTTCAGGTCAGGTGCCACTAATAGGAAATAATAGTAGATTTTCTTTTGATTTCACCCAGTATCATACAAAAGCCCACATCCCATGGGGGTTGTGGTATGAGCTGAGAAATGAATACTGAGTAGAAAAGATAAAAATTGTCTAGAGCAAATAAACTGAGTTATGTGCTGGTGTTGTGAGAAAGGTTAAAGCTAGTCCAAGATGCAAGTAGCTCAAGGATGGCCAAATGAAGCCAAACTTCAAGCTGCCAGGTTCCATACAGGCATGCTATGGACAGTGGATGTGGTGCAGCAATACCTTTATCTAAGGACCTTAAGGATGTGCTGGTTAGAAATTTCCATAGATTCAAGGGGAGCCAAGACGACATAGTGGAATAAAACTCCGTTGGCGTGTTTAAATCATGTCAAGGAGACTTCTAACTTGACAGGAGAATGGGAGGATACTCAGGGTGAATCCCATAAATCCTAACTCTTCTCTGTGTCTCTCCATTTCCTGTCGAGAAAAGAATATAAGCTACTGTGAGTCAGTATGGTTACTCAGGGAGGGAAATGGGTTCAGGAATCTGAAGTCCTCAAATACATGCTACATAAGGTTGCCAGTCATGTCTTTTATACTGTAGACTTTCCAGTTTCAAATCCTTTATCCTTATTAAAAAATATAAGCTATATTTCAATTCCCAATTTCTGCTGGTGAAAACTCCTTCAGGAGGCTATAAAGTTTCTCAAGTCCCTGCTCCATGCTAAGACCTACGGCGTATTCATTGTTTTCCGCCCTAGTGTTACCTATTCTCCATGACCATGAAAATTTGACTGAGTATACTAAATTGTATCAGATAACACGGAATCCAAAAGAGAGGGAGAAAGTCATCTCTGTTGAAAGAATGATGAAGAAGTTAGAGGAGACCATGCTGGAAAATGCAAAGAAGACGAGATAGTATGAATGAAACATACTTTAAGGTGTTTGCAGATGGCTGTTCTAGTAGAACTCTGAAAAGCCTACAAATGTTTAGGCTTTCCAAACGACAAGTTGTTAAAAAGAAGAATGTAACAGGGAGTAGAGATGTTGAAAGTCTGAAATTGCCAATTCATTTGGTATTTTTTATTCTTGGTTGTAGATGTGCTCTGAAATATTGTTTTGTTCAGGAAATCAAAGACATCCATCTGTTAAGAGGCCTTTGCCAGTGATTATGTAGGATGCATAAAGTGCAAAATTCCAACGGTCACTTTGTTTATTTTTAGTTTTGGTTCTAATATCTTTTCAGTATGTAATGGCTCTATGTCCAAGTGATCAGTAAATGTGGTGTCCCAGGGTTGGTATTGGGAACTGGCACTATTAACATCTTTGTCAGTGACACGGACAGTGGGATTGAGGGCACTCAGTAAGTTTGCTGATGAACCCAAACTGAGTAGTGTGATTGACATACTGGAGGGAAGGGATGCCATCCAGAGGGTCCTGGACAGGCTTGAGAGGTGGGCCAGTGAGAATGTCATGACGTTCAGCAAGGCCAAGTACAAGGTCCTGCACCTGAGCCGGGACAATCCCCAGCACAAATACAGGCTAGGCAGAGAATGGATTGAGAGCAATCCTGAGGAGAAGGACTGGGGACGTTGGTTGACAAGAAACTCAACGTGCGCCAGCAATGTGCTCTTGCAGCCCAGAAAGCCAACTGTATCTTGGGCTGCATCACAAAGAGTGTGGCCAGCAGGTTGAGGGAGGTGATTCTCTCCCTCTGCTCTCATGAGACCCACTGGAGCACTGCATTCAGCTCTGGGCTCCCCAGCACAAGAAGGACACGGACCTTTAGAGAGGTCCAGAGGAGGACCACAAGGATGATCAGAGGGTTGGAGCACCTGTCCTATGAAGACAGGCTGAGGGAGTTGAGGTTGCTCAGCCTGGAGAGAGAAGGCTCTGAGAAGACCTCATTACAGCCTTCCTTTACCTAAAGGGGACCTACAGGAAAGCTGGGAGGGCTCTTTGTCAGGGAGTAGAGTGATAGGACCAGGAGGGATGGCTTTAAACTAAAAGAGGGTCATGTCAGATTAGATATTTGGAATATATTCTTCACTCAGAGGGTGACGAGGCACTGGAACAGGTTGCCCAGAGAAGCTGTGGATGCCCCATCTCTGGAGGTGTTCAAGACCAGTCTGGATGGGACTTGAGCAACCTGGTCTAGTGGGAGGTTGGAACCAGGTGATCTTTAAGGTCTCTTCCTACCCAAACCATTCTATGATTCTCTATGAGAAAGGGAAAGATGTAGAAGTACTTGTTGAAGGATTATGCAAGACTAAACTATTGGGCATAGTAAGCATGGCCTCAACTTTCTAACCTAATTGCTTATGACCCAGCTTTGTCAAAGACTGATAAAAAGCAGGCATTTTGTGAAAGTACTGTCCAATGAAGATTCAAGTCAAGCAGTTCTCCCTCTTAGGGGGTCATGAAGGAAACAGCAGATATTTTACTGTCTTGACAAATTTATTCATCACTAAAATCTGTTTTATTTTTTTTCCTTTGCAAATGAAACCTCTTGTATTTTAATCTTCTGTATTTCTGACCATTATGCTCTCTTCTCCTTTCTGATCACTGAGTATTTTCTCTGCATTATCACAAACTGTCCAGCGTTTGCAGTCCTCCCGGGAAAGCCTTAGTGTTTTTCCTATTTTTGGTGTTTAAAAATATGTAACATTGTCTGAGTATTGGCATTTCCATTATACCTCATGGGAGATGTATCAGGCAGCTGTGTTTACACATTCAAATTGTAGTTTAAAGTCTGAGATTACAGTAGTCCTTCCCATCTAATCAGATATTTAGTTCTAGAGTTTTTAATTCTTGCTAGAAAGTTTACTCATTATCATTATTATTTCAGAAGATACCTATATAGTGAAAAGTAAGGAAATTTTTGATGAAATATTTTTTGGGCAGACTTGAGAATTTTCAGTTCATTTAAATCAAGCCACAGCAGTCAATGGTGAGCTGATAGCTAAAGCATCACGGTAGATGCAGGAGGTCAAACTGATGTTTCTGTTTTATTTGATTTGCAAAGGATCTTGAAATCGCACTTTCAGCATTGCATATTGCTGTTCTCATGAAAAGATTACAGTGATATTTTAGCATCAGTATATTTAGTTTGATGAATATTTCACATTTAAGCAAAGAGAAAACACTTCAAGAAGAGATAATGGCAGGAGTTAAGGGAAGAAGAAAATCCGAATAACCAGTTAGGCAAGAGAATCTCAGTGGCCTATGGAAGATCCAACTAAATATCTTTTATTTATTTTTAAATGAAATGATAAAATTTATTTATCCTACCCTAATAGAGAATGCAAATAGAGTATTTCTTTGTGTTGGATTTTACTGGATTTTTTTCCCCCCCAGTTTAGCTCTTGATAGCCTGTAGTACAACTTTTACTTCATCTAGACATTGAAATAGTATTAGTTGATATAACTAATGAGATAAACTAAAAGATGTAAGATATATCTTAGTTTACATTTGAACAAAAGGTGCTTTCATGATGAAAGATTGTACTGGTGCTTTCAGTTCTTAAAATGTATCTGTGTTGACAAGCAAATTCATTTTGTTATATAATCTGATTGTATTTTAACAGTATATCCCTTGTCCTGTGACTCACAGGTTGATCCTTAAATAGGGTGATAACAAGTATAACAGATTTATTTTGAAGGATAAATACAGAATTTGAATTAATTTTATTCATGGGTATTAGACTGTGCATTATCCATGTTCCTTTCGATCCAGTAAAAGATGTGAATTAAAAGAAATGGGCTAATAATGACTAATGTGCAGAACCATTTTTTTTTTTAACATTTCTGCTTTCTTTTATTTTTTTTCAAATAATAGAAAAGTAAGCAATTGTATAAGCTATTGGTTACCCCTATAAAAAAAAAAAAAAAAGAAACACAGCAGTCAACAGGCATTTGAGAAGTGAGCAAAATCTAAGACTGTTTGGGTTTGAAGACAAAAAAAAAAGGTTTTGCAATCATCTTCCTTCTGTCTGCTTTAATTATAGCTTATCACTGGAGCAGTAAATCAGGACACTCCTAGGTCCTTATTGTGAACCCCCCCTCCCCCCCCCCCCCCCCCACCCCCCCCCCCCCCCCCCCCCCCCCCCCCCCCCCCCCCCCCACCGCTCCACAAGTTCTAAAGAGATGAGCAACCAGGTATTGCATTCTGCTTCCAAAACGTTTGGCTCACTATGTTTAGTTTTGCCAAAAAACTTCTACAAAAATTCAGAGCAAACACTGAGAAATGATGAAAAAGATGACACCTGTGTGTTTCTACAGAATAAGCTTTCCTAAGGAACTTCTTTGACTATGTAATATTTGCTGAATAACTTAATTGGAAAAGGTTTTATTCTGATTTATTTCAAACTAAACCAAACCCTGAAACACACACACACAAAAAAAAAAACAAAACAGCTAGGCATGCACTGGTTTGGACTTTGAAAGACCTTTTCAAGATCTTCATGTAAAAATTGTTCTTAAGCTCAATTATTAAACTCTTCCAATAAATAAGTATTTATTGTGGTCCTAGAAGTTTGTCTGTACTTGTTCAAACAAAGTGAAGAGAGCAGCAACAGGCCTGGGTTTCAGAACCAATAAACTAAGAAATAAAGAACAATCAAACTGCTTGCAGCCTTATTTTCAAATGTGTTGAATATACAACTGTAGCTCCCAGTCCTTTAGAGCATGGATGTGATACTGCAACTGTAAATCAGACTGTTAATGAACTCCAGAATCAGAAGGGGAAGTAGTGGCCACAAGCTCTTGTTTTCTGTTTTAGTAGGTGTTGATATTGTTCCACTAATATTTTAACGTACCGCTTTAATTAGCACTGTTTCCTGAGGCCTCTTTTTCCAGTACTTATTTTTTCTACTTTATATAGACAGAAGGTAATGTTTTTCTCAAGCTGAAGTAGAAAGACTACTGTGCATAAGTAACAAATGTCTTTCTTGAGTGTCAAAAACAAACCCCCGAGTACTAGGGATGTGTGAAAGATGTTTCTTTTTAACAGCTAAGACTGAGCACCTGTCACTAGTTTCACAGTGAACCAGGGCAAAGAGGAAAAGAATGCACTCCTAGTAGACATGAAGTTAGTCAGACACTTTTAGTAATTGCAAATTATATCTATGTTTCTGACCTAAACACAGCAAAGCTAGGCGATATAACTGCCACATATAGGTCAAGTGGACATGTTAAATAAAAATTATTCCCCGTTTTCCAGAAAAATGCACCTGAGGCTATACTAACATCAGTCGGATTCAAGTGTTTTCTAAACTCTTGGTGTTAATAGCATCTAGTCACCTAGAAGAAATTATTTTCTGTTTAATAATGACCAAGCTAAGATAAGGTATAAAGATATTTATGAAAAAAATGTAAGTACTCCTTCCAAGTAAGATGTGCCCTCATGTTAGGCATGAACAACCACTTAAGCACTTGGAGCATATTGAGTAAAAACCCAACTGGAGTTGGCTTAGACTATAGAGGATAAAGAATTTCTCCTTCATCTGGTAATAACTTATTCAAAGAAGGTAATGTAAAGAAGCAGTTGGCTTTTAAAGTTTTTGTTTGTTTGTTTGTTTCCTTGTTTTTTCTTTTTTCTTTCTTAGGTTTCTCAAACAACACTAGGATGGAAGCCTTGTTAAGGTATTGTTCAGAGTTTAAAAAGAAAATTATTTCAAGTAAACACACTCATTTTTACTTTAAGATGAACTAAAAAAGAGCATGGGAAACAATGACATACCTAGAGAAGTCTGGATGCAATGGTGCCTCACACTGTAAAGCTACTCCTGAAATCAGATTTCTTTGTAATCATTTTAGGCTAATTTATTCTTCCATGAAATCTATTGAAGCACTGAGGGGTGTTCTATGAATATATCTCTAGTGCAAATCTAGTGTCATGCTTTTGAAAATTTGAGTGTAAATGTTATTGAATTGTTTGATAACCACTGAGAATTGCTTAATCCAGAGTAGTGATGAAAAGATAAATTTCTCCAATGTGACTCAAGATACCCATGTTGATTGACAGCTAAAAAGCAGCAGGGTTTAGTTTGCACTGGATGGACTTCCACAGCAGCAAAGTACTGCCAGCAGCAAGAAGGCAACTCCTTTCTCGTTTAAATGGTAGCATGAATATCATGAGTAGTTTCAAATTTGTAGAGTTAGAAAGAAGCAGAAGAAGAAGAAACAAAAAGTTCTTCAAATATTGCTTGCTAGTATTAAGTAGCATGACTTAGTTTCAATGTTAAATTACGGTAGGATTTACAAGATATGTTTGAGTTTTATTGATGTGTACATAGTGTTCTGTAGTGATTTGGGAACTCCTAATTTTCAGACAATTTTACATCTTTAGTAACATATATGGGTTATATGATTCAAGCTGCTTTTATAAGGATTGGCAAAAAGTTTTTTTTTTTCCTTTTTTTTTTTTTTTTTTCTTCTCCCCAGAGGCTCCCCTTTCTGAACTCTTTCTGGAGTTGTATTTCAGTCTGGCAGATCATTTGAACTTTCTGCTTGTAACCTGAAATACACTTCTAACCATCAGCTACTGTTAATGTACCTGTTTTCTGACCAAAATGATTCTCAGTTCCTCTTAGTTCCATAGAGTTGACGTGGAGGTGGAAGAAAGAAAGTCCTCAACCATTTGATAAGGTAGCTATGACTTGGAAAAATTGCAACTGTGAGAGGCCAAACAACAGAACAAAAAAAATAATTTCAGTTACTGCTTAGGTTATTAGAAAAAATATTTTTATTTACGAACAAGAAGGTTTAATATGGGAGTCATTCAAAAAATAATTAATTATAGGAATTTTGTTTCTAAATTTTCATTGGTTCCATTTGTTTGTATGCCATTCCTCAATTAACATGTTATAATCTCTAAAGTAATTCAAGATTCAGGAATAAATATAGGTCCTGCAAAGTTGTTGATTAAATTAGGAAAGTGGAACTTGCTAACCATGTAGTAAAAACCAGCAAACAACAATCTCACCATGATGCCCAGGAGGAAAAAGGGATGTTCACAGATGTATCACATGAAAAAACAAACAAAACAAAACAACAACAACAACAACAACAACAACAACTGATAAAAGCCTGTGAATATTGACTGGATTTTTCTGAGAGCTGCTCAGAATTAATTTTTGACATCACCCACTCAGTACTGTTGCATCAAACACATTCATTCCCTGTTACATATTCAGGGATATAATGAGAGATCCATAAATCTTTATAAATCTGTCAGAGAAGAAAAGCTCAGGGTACCACTGGAGGCTGTAGAAGCAGGAGAATGTATAAAGCATTGAGTCATGTAAACTAACCCAGTAAAAATGCTATTTCTACTATGCCAGTAGTAAGTATTGATGTTTCTACTAAATTCCTAGTGAAACCACTCATATTTTGATGGAATTCATTGAGTTTTACATTTTTTCAAGCTCCTTGTTAATTTGATTTGTAGTAAAAAAATAAATAAAATAAAAAAAAAAAAAATCACTTATGTTTTGGGCCCTTCCATACACATATGAATAAAACCAAAGAAAAAAACAGCCAGCAACCAACCCAGCAACAAAATATTTTTTCTCGGTCCATATGAAGGTATGCCTACAGAATTCTTTTAATCTTTCAGCATTGACTCAGGGAAGATTAAACAAGTTTATCAGGAGAGATTAAAGGACTTCACATAGAACAGTATGTGGATTTGTGGTATCACACATGTTCCTACGTGGAATACTAGACCAAAATAAAATAGTGACATCATAGTTTTCACGGTACTGTGCAAGACATTGAAAGCTGTAATCATACAGGCACACAGGAACTTTGGAACATTGATTTTCCTGTCAGATCCACGAAAATCTGATAATGCAATTAGAATTCATTTACCTGTCAAACCTGAGTGGCATCTGCTCGTGGCCGTCATGTGGCTGCTTTGCATGGCTGCAGCATCTCCAAGCTGCCAAGCCATTTCCAAACCAATGAGGAAAGGATGGATTGTCAGGAGAACTCCATAAAGCTGGAGGCTCCTAGAACACCACAGGTAATCCAGGACAGAGGGTCAAGTTTTGAAATAGAACACAGACAGAAGAAATCTACCCACAGGAAATTATTATTCGTTTGTGGTGTAGTAGTAGTAGTAGTAGTAGTGGTAGTACCAAGTGAAGCTCATTAAGAATCTGGGTCAGTTGTCATAGGAACAGTATTCATATTGATTTTAAAAGATAGAAAACACTTTAAGTCATATTAGAAGCAGAAGAGTGTAGTGATGTGAGGTTTGCAAATTAGTTACATTTCTCTTTGCATGGTGTTTTCAAGGAGAGGTTAAGTTCTTAGGTGTTATACTTTCCTCTCTTTTGCCAGAAAAAGACAGCGTGAGAAATAAAGACACAGAGCAGGAAATTACCAAGCAGACTACCTGGAGCCACACATCCCAGTGAAAGTACCTGCCAGGCAGGTGGAATGGAAAAAAGACTGTTTCTGAAGGCACTCTGCTTACTTCAGCACTTGTTTTGAAAAACACCATGCTTTTTCTTTTTTTCTAGTCCACCTGCTAGATTTAGAGATCCATTTGGCTGTTTGGCTTTGAAAAGGTCTAAAGAGCATGTGCTGCCAGGCCCAATATAAAAAGGAAAAATGCTCTGAATGGAGGATGGGTATAGGCTAAAAAAGTCATCTAATTTGAAAGTGTCTCCAAAATATCACGGAACTGAATGCTGAAACCATTTACTCTGGAAAATGGCTCTACTAAATGGAAGAAAACGGTGGTAGTCAACAGATAGTTCTCATGCTGTTGGTGCTTAGGTGGGTTTTTTATTCAAACTAAGAAGGATAACCAAAACTGCATCATAAATATTTTAGGAATATATATCTATAAAGCATCTGTGTATAAAATCTGAACAACAGGCCTTGAATAAACGAGGTTAGAAATGCAGACACAGGGATGAAAGTATTTATGCCTAAGAAGGCAGACTAAAATTATTGAAGGCTGTTAAGCTGAATGTTTGATGAGAGACCAACTCTGGTTCAGACTGTTGGTTAAAACACTCACTGGAAGATGCCCTAGTGGGGAAAAAAAAAAAAAAAAAATCACCACAACGTTCATCAGCAGGTCCTTTGACACATTTAGAAGCATGAGTTAGTCGACTCTGAAACTGTATGTATTTTAGGAAGATTGTACTACAAGCCAAAATCTGAACCAGAACTCAGATGGACGCTACAGTAACAGTCCATGAAAACAGGTAGACTCAATCAAACATGGTAAGTGAAGACATTTTGGCAAGGAAGGCCTTGAAAACAGATGCGAGAACTTAAATGGATATCATTTTCAGGAACTGGCAACATCAGCAGGCTCTATACAGCACAGATAAATAGCACAGTATGGTTAAAGGCATTCTTATCTTTGGTGTAGAAAGAGACCAAAGACAATATTGACTGATGAAGTGTGCAATGAGAGTTGTATCAAAGTCACCTGGGACCACCACCTGGGACTGTTGCTCTGAAAAACTGACTGTGGGAAGTGGTCCCAAGGGGTGGGATTTGAGAATCAGATAAACATAATTAGGCAAAATTTGCCTAAAGGGGCTAAAATAAAAAATGTGTTAATATGCAGAATTGGGCAATGAGGCTTAATGGATTTTTGTATTATTATTAAGCATGGACCAGTATTTAGAAGTGATCATACAACATTTTATACAGCACAAGCTCCTAATATAGTTGTATTCACATCTTTGGGATTAGCATTTTAGGGATAGTTTCATGAAAGGAAGGAACACAAGGAAATATTACAATTCTCTTTACAGCCCTTTTGTGTGAAATTATTTTCCCTTTGTTAATTGTCTGCTACTTTTGACTCAAACATTGCATTTTGTCATCTGCCCCTACACAGTGTGCCTCTTGCTGATGTCTTTAAACAGTCACATTTCCCGCAGGTTCTTATTCCAGCCAGCTTCAGAAATGCAGAACCGGGGCTTACTTATAAGCACATTAGGAGAAAAAGTTGACAGAAGATGTCATATGACAATAAAGTAAGTATGAGAGAGGCTAAATTACATTCTTTCCAGCTAAATTACATTCATTCTTTGCAAAGTGTGATAAGGCAAAGAACAATATATAAGTTATTTTATGACATGCAGTCCTCCTTCCCCTCTGACTTCTGACCTTCTGAATAACAACAAATGCTGCACAGAGTACAAATCTACAGAAACTAATCAAGTCTGTGCTCTGGGTAGCCACAGGAACAGACAAGAAAGACATTAAAAAATTGCTGATGTTTCTATGCTTCAGAATTTCAGGCTAAAGGTGATATGAACAAGAAATTACTTGTAGAAAAGATTTGCATGGTGTTTTGGGCTGAATCTGAATAGACTACTGCAGCTTCTGTTTCTGCTTGTGCTAAACTGAAAGCTAGAAGTATTTAAACAATACTCTAATTTTATAACATAAAAAGCCATGTGGTTATAATATAATTTGTAGCATATGAACTACCTTCTTCCAAGGAATTTTCAGTTCCTCTGTAAACTACAATTCAGGTGAATTATAATTGTGAACAAAGAAAACCTCAATGCATTTATTAGAATTTTATTGTAATGACATGATATATTTAACATGACCTCTAAAGCTATCAGTTTCAGATCTTTTTTTTTTTTTCTCCAATATTCTTTATATGTGGAAGAACTATTTTCCACTAGCATTATATTGAAATATGATGGGTAGATACGGAGAACTATGGGTTTTGAAATACACTTCTCAATACTGTTTAAGGCAGAAGTTTACCTGACTTGAGTACTTGTAGCCAGTTGGCACACATCTAATGCATGTGTCGGGAAATCCTCCAAAAAAAAACATTTTTTCCATGTTCCAAAACAGAAGTCATTGGCAGTAAGCAGAAACAAGATGACTAGCTGCTATGTGGTGCCTAGCTGAAATTATTGTCAATAATGTCCCATTCTGACTTTTTTTTCCAGCTTAATTTTTATTAAAATCTTCTAAGTAAGTTCCTTGTTATCTGTCATTAAAAAAATAAAATAAAAAAAAAAAATGAGAGAGAGAGACAGCAAAAAGAAGAAATACAGATATTGTGGAAGTTCAAAGCCAGGTTGGATGGGGCTTTGAGCAACCTGGTCTAGTGGAAGGCATCCCTGTGAGGTCAGAGGGGTTGGAATTAGATGATCTTTAAGGTCCCTTCCTACTCAAACCATTCTATGATTCTATGAATATGAATACAAATTTATTTTAATGTAAGCACTTTTTCTATAATCCCTTTGAGTTTTTACCCAGTATTGCCATGCCTATGTACACAATATTAACACATTTTAATAAAGTGTGTTAGAAAAAGAGCAAAGACCTTTAAAACCTATCCTGTCTTTATTTTGAATCTCTGAAATTTCAAGCCCTTCCAAATTAATTCTCTTCCTGGGTTAAATAGACATGTATCTGACACAGTAATGCTGCAATGTTTGTGATGTTATTTCTCATTAGACACTTAGTGTCATGTTTATGGTATCAGAAAAATCTAAGGTGTTCTGGGATGTTATTTTTTGCTGTCAGTATATGTAAGCAATATTAGCGGTCTTTCTACATCATAGCTAAGGATATGTTTAAAGGATATGACTGCGTTTTGTTTTTATTTTTACTGCTTTTTTTTTTTTTTTAAATTGTTACTGTTATTTAATTGTTACTGTTATTTAATACACCCATCAGGATATTGTTAACTTTTTTTATTTTCTGTATTATTCTCTTCCTATGTGATACTGGACTGCTGGATATTTATTTATTTATTTATTTATTTACAGCGAAAACTAACAGAAAGATTTCTGAAGTATAGGAACTATAACTGTAAATCTAGAAACAGCAGAGACTCACAGGCATTTGCAGTGTTTGAAATTACATATAGAGAGGAACTGAGAATTTGAACAACTGGCTTTAGCCAGAGCTGCAACTTGTTGCAGAAATGAATGTTTCCCTGAAACTCTTACCATATGGGGTTTTCAGTGGCCATGATGAACTAGGCTGAGTCAAGAGAGGAAGAAGTGTGTAGGTTGTGAGGAGCCATATTGGCTGTAATTGTTTACGAGGAAAGGGGGCTTAGTAGCTTTCCCAAATCTGTGTTTGATTTGTGATGAGTGTATTTGTTTTTCCATGAAAGCTAAAATGGTGCTGAGAATAATTTCCTTGTCCTTTGCTACACGCATATGCAGTCTGAATCCTTTTAGTCTGAGTAGCATCTGCATCTTGTCTTCACTTAGAGTTTTGTCCTTTTATCTCCTTTAAAGTTTCTCAGCTCAGCTGTCAACATTGGTCACATGAAAAACACGCCAGCATGCCAGGAAGCAGAGCAAGAATGCTCAGCAGCATAATTAAAGAGGAACCCTGCAGGCACGTGCTCTAGCCAAATGCCAGTTTTGGGACAAAGTACCTATCCAAAGAGGTCTGTTCATATGCAGTTTCTGAACCAAAGTCTATTAAGGGAAGTAACCACCTTTATAAGAGCAGCAACATTGTTGGAAAAAGTAGCCAGGCACATTTCTGAACCTTTGGGTTAAGCACGTGCACTTCTTTTGACATGCCATTGGTCTCTGAAACCTCCTACAGGACATTCATTCAGGGTAAGTACTCAGAGGACGACATGTTATATCTAAGGCATTGTCATTTTACTCCAATGTGTTCTGGGCCACAAGTCCAGCAAGCAGAAGGCAGTGGTGATAGCAGAGATAAAGCACCAACAGTTCTGCTGGGGCTGAAGAATCCCAGTCTGTTCTCTGCTAGAACAGACCAACCTTCAGACTTACCTATGGGTATGTTCAATGTGTTAGGAAAAATATGTTCTCTTTCCTCTGCTTATCTCAGTGCTACTATCCTCATCTGATGTTTGTGCTTTATTGCATGACAACATAAAGTGAGTATACTTAGGAAGTTCTATGCTCAGTCACTCACATTTCCTCACTTTGCAGTTTTCAGGAATTTTGCATGAAATGGCAGACTTGGTTCTGAGAGACAAATGGAAGAAAGTGTCAGTTGTTTTTTTGCTTGTTTGTCTGTTTTTTGCACCACCCCCCCCAAGCAACAACAAATTAAACAAATAGTACTGAATGCTGAGAATGGTTTAAAATTCTATTGTTTCTACTGAAAAACAGAAATTTGATCTGTAGCTCAAAATATCTCCTATATCTTTGTTGTTGACTAAAGCAATGATACAGTACAGCAATGTTACATTTTTGAGAAATAAATTACATTTTATGGAGTATAACAGCTATAGCTGTTTAGTTCCCTCTAAACTATATAGCTCAAGTTGTAAGAAATTACATATTCTAACCTTTATATCCAAATATTTCTTGCTCTTATAAGAAGCAGCTAATTTTTCAAAGCATTACATCACAGGGCTTTGAATGTTTTTGGTGATGTAATGAAGATTAGTACTGCTAAAACGAGTGCAAATAATATGTTCTCTTACAAATTTATGTTACTAGTTGTACACCGTGATCTAAACAGAGTAACAAGTATATAAATCTGTGCATGTCACGGGGCAATTTTCACATCCACAGCTCTACCAGAGATGGTAAAAAACCACACAACCCCTACAATATTTTCTTTCTTTCTTTCTCTTTCTCTCTTTCTTTCTCTCTTTCTTTCTCTCTTTCTTTCTCTCTCTTTCTCTCCTTCTCTCTTTCTCCTCTCTCTCTCTCTTTCTCTCTTTCTTCCCCCTTTTCCCTTTCTCCCTTTCTCCCTCTCCCCTTCTCCCCTTCTCCCCTTCTCTCCTTCTCTCTCTCTCCTTCCTTCTTTCCTTCCTCCTCTCCTCCTTTCCTCCTTTCTCTTCTCTATCTCTTTCTCTCTCTTTCCTCTTTCCTCTTTCTCTTTCTCTCTCTTTCTCTCTCTCTCTTTTTTCTCTCTCTCTCTCTTTTTTCTTTCTTCTTTCTTTCTTTCTTTCTTTCTTTCTTTCTTCTTTCTTTCTTTCTTCTTTCTTTCTTCTTTCTTTCCTTCTTCTGACAACAGAGTGGAATGGATATGCAGACATTCAAATACTACTTTGTGTGGTGCATATGTGCAATATAAAGCATACCACTAGCATATATTCTCATACACTAAAGAGGCAGATGACAGTGGACTCAGATAAGTTTGCACTAGAAAAATCTAATATAATTTCAATTAAATAGTCACTCGGTGAAATTTTTTAGTGAATCTTTGTTATGCCTGTGGATTTAACTGTTTTGTTTTTAGGTGGTTTCTGGTTGAGGTTTCTCTTTTGTTTCATTATTTTCATATTTATCTTAGTTATTGCATTTGCCTTTCTTTGTTATGCTACATTACATTGTGGAAAAAAATATTTATTTTTTTTTTCATAGTAGAAATGAAGTTCCTGAATCTGTCTAGTATACCAGAACATAGTAAAGTATGTGAAGTATAGAAAGTGCAAGGATGTACCAATCATTTTCTTAGGATCACATTCAACTTCATAAGGCTTCAATATATGGAGTTGATAGTAGGCTTAGCCATAAATGATAGATTTTCCACTACATTATCCTCAACCATCAGGAACTATGTTTTTCTGTCAGATTTATAATTCTGTTCTGGAAAAGAAATCATGAACAGCTGCCTGCTGATAAAACTTTCCTCCATCAGACGCTACTTTTCTGGTACTCACTGATCCTTCTTTACATTCACCCAGTATCCACACTACAGTTAAGGCATAAACAACCTTAATGGCGTGGTATATAAAATTAAAATGGTTCAAGGTAGCTAGAAATAATCAATCTAACCTGCAAAGCCAAGAAAATTAGCCTCTAAGCCAATGAAAGTCTAGCCTTGATTATCCTCTCCCAGAAGGGATGCAGCACAGAGTGTGCACCAGAAACCTATTTCCCTCTTTAAAGGGTACTTGTTTTGATCTTGCACTTGTTTTTAATTGCACGCCTTTATTTTCATGGCAGTTTTTAAGGCAGAATGGGTAAGTAGAATGGGAATGCATGAAGAAGGAGAGGAAATTTAAACAGGCAGGTTCTGAGGAAAACTCTTTGGCATGAGAGATGCAGCAAAATGCTTCCTAGTAGGCAGGATGGTAACAAAGATATATCACTGATGAATTCCTCCTTTATTTTTCACATTCAATGTCTCTCAACAAGGTACAAGGTATATGTTGAGAACATATATCTTCAGAACCTGTCTGTTCTTGAAGTAACGTCTTGTAATTAATACTTGTGTTGTATATCAATATTACAAGTACAATATATCAAGTACATACTACCCCAGCCACTGATAGCTCCCCTGGTATGTGCTCCTGTTGTTGGATACTGCTGTAGCTGCCTAGGATCCACAGGGCAGGATTATGATACTCTATATTTGCTTGTTATTTTAGCTGCCTCTCCAAAATTTTGAAGGAGCCCTTGCAGTTGATGAAAGAAGTGCACTTCCTGTCTCAGGTAGTTATAATGTAACTTCAGGAGATAAAGCTATTACTCTAGCCTTGGCCATCTTTTGCTGTATTTAAAAGACCCACTACAAGTATTGGAGATCTTTAAAAAAAGAAAAAAAATCATGTGTATTCTGTTGCTGGAATATTAGAGACAACCTGAACAGAGGTGTTTCTTATAGAAAACAGTGTTTATTGTATAGACTGAAAAGCTTGTAATTAAAAATGCTCATGGGGATTTGCTGCTGCTTTAAGCATTATCACATGAAATGCAGGCTGCAGGCGACCATTTATATTAGCATTGATTCTAAATATTTGTTAAGCTATCCATAATGCTAATATTTTCAGTCATTTTCTGTGAAGCGTTGCCATTTTGTCCTTTAAGAATAATTATGAGGCAGGATGAGACAATAGTTTCTTTTGATGACTTAAATTTTGCTAACTCAGTATTTTTTCAGAGTAATAACCAACACTACTAAAGTAACAGAAACAGAGTTGGCAGTACAAGTAGACTTGTTGTGAGTGAATTTTCAAGAGTATTTAACTTTCTCATATTACAGAAGGGGAAAACCCATCTGCACAAATAGCTTATGTTATTAAATTGCACAAATATAGAGTAATTTGTTAATCTTTTTCATAGTGCTCTGCACCATTTAATTTGCTAATCAGATTGCTTTATTTTATTTGCTAATTTAATATGGTCAAGGATTTGAGATAGTATTTGCAGAATGGGGGATTTTGTCAGCAATGTGGCATACTTATGCATTCAGAGCACTATGATTTACATTTAATGAATGCTTCTACTTCCCTTTAAATACTTAAGAGAATTGTGTGTGTGCATAAAAATTAATTTATAGCCTAGAAATGAATACTGTAGAAACTCACTGTTCCTCACAGAGCATTTTTTTGTTTCCTTTTTGTTTGCTTTAACAGTAAGTCAAGGTAGCAACAATCATTTTTATCTTTCTAAGTACTGTTCTTTTTGTACCTTCTTTGTGTTTATTCATCCAGTGAATAAAAAAAAAAAGATCCTTGAACTGTATAAAATTAAACTATTCCTCAAAATACAATATTTTGGGAATTTTCTGCATAGTCTTTTTATTACCTGGTAAACTAATGCCATCATCCTACAATATTCAAAAAAATGTCAAATAAATATACAATTTTGAATATTTATTAAATAGATCAGTAGGTATCCTTGGTTTAAAACCGTATGCTTCGGCCTAAATCTTCTCAACATTCTGCATGAAATGACATGGTGATTTCATAGCAGGAGACCCTCAGTATTCTTGAACCAAAGAGAGCTTGAAATCAGCATTTATTACCTAAAATTCAAATGCATAATTTTCTTTGAAAAAGAAATAATAAAAAGTGAATCTTCTCTAAATCCCCATAATCTCTTTCATCTTTTCATTTTAATGTTTGTTTTATATATATATTGAGGTATTTTGTTTCTGTGGAAAACAACATTGAATACAGCAATTTTATGACAAGTATTATGTTCTGACTTACATATGATAAATTAAAATCAGAAATACTCCTTTGCTCATGTTGTGATTAAATACTTCTCACTTTTGAACATATGATGGTACATCAGTAACAAGGTATTAAGTATTTATTGACAACATTTAGTTATAAACAGTATCATAAAAAATTTTTGATGTTGAATTCTCGCTAATATTTTTCATTTCTAAAAATTTTTGCAGGAAAAACAGTCGTGTAATACAGAAAATAAAATTAATAGGAGACAAAGTTCTGAGGTGGAAACTTTTGATTAAAAGGATGTGATTACTTTAAACGCATGCTACACATAAATGAGAAGTATGATTTTCTAAGCCGTACAAAGTACCTGGGGTTCACATAAGGGTCTTATACTATAGGATTCCACTCTATCTTTGTTGTTGTTGTTGTTGTTGTCTCTCTGGAAACAATTTAGGTTCCCAATATGAATCGCAGAATCACAGAATCGTCTAGGTTGGAAGAGACCTCCAAGATCATCTAGTCCAACCTCTGTCCTAACACTAACCAGTACTCCACTAAACCATATCACTAAGCTCTAAATCTAAACGTCTCTTAAAGACCTCCAGGGATGGTGACTCAACCACTTCCCTGGGCAGCCATTCCAATACCTAACAACCCTTTCAGTAAAGAAGTTCTTCCTAACAAATGATGTGTACTTTTGCAGTGTTTTATTTCGATTTAATTTTTAATTGAAATTTACACATTTTGAGATTCTGAAAGTCAAGATCAGAATCACAGAATCACAGAATCGTCTAGGTTGGAAGAGACCTCCAAGATCATCTAGTCCAACCTCTGACCTAACACTAACCAGTACTCCACTAAACCGTGTCACTAAGTTCAACGTCTAAACATCTCTTAAAGACCTCCAGGGATGGTGACTCAACCACTTTCCTGGGCAGCCCATTCCAATGCCTAACAACCCTTTCAGTAAAGAAGTTTTCTAATATCCAAACCCCTAAACCTCCCCTGGAGCAACTTTAGCCCATTCCCCCTCATCCTGTCACCAGGCAAGTGGGAGAATCGACCAACCCCCACACCCACTACAGCCTCCTTTAAGGTACCTACAGAGAGCGATAAGGTCGCCCCTGAGCTTCCTCTTCTCCAGGCTAAACACCCCCCAGCTCCCTCAACCGCTCCTCGTAAGACTTGTTCTCCAGACCCCTCACCAGCTTTGTTGCCCTTCTCTGGACTCTCTCGAGCATCTCCATGTCCTTCTTGTAGCGAGGGGCCAAAACTGAACACAGTACTCGAGGTGCGGCCTCACCAGAGCGAGTACAGGGGGACAATCACCTCCCCTAGACCTGCTGGCCACACTGCTTCTTATAAAGCCAGGATGCTGTTGGCCTTCTTGGCCACGTGAGCACACTGCTGGCTCATATTCAGACGGCTATCAACCAGTACTCCCAGGTCCTTCTCTGCCAGGCAGCTTTCCTACCACTCATCTCCCAGCCTGTAGCGCTGCTTGGGGTTGTTGCGCCCCAGGTGCAGGACGTGGCGCTTGGCCATGTTGAACTTCATACAGTTGGCCTCAGCCCATCGGTCCAGCCTATCCAGATCCTCCTGCAGAGCCTTCCTACCCCTGAGCAGATCAACACACGCACCTAACTTGGTGTCATCTGCAAACTTACTGAGGATGCACTTGATCCCCTCATCCAGATCGTCGATAAAGATATTAAACAGAACTGGCCCCAGTACCGAGCCCTGGGGGACACCACTAGTGACCAGCCTCCAACTGGATTTAGCTCCATTCACCACGACTCTTTGGGCCTGGATCCCCAGCCAATTTTTAATCCAACAAAGCGTACGCCAGTCCAAGCCAAGAGCAGCCACTTTCTTCAGGAGAATGCTGTGGGAAACAGTGTGTCAAAAGCCTTACTGAAGTCAAGGTAGACCACATCCACAGCCTTTCCCTCATCCACCAAGCACGTCACTTTGTCATAGGAGGAGATCAGGTTCGTCAAGCAGGACCTACCTTTCATAAACCCATGCTGACTGGGCCTGATCGCCTGCTTGCCCTGCAAGTGCCGCATGATGACACTCAAGATAATGAGAATCATTATCAAGAATCATGAGCTCAGGAATCATGAGCTTCCCTGGCACTGAGGTTAAGCTAACAGGCCTATAGTTCCCCAGGTCTACCCTCCGGCCCTTCTTGTAGATGGGCATCACGTTTGCTAGCTGCCAGTCAACTGGGACCTCCCCTGATAGCCAGGACTGCCGATAAATAATGGAAAGCAGCTTGGCCAGTTCTTCCGCCAGTTCTCTCAGAACCCTCGGGTGGATCCCATCCAGCCCCATCGACTTGCGTACATCCAAGTGCTGTAGCAGGTCACCAACCATTTCCTCGTGGATAGTGAGGGCCACATCCTGCTCCCCATCCCCTTCCACCAGCTCAGGGTACCGAGTATCCAGAGAACAACTGGTCTTGCCACTAAAGACTGAGGCAAAGAAGGCATTAAGCACCTCAGCCTTTTCCTCATTGCTTGTCACTAAGTTTCTCCCCGCATCCAGTAAAGGATGGAGATTCTCCTTAGTCCTCCTATTCCTATTAATGTATTTATAAAAACTTTTTCTGCTATCTTTAACAGCAGTAGCCAGATTGAGCTCCAGATGAGCTTTGGCCTTTCTAATTTTGTCCCTACACATCCTTACAACATCCTTATAATCCTTCTCAGTGGCCTGCCCCCTTTTCCAAAGATTATAAACCCTCTTTTTTTTTCCTAAGCTCAAGCCACAACTCTTTGTTCAGCCAGGCCAGTCTTCTTCCCTGCTGGCTCATCTTTGGGCAAGTGGGGACAGACTGCTTCTGAGCCTTTAAGATTTCCTTCTTGAGGAGTGCCCAGCCTTCCTGGGCTCCTCTGCCCTTCAGAACTACCTCCCAAGGGACTCTGCCAACCAGTGTCCTGAACAAATCAAAGTCTGCGCTCTGGAAGTCTAAGACAGCAGTTTTCCTGGTCCTCCTCTTGACTTCACCAAGAATAGAGCGCTCTACCATTTCGTGGTCACTCTGCCAAAGACAGCTCCTGACCACCACATCTCCCACCAGTCCTTCTCTGTTTGTGAACAGAAGGTCCAGTGGGGCACCTCCCCTGGTAGGCTTACTAACCAGCTGTGTCAGGAAACTATCTTCCACGCTCTCCAGAACCCTCCTAGACTGCTTCCTCTGAGCTGTATTGCATTTCCAGGATGTCTGGGAAGTTGAAGTCCCCCATGAGGACAAAAGCTGACGATTTCACAACTTTTGCCAGCTGCCTGTAGAATTCCTCATCCGTCTCCCCATCCTGGTTTGGCGGTCTGTAACAGAACCCCACCAGGATGCTTGCCTTGTTGGCCTTCCCGCCAATCCTAACCCATTGAGACTCAACCTTATCATTCCCAGACTCAGTCTCAAGTTCCACAACATCAAAACACTCTAATATAGAAAGCCACACCACCACCCCTTCTGTGCCGCCTGTCCCTTCTGAAGAGCGTATAGCCGGTCATTGCAGCACTCCACTCATGGGAGTGGTCCCACCACGTTTTAGTGATGGCAACCAAGTCATAGATAGCCTGCTGCACGATGGCTTCCAGCTCCTCCCGTTTGTTGCCCATGCTGCATGCATTAGTGTACATGTACTTCAACTGGGCCATTGCCTGCTCCCCAGACCCTGACATTGTTCCCCCTGGCACACCGCTAATGAGCCTTATTCCCGCCCCGTCCCCCTTCCTACCTAGTTTAAAGCCCTCTGCTCAGTGGTATGCTTCTTACTCTGCATAGTCTAATGGTTTCTTGGTGATTTTTTTTTTTAATTTTAATTATTTATTTAATTTTTAATTTTAATTTTTAATGAATCTAAGTTGTATAACACCACTACGTGGTACAGTCTCTTTTTTTCCAGCATAAGATCTCAAATTATACAACAAGTATAATTAATTAACCCTTTTATACAGAAGGGGGTCACACGTAGTAGCTCAAGAAGGATCAGAGTCACACAGGAGATTTCAGTAACAGTTTTCACTACTGCTGCTTAGTACTTACTGGATGATGTTCGAATGCTGCTGTGTGCCATAAAAGGGCTTGTAAGAATGAGTGGCTTTTAAAATATAATGATTAGAAATAAGCCACTGTTCCTTTAGTCTTCCTTTCTTTATTGAAGAAGGGAAAGAATGGATAGGAGGTAGGCATGTAGTTGAGGGGAAATCTCTGTGAGTAGTGTGGTGAGGCTCAGAATACAATACCATTGGCACTGGCACCAGGGCTTGGTGTGAAGCTGTGACAAGCTGTGTCTCAGTCTGTTTGTCCCCTAACCCACTTGAGTTTTAATATCACCACCTACCTTGATGTTTTTCTCTGCCTTCTTATGCTTCTTTTCTACTGCTTCATCTTCTGCTCCTTTCTGAAGCTGCTAATGAACTGCATTTAATTAATTCTTGAAAAAAATAGCATTGAATAATTTAAAATTTCACAGAATCATACAGAGCGGTTAAGGTTGGAAGGGACCTCTGGTGGTCACCTACTCCATTCCCCCTGCCCAAGTAGGAATACCTTGAGCAGGTGCCCAGGACCATAACCAAGCAAGGACCATTTTTATGGTCTGTTTTCTACACTTTTTTTCCCATTTCATGTCTTTCTCTTAAATGAGGACTCTCTATAGTCATATCTAAAGGAACTGATGGTGGGGCAATACGAAAGAGAGAGAGAACTATTTGCACACTTGGAAAATGTTGGAAAAATTAGGTAAATCTCTATTGGTTGTGGCTGGCCAAAAGACAGAGGTCACCAGAAATTTGAGAAGCAGGGCCAGAGGGAAGGAATTCCTTTAAAATGTAAGGAATTTACATTAAAATTCATTCTTTACATTTTAAATGTAAAGTAGAGAAGGTCTTCTATGGAGGTTGTGCCATGACTGAAAGACTTACCTTGAGGAAACTAAAGAGAGATTATTAGAGAAGAAAAACAAACGAACAAACAAACAAAAACTCATTTGCAGAAGTTACTTGGTGTTTGTGTTATTTCAGTGTGCAACTTATATTAAGATAAAATGAAGCCAAAGGGACTGAATGAAGTCCTGAAATGAGAAAAATATTTGGAGAACAATGGTATTTTCTAAAAATATCATGAGGAAATTTTAATATTTCTAACGGTTCTGTACTCTCTTCTTGTGTTCTTCATCTTTTCAATCTGTTCTAGATATAACATCTAGTTTTCTAATTTGATTGCTAAATATCTTGGGTAACTCTTTCCGGTAAATTAAGCATTTGGAATAGGACTCCCTGACATATTTGGTTTTGTGTGTTCTTGCCAAGTAACACCCTCTTGAAACATTTAGAATCAGTAAGGAGTTTTTTCTTACTAGTATTGCCTTTAAATAAATCTCTTGATTGTGTACATGTAGTTATTTGTTTTGTCATGTAGGACATTAAATTCAGCTTTCTGTATAATCCAATTTAACAGTAGCTATAATGAGACTAATGTAGTCACAAATTGAAATAGATACCTTTCCATTATTTCTTTCAATTCTCAGCTAGAATACGTCTGGAAAAAAAAAAAAAAAAAAAAAAAGAAAAAAAAAGATCCCCTCATCTTATATTCATTATTGTTTAAGCTGAAATATATAAAAGAAAGTACTACAAAATGTATTTACAATGACTTGCTAATTGAAATGGCAAGGAAATTATTTTGGTTCAATTTTCCATGTACTACAGATGCTATACACCTGATGGTGTAAGAAATGAAGTTCTGTATGAAAAAAAAAAAAGAAATACATTTATTAAACAACTATTTTTTCTCTTTAGATGAGCAAAGTTTGAGCATGGGTCTCCATGATGAGATGAAAAGATTCTAAGTTTGAAGACTTACCTATTTTTTCTGCAAGAATATAACTTTATGTGAAAAGATGGCTTTCCCTATATCCTTTCTTATTTTTTCACTCTGTTTTTTTTTTCATTAATCGGTTTCTTTCTATCTATAGCTAATTCACACACAGTTCATTTAGAAATAATTATTGATAACATATTCAAGCATGAATGACTCAATTTTAGCAAGAGATGAAAATGGTAATATTCTGGGAACAGGATAGAGGATGGAAGTGAAGATTGTCCTACAAAGAATCAATATCTCATGTTGAACATCTAACCTAAAATTAATGTTAAAACATACATAATTATAAGTGTCTGATTTCAACAGACAGGTAAACAGAAGTTTGGTCACTAGAACTAAACTCGGAAAATATTTATTTCTTTGATTCATTCTCTCTCAGATTAAATGTCTCTGTCTGAAGGGTGTTTTCAATACGTTAATGAGAAGATGGCTGAGAAACATTACAATTTTGAGCCTAGTTTAGTGGTGGTATATTTTTAATTTGTTCATAATTGTAGCCTTTATTTGTACGTAAACATTTGAGAATAAAAGGTAGTAACTTCAAATTTGAGATAAATTTGATCCATCTAATGCTTGTCATTTGCTGAACGGTAGTGTCTCTAGTGAATATTTGCTTTCACTTCTCAGTGGCCCATTACTCTGTTAAAGCAGTCAGCTTGTCTGGTACAGTATTAGTCACGGGAATTCACTGAAAGAGGATAACACAAATGTTACATTGACAGTAATCCTCCTTAATTTCAACATTCATAGAGGAAATACCACTAAATTAGAACTCTTAGTAACTATGGATTGTGATAGATATATATCTTATTATGCATTTAAAACTGAAAATATCTAATAAACTATATTTAGCATCACAGGCATACTATGATTTCCAAAGTAAAGGTAAAATGTAATGTTTAAATCCCTAAATCCAATAACCTCCTTCTGTTCATAAATAAAAGATGTCAGAACAAAAATTTTAATTAATATAGAATTCTATACAATTTAAGAGTGCCTAAAAAATATATGGGTTACACTCCAAAAAATAATATGCCAAGCTGCTTAACTCTTGCTTCAGAATTTGAAATCTTTTTCTCTGCAGGAATTTTAGTTTGTTCTCTCCACTTCAGGAGAAATTTCTTATAGTTATTGCATACCAGTGTGGTGCAGAAAAGTAGAAAAATTTATTGCAAATGAATTGTGATATTCTTAAAGGAAAATGAGCAATTTCCAAATGTATTTAAACACTTCAAAATATCATGGATTGTCTTTTTATGAATAACTAAGCCTGTGTTTATCTCAGGTGGCTCTTACATGATCCCCAGGGTATTATGCATATTGCAAACAATGGAAATTTCATTGAACATTTTGTGATGTCTGGATCTATACTGTTTCCACAGAAAGAATGGTAGACCAACCTCAGGCATTTGAGTTAAGAACTGAGCAAACAGGGATGCAAAAAGAGGCTTGGAGAAGGCAAGAAAATAATATGCTATGGATAAGGATTCATTATGGATGGATGAATGTTCTAAATAATTTCAGCTCTGAACAGATTTAATTCCCATCTGAGACTGACAGTAACAGTTCTCCCTTTAAATAAAAAATGGGGGAAGTGCATTACTTCTAGCTCCAGTAGATGAAATCACTGCAGATAGGCTGACATTGCATTGCCTACCATTCTTTTTTCTTGCTATCCTGGTTTTGTTTGTTTAGCTTTGAAGACTTCTACATGTTTTGTTTGTTTGTTTTGTTTTGTTTTGTTTTGTTTTTCCCTGCAGAAGGGAAATCCTGCATTATTGGGCTTTATGTTTTAAAAATAAATGCACTAGTTTTTATTTTTAGCAGCTCATTTGTAGGACTTTTCATGTTATTCTTGTTAGAATGTCTTCAGTCTAGGCTGCTGGCCAACATGTATGTACATTTGTGTTTCACAAAATGTGGCACACAGTACCCCATAGTACCCCATGACAATGTCATACAAAATATCAGACGGAAAATGAATAATTATCCTTCTTAATTGTTGCTGAGATGATTTATAAAAGGCTTACAAAGTATACCATCCGAAAGAGTTAGTTTCCTCTTCTTTTACATCTAAAAATATTATAATTATAAAACACTTGTAATGATATTAATGATTTTTTCTCAAAATGTTTATACAAGTAATTTCATTTTGAGATTAATAATGTCATATCTGAAATATAAACCATTCAAATATCCGTTTCCTCCATGCAGAAAACAATTCCCACATAGGTGAGATACTACATGCAAACGACAGGTTTTTGATGTTAAAAAAAATAAAAATAAAAGCTTTAGGAAAGTTTTGTATGATACAGTAAGTTTAACCAGTATTTAGACATAAGAAATTATCAGGAAACACTTTACCATGTGGGTGACTGAGCACTGAGAGTTTGCCAGTAGTCTCCCTCCTTGGAGATCTTCAAAAGCCACCTGGTCACGGTCCTGGGCAACTTGTTGTAGGTGTCCCTGTTTGAGCAGGGAGGGGTGGACCAGATGGCCTCCAGAGCTCCCTTCCCACCTCAACCAGTCTGTGATTCAGTGATTAGATGGCCATAAAAAGTATGTTTCTTTGGTGCCTGTTTCGCTCTCTACCATCAATAGAAAGTGGCCAGTTTGGGCTTGGAGGAACATGAAGGTAGATAGCATAATCTTATTACAAGTGTCTTTGTGTAAGATATTCCACTGTAATTTAGACATACAGTCATATGGTTTCATGAAAGGAAAACAGAGCAAAATAAACTTGCAGTGAGAATGGAAAATAAATAACAGATGAGATGCATATTGGGGAGCCTTTTGCTTACCACTTACAGGAGTTTGTCATACCACAGAAAGCAGTACTTAAATTTTACACAAGACTAAGCAGACCTGCAAAAGCAGAGATAGATACAATAGAAAGATTTTCAAAGTAGACAGTAAGGCATATTCTGTCTGGAATATAACAGAAATGGTCACAACCTCAGAAATTATATTGTTTTGCGCTACTGGACCAATATTCATATTTTACTTTCCTCCTCTTGCAAATTCAGATTCAACTTCTAATAGCAGTACAAGAGAAAGAACAAAATATCTTAAAAAGTCTAATTATCACTATGGCATGTATTATAAAATGAAAAGACTGTCATATTATTTTAAAAGAAATTCATGTATAAAGTTCAAATATAAGCAAAATTTTTTTTAATTGCAAAAGTTGTGTTCACTACACATAACATAAATATATATATATATATATGTGTGTATATGAACATCTGAAGATATTTAGCCTTTAAAAACAGAAGCATGGATTTCTCTGGGTTGCTGTTTCCATTCTCTCAGGCTGCTTTGTCTTCCAGCCATCAGTTTAGATTTCCAACTCTTTCTTGCAGCACTTCTTTCTAACCACCAGGGAATGCACACAGTGCTTGAGATACATTGCAGCTGCCTTGCATAGGCTGGCAGATAGCTGCAGAGTTAGAAGTTTGTAAAATGCTTTAAGGTGCCCTGAGGAAAAGCACTCACCCGCACCCTTGCTTTTTAAACAAACTCCTGACATATTTCTATGCTACCAGTTCCCTGCATACAGTGTCCATTGCACAGGATTTGCAGCAGTATTTACATTTGTGTTGTGCTTGTATGATATACAAAGGCTAAATAATTATTGTAGCCCTAATGTGTGTGCACTGTACCCTTAAAATCTGAAACAGTGAGTTGTAGTTTTAATGGTAAGCACAGAGTCTATATAAAACACAGAGTGTTGTGCCAGGATAGCTGACAAAATCATCCAGTGACTGCATTCTGTTCTGCTGATATTACTTGTAAAGCCTTCGCTGCACAAAGAAATCTTATTGTCCTAATGTAGACCCCAGAAACAAAATGTGTGGGTAATATAATACTCCCCAACTTCAGAAGTAAG